>NC_135660.1:46702886-47005942 GCF_964188315.1 Podarcis muralis
TAATAATAATAATTACCATTATTATTTTAAGAAAAAAATAAACAAATAGCAAAAGTAAAAAGACACAAATGGATTACCCTTTCATATGTCACTCTAAAATGTAGTGGGAAACCTTCTGCAGCCTTAGGGCTGCATTCTGTAGTGGGGGTCCCAAGGGACATAAAGAAAGACCAGAAGGGCCGCGTTGGGCTCCCAAGCCTGAGCTTACCCATCTTCGCTCAAAGTATTAACAATTCATCTTACATCTTAAATCATATTCTGTAAGTGAATTCATTAGAATGGTGCATTATGCTTGCCACCTACCAACTGAGAACTGCCATGGTTCCCCGCAACAATGTCCTTGCTACATCAACTACCCCACTTATACAACCGAAGTCCTTTGGCTCACGAGATACTGTATTGGCCACCAAGTATTAGAGCTTGACACAGTACAAACTACTTTGCTTTTGAGATACTATTGTGCTAGCGGCAGCCACTAATAAAACGTGTAACTTAGTTGCATAAATGCAGGGGATTCTGTAGTAGCTACTGTCCTCTTAATACTTGAGTTTCCTTTACTCTCTCTTTCATCTTAGAGACCTACTCCTGGTTTCTGCACCATTTCCACTCCATGTTTAAGCACCGCTACCCGGCTGTTGCCATTGCAATAGTATCCAAAAGAAAGCAGCACAATGGCCACTCCGTAGCACTACCAAGATGTGACAGTTCCCAATCCCACTGGTAACAGCTTGTATCAGATAGCTCATTTGAGCCTGTATATCTTGCCTTACACCAGAGACAAAGCATCAGATACACAGTATCAAGCAAGGGAATTGGAACCAGCAGGCAGTTTCATAGAATGGCCTAATTTCACAAAGGCCGCCGCAGGAAATTTTATGCAGTGCAAGTCTCCCTCTTGTCACCATGACTTATTTATTAGTATTTATTAAGTACCGGTATATTTTGTAGCTCGCCCTTCACTGGGCGAACCCAGGGTAGGTTAAATAGTCCGACAAATAAGAGCAGGCAAAAAGGCGGCAGATTTAAAATTTACAGCCATTTATGTGGCAAGAGGTGTAGTATATAAAGGAAACTGAGATAAGGGAAACACACTGCATATCTGTGTTACACCTGAACTGACCCCCTGGCTATATGAAAAATTATTCAGTCATGCTAGCAGTTGCCACCACCCTAAACAGCCGTGACTAAACTTTTGGGAGGTTAGTTGAATGTTGCTGCCCCACCGCCCTGTCAACTACCTCCTGCTAGTGTGAGCTCTCCTAACTTCCTATTGAAATTCAAAGTAGCCTTAGACGAGTCTAGCAACACAATTTATCACGCACCGATTAAAGATTTTTCTCCCCCCAGTGAACAAATGAGGGTGGGTAGTGGGTTATTTTGGCATACTGTTTTATGCTAACTACTGTCCGTAGGCAGGGAAATGTACTACATGTCATTTCACTTCTCTTGGAATGTGGTAATGAGGCATTCTTGCAGCTTAACAGCACAAATGAGAACTTCGTATAGGCTTAGCATTATGAAAAGAGTAGGAGTTGGGACTCTCGGCAAACATTCCTTTTTACTAGTGCTACAGAGCACAACACACTGTAAAATACGGTTTCAAACCCTGGAGCAGTGCAGAGACATCATCAGCTGAACTCAGAACTTTATCTCTGAAGTCTGGGTTTGTAACATGAGTTAAAAAAAAAAAAAAGCTTGCATTTTACATAAGGAAAGGAAAAAAGCCCCAAATCTTGGAATCTTTGATAATCTGTCACTCTGCAGTTTTCTCAGTTTGATCTCTTCAGCTGTGTCCAATGGGGGATTAGTGATTTGCATAAGATGCAAATTAGGCCTAAACAGAGACAGTTAAGCAAGTTAAAAAAAAAAAAAGCTGATTTGCAACATAAAAGTGCTGAGAGTTGCTCTCTGTGATTTGCAGGGCCCTGTAAGCTGTTCCCTGAGAGAAATCACAAGCCCCGTGATAATGTTATTATGTCACAATTTAACAATTTATTTATCGCCATGAAATACAAACCTCGGTGTTATTTCCAAACCACCAGATATAAGTCAGTGTTCCAACTTGACTGGGCCACAGGACTGCCGTGGCATTAACTTCTTTGTTCTTTGTTGTCACAAAGGGCAACGATAAATGGACATGTTCCAAAGGACCTGGAAACAAGAGAGAATGGAGAAAAGTGTAGATAGGTCTAGCTTTATGCATTAACACTCTATACTTGTCTTTGACCCCACCCTTGGTTTCAATAAGGGCTGCAGACTACTACCTACAAATTCTTATTTCAACACCGGTTGCAATCCTATGTGAACTTATTTGAGAGGAAGCCCCAGTGGGACTAATTGCTGAGGAAACAAATATAAGATTCAGTTATAAGGCTTCCACAGCCTCCATATTCTTTCGTCACTGACTCTGGGAAGCCATGGCCAGTCACAGCTTCCTAGTGCATGTTCTTTTAGTATACATAGAAGATAATTATACACAATGCTGTAGAGATGGGATTCACACTCTAACCCAGAAGTAACTTTCGTGCAGAAACGTTGCCATATGTAGAACAACCCTGCTCGGTATAGCTATCCTTAAGGTCAGCTGAAGAGTGCTGATGGAGTTTGACCTGGTCAGGCCATGCTATTTTTTCCCCACCACATTTACCAGATTACAGGTGCATATCAGGTTTTGTGGATGCTGTAGCACAGTCTATGATTAGGTTGGGAATGGTAAGGCAGCTTGCAGTGTTATGCTTTCTGATTATCAATCTCAAACACAAGCCCACACCCAAAGGAGTGCAGTTCTCCAGATTTTGTGAGTGTTCTTTTCTCAATAACACATTGCCCGGGCAACTTATAGGATTAAAAGTGGCTAATTAGGATGAAAAGGACATTATCTGATGTCAGCAGCAAATAAAAACTTTCCTTTCTACACACAGATTGCTCTCACTATGACAGTCCAAAGCATATTAGCAAAACAAGTACTATTTTACAGACGACCCCCAATTTCACCATGTGTCCTGGTAAGCAGGGCTTTAAAACCTCTTAACATAAGACCATGCATAGGTGCTACCCACCAGATAGACAATTCTTGCCAGGATGAAGCATTGGTCTGAGCACCCAATAACTTAATATGAGAGCTGTAACTTTTGTTGCATTGTGACAAATGGATTATCTTTTCACTCAAACCTAAGTGCTTCAGCAAGTAATAGTCTGCTTGTTTTAAAACATATACCTGCAAACAATCCAATGTACAACATGGACTCCAGCCTCCCAACTCCAAATGCAGCTTAGGCAAACTATCACCGTACATTTATCTGGTGTTCTGAATGATCAGAAACACAAGATATGTGTACTGACACGTTTGCTTATTGAATTGTTTGGATCTGGATAATTAAATTTAATTATTTGATTCTAATTATAAACCAGCTGTATCTGGGAGAAGTGGCACTATGACAATTCTGGAGAAAGATTTCAGAACAGCAACTTTCAAATGGTAAAGATAATGAGCAAAATCTTTGCTACGCAGAAGCCAACCAAACAAATATAGATGGCCATATCCTCAGGAGACATTAAGCGGTAATTGGCTGAGTTAATACAGGGGTGTTGCTTTTTCTTGGGAATATATTGCATTAATGGGGGGGGGGGCTTACAGATTGATAGGAAGAGTGTTGTAGGTCAACAGCAAATATATCTATTTCTAGCAAGGATCCGTTCCAAAGTACTTCATAACTTCTTCACAAATCTAGTCTCTTTTTTTATGCAAAGAGAATTTGCAAAATATCAGGAAAAGAATAGATTTATACTTGGCCCTACTGCCCTCTGTCTCTCATTTGGAACAATTTATTTTGAAAATAAAGAAAAGTAGGAAAGGAAAGAAATGCAACAATACCCTGAGAAAACAAGTTTTCCCACCAAGTATAACAAGGTAAGATTCTTCTCCCAACATAGGTTATATTTTGAGTGGTGGAATGGTATCATAGCTGTTGTTTTCCTGCAAGCATTCTCAAGGCTGAGGCTTATTATCACATCCGTTTATTTCTGTTACAAAATATCCATACACAATACGGAAGAAGGTGTAGCACCCTACAGCACAATTAAGAGAAAGGCTGTAGCTCAGTGGTGGAGCATTGATTTCCTTCTAAGATTCCTTACACGCCTTTCACCATAAGGTCGCAGGGCAGGTTATAATAATGCTGAGCTATATGGGCTGATGGTGGGACTCTGTATTAGGTAGCTCCCTACACTCCCAATGAAATTTGATTTCCCCCCCGATTATTATTATTCAATCTACATCTTACCGAGGAACCCAGTGTGGAATTTTTTTACACCTCTTGACTTTTGTTCTTGTCAGGACTTATCTAGACATGGCGCTGGGATCCCACCAAAACTACATCTTTGCATAGCTTCAAGAGAAAAGGTCTCTGTTGGTACTGGTGGGAATTATGGACAGCTGCTGCTTTATCCTATCTTTAGAAATGTGCCTACTTGTAGGTGTTCACACAATACAATGAGGAGGAAATGACCACAAGCTACCCATGACTAGGGATGGAAGGATCTATCAATTTAGGTTCTCTCTTAATTACTCATTTTTCCAGTCTTAAATCAGTTCTCCACATTTCTTAAGCAATTTCATGGAAATTCTTCAACCTTTCAGAGTGAATTTCTCCTGATACCTTTTGCATGCAGTTTTGATTAAAGCACACATTTTTGCAAGCAATTGCTTCTAATATAATGCATATTAGTGTGTTATTTTCATGAATGTATTCATTTTACACAGAATTCCTCCTAAAAGATGCATTTTTGTAAGCAATGCTTGGCTGCATTACTGCACTGCAACATTTAGACAAGTGCAAATTTTAAAGGATGCTTGTGTTTTTGTTCACATAGTTGTTGTTTTTTAAAAAAATACAAATTTGATATATTTGGCTTCAGATGCAAACTGAAATGAATTTCTCCCCCATCCCTACCCATTACTACTCTCTTTTAACTATCTAGGTTCTGCTTACTAGCATTAAACATGAAAATTCATGACAGTAGAGTTGGGAGATGGGGACCAGCTCTGTGTTCTGAACTTTTAGGAGCTGAACAAAATGAAGCAGAAACAATATATTGGTGTCACTTCCTATCTTCATTAGAAACCTTTTTATTAAAGCTCTAATGTGCAAAATGGCAACATCTGTTAAGAATGTTGGGTATTCAGGGTTGTCTTTCCAACTACGGTAAGTCATACTCAAGCATCAAAATCAATGGACTTTAGTTCATCATGTCCATTGATTTCAATATGTCTGCCCTGAGGATTGGATTCAGGTCTCCTCACCTAACTGGTGTAATCAGCTCTAAACTATTATACAAGCCTGCTTAATGTTTGATTATATTATTTACATTGTATATGCATGGAATGCTTCTTGGAAGTGGTAGTACATGTAGATTGTTTGTTACACGCATTTTCACTTAAGAAGAGGGGTGGGGACGCTCCACATGTGAGGCCAAGTTTCCTGCAATAAGTGCACATAATGGAAAATGGATATCTGAACTGGAAATTTGAAAAGTTGTTCACCAGATGTAATATGTGTTATGCCAGATAGATACAATATTGGCCTAACCAGGAGACCTCTTTCATTACATGCAGTCAGAGCAATCTGTGCAATGGAATCAAATATTTATTAAGCTATTATTAATTAATTATCCAAACTTGGCCTTGAGTACTCTGGTTAACATCCAGTATTTTGGTTTCATCCAATGTAATAGGCTGAACAAACTCAGCCATTTAGTTCTAATTGAAGCAGGCACATTCTGAATATTACAGAATCATAGAAAAATAGAGTTGGGAGGGACAACGAGGGTCATCTAGTCTAACCCTCAGCAATGCAGGAATCTCAACACATTGCCCCACCCAGCTTGAAACCCTACCAGACGATGCTTAGCTTTGCAAATGTGCTAGCAGTTTTATTGCTGCCCCGTTAGTTCACAAAAGTGACTTATGAAGAATCATGAGTAGAACATAGATTCTCCTTTGAGAGCTGAACAGCTTCGTGTGTGTGTGTGTGTGCGTGCGTGTGTGTTTTAAATCAACAAAGTGGGTAATTATGATTAACTTCTGAAATCAGTGTATTAGAAAACAAAAAAATGCAGCTTTGAAAATGCAGCTTTGGAACAGCAGGTGGTGTTGTACTCCTATCTACACAATATCGATAGCAATAAAAATACATATTACTTTTTCTTGCAGAGTTGGACAACCTTTTACGATCTTGGGGTCAATTGTTATTTAAAACTTTTCAAGACATCCTAAAAATACAGGGTTTGCCTCCACAAGGACCATTCATGTTCCTGGAATTGGCATATCCTATTTTCCTCTGTGCATGAGACATTAGTGTGCTTTCCCCCCCATACAGTGAGCAAACCAGGGACATGCTCGCTAGCCCTGTCATCCCCAGCATGTCACTGTCACTGGTCCTACAACCATCCAGGCTATGGAGGGCAAACATCTCTAGTCTTCTCGTGCATCTGTTGGTTCAAGTCCCAAGTGCAGCTCTTTTGGGCAGAGGGGAAACTGTGGCTCCATGGTAGAGCCTTGCATATAGAGGAATTGATATGCCTTGCATGTAGAAGATCCCACATCAGGTTTCAGGTGATGGGAGTTTCCCCACTTGAGATCTCTGCCTTGAAATACTTACCAGGCAGAGGGCCTTCTCAGTGGTGGCGCCCTCCCATCAGATGTCAAGGAAATAAACAACTATCTGACATATAAGGCAGCCCTGTTTAGGGAAGCTTTTATTCTGTTTTTAATCTGTTGGGAGCCGCCTAGAGTGGCTGGGGAAACCCAGCCGGATGGGCGGGGTATAAATAAATAAATTAAATAATAATAATAATAATAATAATAATAATAATAATAATAATAATAATATTACTACAAAGACCCAGTATAAGGCAGCTTCCTATGTGCTCTAATGTCTATGGGCAACGGTTATAAATAGAAGGACCAATCCATTTTGGTTCTCTCTGTTTCTCATTTTTCTATTCTAAAATTCATTTCTCCACATTTTGCAGGCAATTTGTGTGGTTTAAAACAATGAGAAGAATCCTCATGAAAATCCACCAGCTTTTTAGTGTGAATTTCTGCTCACAGATGGCAGACACAGTTTCATATGCAATTTTGATTAATAGATACATTGTTGCAAGTAATTTTCACTAACATAATGCATGTTTATGTTATTTTCACTAATGGCTTCACATTTATGCAGGTTTTTCTGTAATATATGCAATTTTGCAAACATTGTTAGGCTCGAGAACTGCATCACAGAATTGTGATAAGTGCAAATTTTGAAGGATGGCTGTGTTTCAGTTCTCATAGTGGGAATTGGATAGATTTCAAATGCAAACTGAATCAAATTTCTTTTGCATTCTTGTTATGGTTTTACAGAAAGTCTCTCTACATTTACAATGCTCCCGGTTTGTTTGTTTGTTTGTTTGTTTATTACATTCTTCTGGACTAATTTTGTATTAGAACACTAGCTTGAAACTATTAGTTTAATTTATTTGTAATAATCTTTTGTTTTCATGATATTTTTTTAAAAAAAATATATGTTTACCATTCTAACCATAGGCATAAAGTTTAAAACCAGAGAGACACTGCCCTTTCTTGACCTTTAAAGCATATGCAACTGATCATGTGAATCAGCTTTCAGGAGCACTAGGGACAGACTAGCCCTCTCTACCCTGTAACTGAATACCTCCATTCTCTGTACCTGCTTGCCTTAGACTGCTGGGAGCCACAATTACTAAGTCTGCTTGTGAAAAATTTGATTCTAGAAACACTGAGGAAAATATGAAAAGCTATGCCGCTTGTGATCCTGCTGAGAGTCTCAGTAGCTTTTTTTGCATTCTATTCTAATGCTGTACACTGTGTTGATCAAATTATGTGGTGGGGAAACCCATTCCCAGAGAGGAATGACCCAGACAACGACTTTTCCTTTGTAGCTTGTGGCCTGCATAGGCAAATAGCTGCTCCATCAAATGGCCTCATTAGCTTGCAAACAAAGTAGTGCACAGTGAAGATGGGTCCCTGCAGAATCATCTTCTGTCAAATTGTAGCAGATTGCATGGCCCTGTGTTATCAGAGACCCCCAGAGCCTCTCTGGAGATATTACCAGCACTCAAGTGTGTTTGCAGTGACCTTTACAAACAAAGAAGGCCTGGCCTCCTCACCCCGCTGGCATTCTCATAAAGATGGGAAGAGATAAGAGGCTGAGAAGGCAATTTCATTTCTTTCATATTGATTTGGGTTATTTTGGTTGCTGATATTTAAATATTGATCTTAATCATTTCTGTATCCTTGTTTGGCTTTTGTGGCATAATGCTGAGAACTGCTTTATATAAATAAATACAAACTCACAAATAAATAAATAAATAAATAAATAAATAAATAAATAAATAAATAAATAAATAGTTTAAGTGAAGATTGGCCAACAGAACTTTGTAAATTTTGTATCAAGGTTCAATGGGCTGCTTGCTCTTTATATAAAATCTTAACTTTTGCATTTAAAAGCAGTGCTTTTTTCGGGGGGGTACACAGGGATACACATACCCCTAAACATTTTGTGAATCTTCGTACTTTTGTCCATTTACTGCATTTATTTCCCCCGATTTGAACTATAAAATGGTGGCTTTCTTGAGTCAAAATGAGAGTACCCCAAACATTTTTTAAGGAAGAAAAGAAAAAAAAACACTTCATATATCAGCTTAGGTATTTTCAATAGCTTCAAACTAAAGCTTAGTATTGTGTTATAGTTCTTTCATGGGCCAGTATAAACAAAGGCCTGTTTGCGCACTCTGTAAATCCCATCCTCTGAGAGCAAACTGACTATGTGAACAGGGCAGGGGCAGCAACTCCCCAAAATCAGGGCCCAGCGTGGAGCTGAGCGTACTGTGGCTTCAGTGGCTCCTCCCCCTTCTGCCATGGAGGGGAAGGGGGGGAGAAGCCCCCAGCCAGTGGCAGTGGCAGGAGGAGGAGGGCGATGAGGAGCCACTGGCCACTGAAGCCATGTTGCCACCATGTTCTTGGCTCCTTCAACATCCTGATGTAAATTGAGGGTGGCACTTGCTCAACTCCCCCCCCCATCTCCCTCACAAGTTGGCACCTCTGCAGCAAGGCTTCCCTGTGCTCACTAGTATACAGCCCACAGGGACTTTGTTGCCTAGGGCAATGCCCACTTATCAAAAGTCTTGTTGCACCTTTCAGCCCACTAAGCTAATTCCTTCTTTTACCTTTCCCATTCCTTTTTCCTTTCTAAGGCTGCAATCTTCTACACACTAATAATAAAGAAGTACCACTGAACTGGGTGGTACCTGCTTTCAAGTAGACCAGGGGTTGCCCACCTTTTTAGGCTAGTGGGCACCTTTTGAATTTTGAGAGAGTGCTGGGGGGTTAGCCGTCACAAAATGGCTGCCATGGAGGTGCCATGGCAAAACACAAAATGGCTGTCATGGCGAGAGTGACTGAAAACAAAATGGAAGAGATAGCCATCCCTGACAACCGTGTGCTTATCGTGGAAAGTCGGCTATGTCCTGCAGGTCCTGATTATGGACAGCACTCACACTGGTGCTTCTCATTTTGCCTCTTTCCAGTGTCTAGAACATTGGTCTCTCTGCCCCCAATCTAACCTCATTATTTCATCTTCCTCCCAAGCTTCCACTATTGTTCATCAAACTCTATTTCCTCTCAGCCCCTAACCTTACTATTCCCCTCCATGCTTCAACCAGTCAGCTTCTCCACACCCCCACCCCCACCAGACCCTACCTTTGCTATTTCTCCCTCCCCTACTCTCTGTGTGGGTCCGTCTGCATGTGTCAAGTGTTCCTCAGTGTTAAGTGTGATCTGCCTACTGTGATCTTAACTTTGGCTCCACCTGATGTTACGTACCCTTTCCTTCACCCACCAGTCCCAGAGAACAGCAACCCCCACTATTTGGTGCCAGGCCCGAAGCAGGATATAAATACATTAATAAACAAATCTTTCCAGTTTTTCATGAGGAATCAAAATTGAGAAAGCACAGCACAAAGTGGTTGCCATCTCTCCTCCTGCTATACTAAAGAATCATACTAGGTCTGGGGCACTGTGGAAGAGGCAAAATGGCGGTCATGCTGCTAACACAGTTGCTACTGCCAGTTCTTGCAGCAGTAACAAAAAAACAAATGGCAATATGAGGGAAGTTGTGCTACTGACAAGTGTGAGCCCCAGCCTGGATAAAAAGGTGGAGAATTTTCATCCTCCCTGGAGAAATTCAGTGAAATTGTGTCTCCGGTTACTTTACTCCCAGATAGGCGAGAGAGAGGCCATTTCCTCACAGCATTAAGAATTTTTTTGGTACCCATTTCTCTTTAACTTTCATCTTCCCAAAGAATAAGTGTTAATATAAAAGTGAACTACTCCTTCTCTTAGCAGGTTTCATACAAATGTATAAGAAAGAAAGAAAGAAAGAAAGAAAGAAAGAAAGAAAGAAAGAATCTTTAAAATATTTCATATACCAATGTAATAACATACAATTTACATGCAAGTACATGACAGCACTGTCTGCCCCCAGGCTGTTTTCCACCTGCGCTGTTACTCGGAAAATCCCCACATTCTGGTAGACGTGCTTGATCCCATCTTCTGTGGAGCTGAGATTGGCGTATGACACAGCACTCCCGTCTCCAAAATCCACACGGATTATTGATCTTTGAATGTCACCCTAAATTAGAGAGGTAGGGAAGATAATTAGTATAAAATAGATATGGAATCCAAGGCAATTTGAATTTTTGCCATCTTGAAAGGTATTCAGGCGTACAAGTAAGAATCTACATTTATAGGGATCAGTCAAAACCTTACGTCTGGTTCAGCAAAAATTCGTTGGGGGGGATTTTGACAAAACCACTGAGGCAAAACTAAAGGAGAAGAATGAAATTGTTTTGGGGGAGGCAAAGTTATTCTGGGGAGGGGGCTTCTTGCCTTCTTTCTGTTTAAGAGCCTCTGCCAAAATCAGTGAATTAGAACACAAAAGTAGAATCTGCCAGTCCTGACACAATTGTTCTCTGCTCCCCAAACCATTTCAGGGGTTCACAACATGAGTTGAATTATGACTCCCAAAATTGCTGCTCCTAATTTTCAGCCTGAGAATGGGATAGCAAATTGGAGGCAGCTGTTTTGGCACACCGCTATAATTGGGTTTTGGTGAACCACAGAAACACTTAATGCTACTCTGCCTAAACTTCCTCATGGATTGCCGTATCTGGGAGACATTCTGCAATGCAGTCAGATCTCAAAAATGGATCTCAGAATGACAGGACTGCTTGAATCTGGTCCAAATTGTGTATGCCACAAAAGTCAGAACCCTAAAGATGCAAAATATCATTTAGGAATTTTACAACAAAGTGACTGTGCATACATATATGTGAATGTGTATGTGTATATATCTGTGAGAGAAATGTTTGTTCATAACGTCATTTTAAATATTGGAAAACCATTATTACATCCCAACTTAATCTCATGTGGCATAAAACCGTGCGTGTTTAATTTGGAAGTTAAGTCCCACTGTGTTCAATGGTGCTTATTCCAAGGTAAGTGTTCACAGGCTTGCCGTCTAAGTCCCTCACACCCTTCAAGAAAACACCTGGCATCAACTCCAGACGAGCAAGATATCAGCAGTGAAAAAGAAAGTCCGCTTCTGCTCATGGCACTCTTATTTCAGGCTTTTTCTCAGAGAGAAGTTATGCCTCTGCTGTACCAAATTATTCTGGAAATGTAGGATAATACATTGATGTCACACAATGTACAAACTGTCTCTTGTTGGGTTATGGGTAGAAGTGTATGCAAACTTTATTTCATTTCATTTTTAAAGCATCTCACAAAAACACATTTTTATCTTGTAAATAAGGTACCTGGAGAAAGCAAAGTGGGTTTAGAAGTTTTCAACCCTCACACTGTTCTTGCCTACT
The DNA here is from genome assembly GCF_964188315.1 of Podarcis muralis. NCBI lineage: Eukaryota > Metazoa > Chordata > Lepidosauria > Squamata > Lacertidae > Podarcis > Podarcis muralis. Next base: position 46,714,842 of record NC_135660.1, read on the forward strand.
CAGATGCAGACAGTGGTGTTTTTTTCTGGGGGGATGCAGGGGTATACATACCCCTAAACATTTTGTGAATCTTTGTACTTTTGTCCATTTATTGTATTTAGTTTTCCTGATTTGAACTAGAAAATGGTGATTTTCTTAAGTCAAAATGAGAGTACCCCTAAACATTTTTTTAAGGAAAAAAGCACTGGATGTAGGCATCATGAGGTTCACTGAAACTTGCTCCCAGCACAAGGTGTACATGGCTATAGCAGCCTTGGCATAATATAAAAAGGACTTAGAAAAAGATACTGAGTCGCTTCTAATATGTCTTCTTCTTTTTAATCCCTTTTAATAAATTTTGGTGGGCCAAAGAATATGCTGAGTCTACAGCTGTCCAAGGAGCAGAAAATCACTTCGGAGCTCAGCAGGACATGGACTTCTGATTCACATCATGGCTTCCTGCTGAGAAAGGTGCCTCCTTCCAGTCTAATTAGAGGAGACCTACAGCTGCCATTCTTCCAGTGCCTCTTTCACAAGATGAATTTCCTTGCTTTTTTCCAGTTCGTTCCTGTGAAAATTATTTAATCCTTTGAACTGAAAATGCCTCCCACCTGTCCCTGAACTGAATACACAACCTGTAGTTCAGGATTTAACACATTTCTAAAAGGCCATGTTTCAAAAGCTGGCGTTTAAGAATTTCAGGGCAAGCAGCTTTTAAGCAATAGTGTGACCAGCAGGACAGATATTTTCTGTGCCAACAAGAAGAGGGGCAAAAAGAGACCCCCAAAACTTAACATTTCTAAGTGTGTTGAAAGTTGACTTCATAGTTCCACAGCATAGGGGACAGGTTGTTGTTCAGTGGTACAGCGCTTGATTTGCATACAAGAGAGGTTCCAGGTTCAATACCTGCTGTTTCCATATAGTGGGACAGAGTCCTGCTTGAAACCCTGGGCAGCCAGTTAAGAGTCAAACCATATGGAACTTGATGAACCAATAGTCTGACTTGGTATAAGGCACTTTACTAGGTTCCTGTGTTGCTTCCCACAGGTCTTTTCCCCCCTGCATCCCATAAATTGGTCAGGACATCTTTCACAGTATTGTATACATAGGAAATGCATTTCTGCGTGATGTGCTTATACCACAGTCCAAACATAAAGCATAAGTCCAAACGGCTTGAGAACACTTCTGTAATCAGGTGTTTGACTAAATCACAGTGTAGGGTGTCCAGGAAATTACAGATAGAAAGCTGCACAAGAGCAACTCAGTAAATACAGAATATCGCTAGGTATGTGTAACTGACACCCATAATGAGGATTTCTACAGTACATGAAATTACAAAAGACTGATCTGTATCTGTCATTCCCCCTCTCATCCTTCATTCATCACAGTGACAAATGTAGTGCTAGACTGAATAGTTTTGTGACTCTGCTGAGCTCAGATAATAAGGTAGGCAGTAAAGGGAACACATTTCTCCCACAGGTTTTACATCAATGCATCAAAGCTGTGATTCTAAGTGTATCTTAATCATTTCTTCCCCAAAGTCTCCTTAAGATGGTCCTCTATGGCATCCAATAGTGCTCAAACATTCTCCGAGTACCTGAATATTTATCAAATATTCTCCAAATACTTAATACTGAAAAGCACATGCTTTGTGTGCAAAAAGCCCCAAGTTCATCCCTCGGCATCTTCTGCCTGATGGAAATACTGCTGTCTGAAACCCTGGATTGCTGCAGTGCAAGTAATCCAGAGAGGGGCAAGTTGAATGGGGGCTTTTCATGGAGTGGGCACAATCTGATGTTCTTGCTGTTGTGGCTGCACTGCACCAAGCTCCCTGCTGCTTTGCCCTCTCTCTCTCTCAGTAACCAGCATTACGAAGCATTGGGAAGCCAGGTCCTGCCTGTACTGTTCTGCCACCTGCTGCTGCTTGTATCCATGCATATTTCTTTTTTTAAAAAATGACCTGTTTCTGAATTGTTCTGTGCTCTCTCTATGAGAGAGCTGCATCAACAAGAAGCATAGCATCCAGATCAAGGGAAGTAATAAAGGTAAAGGACCTTAAGTCCAGTAGCAGACGACTCTGGGATTGCAGCACTCATCTCACTTTACAGGCCGAGGGAGCTGGCATTTGTCCTCAGACAGTTTTTCTGGGTCATGTGGCCAGCTTGACTAAGCCGCTTCTGGTGCAACGGAACACCGAAACCAGAGCAGTGCACGGAAATGCCGTTTACCTTCCCGCTGGAACGGTACCTATTTATCTAGTTGCACTTTTGGGGGGCGTGCTTTCAAACTGCTAGGTTGGCAGGAGCTGGGACTGAGCAACAGGAGCTCACCCCATTGTGGGGATTTGAACTGCCGACCTTCTGATCGGCAAGCCCAAGATGCTTAGTGGTTTAGACCACAGCGCCACCCGCATCCCTTAAGGGAAGTAATAGTCCCACTCTATTCTGCCATAGTCAGCCCGCACCTGGAATAGTGTGTCCCATTCTGAAAACCACAATTTAAGAAGGATATTGACAAACTGGAATGTGTGCCGAGAAGGGAGACCAAAATGATCAAGGGTCCTGAAATAAAGCCTTATGAGGAATGGTTGAGGAAGTTGTGTATGTTTGGCCTGGAAAAAGAGGAGACTGAGAGGAGCCATGATAGCTATCTTCAAGTATCTAAGGGTTGTCACATGGAAGATGGAGTCAGCTTGTTTTCTTGTGCTCCAGAGGGTACGACCCGAACCAATGACGTCAAGTTACAAGAAAGGAGATTCCAACTAAACATCAGGAAAAACTTTATGATAGTAAGAGGTACTTGACAGTAGACCGGACTCCCTTGGGAGGTGGTGGACTATCCTTCATTGGAAGTATTTAAGCAGAGGTTGAACGGCCATCTGTCTTGGGTGCTTTAGTTGAGATTCCTGTATTGCAGAGTTGGACTAGATGACCCTGGGGTTCATCTTATCTCTCCAATTCTGTGATTCTATGATTCTAAGCAGTTTCCAACCCTTCCATCAACTCAACATGATTGGAGTGCCCCGAGGAAATAATTCACTATGATTAAAAGCTAGCCCCATCCATCAGAATAAGAGACCCTCTCCCCCAACTCTCCATCACCTTCTTGAGCTCTGCGGGGCTTCCTTAGTTGGGTCCAAACAGAGTCACTTGAAAATGAAGTGATACACCTCAAGGCATCTTGATAATAGAACAATATAATGAGGTAAAATGAGAACCTTCCTTGAATTACCCCAATGCACCTTGTAATTCAGGGTATACAAAGAGCTGATGCACATGCCTAACCCATGGCTATATAAACAAGCAAGGTGTTAAATAATTAGATGCATTTTATACCTGAATTCTTCTCACAGCCTCTGAGATTCTTTACACCTATGGATTCAAAAGTAACCGCCTGGCCCATTTACAGAATATGATTATAACTTGATTACGTGTAAGTCATGCATGGAGTTTCAATGTGGGAGGAGATGATACTGCTAATTTTAATCATCTTAATGAGGACAACACCTTCAAACAATCAATTTCAGTCTCACCCAAGTGGCTGCAAGCATGATTTTTTTTCTATGAAGTGCTGGGCCTTACATGTAAATCAAAATGTTAAACAATGAGATGTAATCAAGATGTATTTAAATCTAGTCCCAAGCTTGACATTTAATTGGAAGCTTTCAGTTAAGCAATGACTTGTTATCTCTTTATCCTTGCAGATGTTTAAAACATATTTTAAAGCAGGTTTTGCAACAGGCAGTTGTTGTTTCTCCTCGGTTGTCTTCCAGAATGTAATTCTCAAGCATTTGCTTTTTCTGGTCTTTATGCAGATTACTGTAACTCAAATTTTTCAGCCCATAGTCCAGTGTAGAGATGGTTTTTAAGACACCTATAGCATAGGAATTTTAATTTCCTTCTTTCTTTCTTTCTTTCTTTCTTTCTTTCTTTCTTTCTTTCTTTCTTTCTTTCTTTTTTTCTTTCTCTCTCTCTCTCTCTCTCTCTCTCTCTCTCTCACACACACACATGTCTTGAGCCAAATTTGGTAGCAAAAAACTTTCCATGTCTCAACACAAATATACCCTCTATACTTATATGCTATCTTATATTGTGTAAATTGCTTCGATTCAGATGCTGCAGTCAGTTTTGTAGCATCTATTTCTTAAACATGTATAAAGATGGGAACTGATGGGTGAGGTTTTCTCTAGATTTCTGCAGAGTGAATGCCCCATCTTAACTCCTTGCGAATGCACACATTACTATCTTGCAAATGCACCCAGCATAAAACTATCCTAAGAGTACTTGCATTTGATAATGTTGAGTTCAATGGTTGATAGAACGGATGTCAGGGTCTTTATTATCCCTTGGTTGTCTTTTCACCAGTAGGTGTTGACTTTTCAAGTCACTAAGTTGTGGGATTCAAGAAGAATACAACTGTCTGTTTCAACATGGAAACTAATCCACAATTAGCACTTCTTAAGCAAGACTGGGTGTCCTCCATGCCTCGTTTAAGTAACAAATGGTAGTTGACAGAACACATTGTTTCAGAAATGTAAATTTTCCATATCCTCTAAATGCTGGCTTTGCCATTTGCTTGGCAATATTTGCCCAGGTAACTTCACTTTTGGGTCTACCCTTCAAGGAATTGGGAAGGGCAAAAGTGGAAGTGAGCAAAGGTTACAGAAGTTAACGAAGCCCTGCTTATTGTAGCCCAGATACACAACTCATATTTATCAAGCCATTAATCAGTTAAATCCCACTGGCCAATTAACTGTGTCCACTTCTATCCATTTTCTTCTAAACGATTCAGACTCAAAAGCCCCAGTGGGAAATGTGTGAAAGACAACATACCTCCTCCAGCTGCACCATGAAGGTAACATTGTGCCCTTGTTCTGATGTCAATGTGCCATCTGAAGTGACAACTCGGAGTCCTCGTGGGGCTTTGCCAGGACACTGCTGAGGCTTGGCTGTGTACTGTTCACGCACACCATCTGTGCAGTTATTAGATACAACCTTCCTATACCTGTTGAAAGTGGGAAGCAGACACAACAGTGTAAGGAAGGACCACTGCAAGATGCTTACTTAAGACTATTTACTCTTTTTCAAGACCACCACCACAATATCCCAATTAGTTTAAGCAAATCATAACAATAACAGCAACTGTTATTATTTCATCACTTCTTACAGAAAAAGTCTCATAGCCATTCACAACAAATTAAGAACACACAGATATAATAAAGCATCCAAAATAAATAAGACCATTAATGATGCTAAATGTTAATCTGACAGCAATTGATAATAAGGAATTTTATCACAAAACAGCATAAGTTGCGTGCACACTTAAAAGCAGTTTCAAAGCTGATTCTCTCCCTCAAAGAGCTATGGGCATTGTAGTTTACCTCTCACAGAGCTAAAATTGACAGCAACTCGTAAAAAAACTACTGTGCCCATAAGTCTTTGAGGGGTATATGTTTGCTTTTCATGTGCTTTAAAGGTATAGTGTTTACACAACCTAACACAAAATGAGGATAAATGGAGAAGCAGAGATGCCACCATTTCCAAAGCTCTGGCACTGATGTCAGCCAGAGAGGAAGGATAAATATGACTTTCTTTTGTGCCAGCTCCAGACTGGCACAGCAGGGAAGGCTGGGTCATATGCATCACTGGTAGCTAGACTGTCTTAGAATCCCTTGGCAAGCCCCTCCACATTTGAAGCCTTGCTCTGCAATAGACCTGATGAACAGCATGAGGAAAGCTTAACAACCATTCACAAATAATATTAACAACTAGATTCTGGTAAGTCTGATCTGAAAACAACTCACCCAGTGCTGTTGAGATAACTCTGACCAATACTGCAGTCTTTTGACAAGGAGGATGGGTTGTACCAAAATGCAGGCAAGCACTGGCCATTGCTGTGACGCTCAAATCCATAGTCACTGGTTTGAATGAAGGAGAGATTGTTTCAGTGATATGTGAATCAGAAGCACATAATTCTGAGAGATCATGTTATAGTGAAGCCTGCAGAGGTATACCACATTCACATAAATACAGCCCTGGAAGCTTACTTTGTCTTCTGCACATATATCAATTTCACACAGGTATACATACATCTGTCTACAACTTGAGGGTGGTGTTCTACAGCTCTGGGCTTCTTGTCTGCATTTGCCTCAATCAGTAATCATGGGCATACATAGAAGTTGGTCAGATTGGCTCCTACCAATGGCTCAAAAACCATACCTCCCCACTCTGGCTTGGAGGGGCTAGGAGCCCCCCCTCCCCTCCATCTGTTTGCATGCTCAGACAGATGGACCAACAGAGGAGGAGGAGGAGGAGAGGCAGAGGAGAGCAGCAATGGAAAAAGACACTGGCAGAGCATGAAAGGCGAAAAAAGCGCAAACTTTTTGAGTTTCTGGTCTCTCCCGACTTCAGAGGCACCAATACATCTCCTTGCCAAGGGCACATGTGGGGTGGGTGAGGGTGCTGATATAGCTCCTTGCCAAGGGCACAAGGAAGCATAGGTATGGCTCTGTCAGTAACTACACAACATTTGAGCCTGGTTGATTTTGGATTATGACCATTCATTTCAGTATCATAATTTTAGCAGAAACTACTCTTTAGTACCCAGTGGATGGGTAGGTCAAAGCACAGTGAATATGTACCAGACTCCCCATGCATTTTGTCGCCTTCACTTCTCTGGCTTGTTGTGTGATGTTGGAAGTTATCTAGAGGCCAGAGGAAATGAAGCTGCCTTATATCAGATCTCACCATTGGTCAATCTAGTTCAGTACATTGTCTATTCTGACTCCCCACTAGTTTCTAAGATTGACCCCCAGATTTGATATCTGAGATCCTTTTACTGGAGATGTCAGAGGATGAATGTGGGAGCTTTTGGGTGCAAAATGTGTGGTCCACAACTGAGCTGAGTGTCGTCCCAGGAATTGCTCGATTTCCTTTGAAAACAAGTGATATGCAAAGGGAGGGCAGAATGAAGGCTAAGACTGCACAAGAAAAGGTACAGAGGTAGAGAAGAGATGGTGCAGTTAGCACTTGTTGGACAGCCCTGTCCACTGCTATTTTTCTAGAAAAAGAGCAATGAACACCCCCCCCCATTCTTTTAGAATGGCAATGGCGCCTACCTTAGAGGTGCCAGAACTCAGCTCCTGTGAGTTCCAGCTGAAAAAAAGCCCTGACCCCATCCGTTCTTTTTGGCAATGGAACTGAGCCAACATTTTCACTTCACTCTTTCATATGTATAACATTCCTGAGTCTTTTTGCAAGCATGCTAAACACTGGTTAATTGTTTTGCAAACAGATACTTGGTTACCCAAAGGATGCAAAATAATTTTATAAGCATCCTAAGTGGAGAGACAGCATAAAGGCTATTGAAATTATTATTCCACAAGTGATAAAACTCATTTTCATTTATTTATAAATGAGGTTTCTTTCCTCTGTAATCTGATTGTCAACACGCTGAAATGCTTGTATTGCTGAGGTCTCATGTATCAATATAATTAAAAAGCTGTAACGCTGCACTCTCACAGCATGTTCAATAATCAAGTGAAAGGCAGAGCAGCAAAATATGCAGAAAAGAGAATACGTGTTCAAAGCCTGATTTAATCAGTTTGAGGTTTTATGCTACATGCACCCTTTCTTCTAGGCAAGGAATCCTAGATGATATCTCTCAGTGCTGGATATGGATGACACAAGTGCTTAATTTTGAAAAGAGCAGAAGCAGGGCTCAAGCCGTCCTTTGACTTGCCTTGGGAGTCCTGCCTTAGTTAAGATGTTTTGAGAGCTGGATGTAGGTGAAAGAAAAAGACTCTGCATATACTCAGAGATGCATATCTTCATATATTCCAGGACTGAACTCTGTCAATGAAATCATGATTCAGACCTCATATTTAGAGTCTATGATTTATCAGTAATGAATCTGTATAAATATGCAATTCAATATAATGTACCAATATACTATAGATTACTATGCTATATAACTCCACACCCCCATAATATACTGAACTGGTGGATATGGGCTATATCCCTTGGCTGAGGCAATTGCACCCCTTCAAATCTCTATCATTATTGTCAGGGCCACTTCATTTGTATGTATGTTTGTATGTATGGACATGCTCTTATTCGGATGCTTTCTCCACCTCCCCCCCCCCCCTTTTGTTGCTTAATAGTCGTGCAAGAGCACTTCCAGAGAGATTGTTTATTCACACAAAATTTGGTTGGCATCCCAAACTTTCCAGCACAACTATCTCATCCCTTTTGTAAGTGCAAAAATGTCTGATTAAAAATTTGGAAAGTGCAGGATAAGAACCACTAGCTGGCAATGTTGTGTAATCTCCACTTGAAGATGTCACGATGAATGTTCACTAAACAGGTAACATTGTACAACCTCTGTGTAAGGCTTGTGTGAATGTATTGGCATGAATGCCCAATGAAAAGCCTGTCTGGAAACTCTTCAAAGTTCCTTTAGAGCAAGGACTAGGAGAAGAGGCACGTAGACTCCAAGTAAACTTGAGCATGGAAGCAATCTCTTGGAACTGAGAGATTGCATGCATCCTTGCTTGTTATACTCACTAGTGTCTAAGTAGAGCATTCTTGAAGGACTGTAACATTTGCCCTGGTAGTCTTGGATTTGCCATTTCCAGGACCCCTCCATCTTTATTAAATATCTAGTTGCCCTGAGAATCTAATGTTTCCCAGGGTCCATCACACCTAGGATACAGCTGAAATAAATAAAAAATGGTCCAGTAGCACCTGAAAGGTAAAGGTAAAGGGACCCCTAATCATTTGGTCCAGTCGTGACCGACTCTAGGGTTGCGGCGCTCATCTCGCTTTACTGGCCGAGGGAGCCGGCGTACAGCTTCCGGGTCATGTGGCCAGCATGACTAAGCCGCTTCTGGCGAACAAGAGCAGCGCACGGAAACACTGTTTATCTTCCTGCCGGAGCAGTACCTATTTATCTACTTGCACTTTGAGGTGCTTTCGAACTGCTAGGTTGGCAGGAGCAGGGACCGAGCAATGGGAGCTCACCCCATCACGGGGATTTGAACTGCCGACCTTCTGATCAGCAAGTCCTGGGCTCTGTGGTTCAACCCACAGCGCCACCCGCATTCCTTAGTAGCACCTTAGAGACCAGCTAAGTTTGTTCTGGGTATAAGCTATAGGGCAGGGGGAAGCTTATACCCAGAACAAACTTAGTTGGTCTCTAAGGTGCTACTGGACAATTTTCTTATTTATTTTGACTGCGTCAGACCAACACGGCTACCTACCTGAATCTAGGATACAGCTGTAGCAGCATTTCTGAAGATACAAGAGTAGGAGGTGTGGGAGTGACAGAGGGCAATTTGTGTGTTTGCACAAATAGCAGAATGGATGTATGGGCATGGGGTACTAAACTCTTCTCCTGCCTGAACCTAGCTAGAAGAAGAGTCATTGGGGAAAGGAGGTGTATGCATGGAGGTGAAGTGTGGTTGGTGGAGAAGATTCTACAGTTCTCACCTGCGCATACCTTTTGGATTCCCTCCTGGCATCTTCACTATATAGCACACCTCTTTACCCTGACTTTTGACACCTGAGATGTATATTTTTAGGTTCCACCTTAATTCTCAGATTGTAAGTTGTTTGAAACTGTTTGCCCAGGCAGGCACATTATGTGGCCGATGACAGCAGCAAAATAAGCAGACTGTATAATGGTAATGGGATAAAATCAGGCCAAACCTTGATTGATAGCAGCAGTCTGGGCCAGGGTTGGCATGGCATTGGGTCCCAGGATCAGCTCATCATTCCACAAGCCCCATGTTGATGGAATGGATCTGCTGGGTTTGGATCACTCCAAACCAGTATGACAGGACTCAGCCAGTGTTGAACAGGACTCAGCCAGTGTTGAACCTTGCCATGGTGAAAACCAAGCAAGCAAGGTCTCACTGCAGATTCCAAGCACTGGCAGAGGAACAGGAGTACAGAGGGAATGGACCACCCCCGGCACCACTATGCCACGCCCCCACAGGCAGCACATCATGCCCCCAGAATGCGCACCACACCTCTGTGGGTGCCGCGCCACTCACCCCAGGGCATGTGTCATGCCCCCCAGGGGGCGCCCGCCACGTCCCTGCCTGCTCTCCACCCCCATGCAGCTTCGCCACTGATTCCAAGCAGGCAGATACTGAATCCTTGTGCCCCTTATGCTCCCCCCCCCCCAGGCTAGGTTGATCCTGCCCAATGCCATTTTTGCCCTCATACAAACAACGTTCTTCTGCCTAACAAAGGAAGGGAAAGGTGGAAAAAAAACCAACGAAGTGCAAATTGGGTTAAGAGAGAAAAAATCATTTCCTGTCCTGTCAACCAGAAACCCAAAATTGCTCACTGAAGGCTCTAACCCGAGGGTGGGCAGGAAGGAAGTTCTCATACCAAAATGACCGTGAGCTCCAGGGGAAGCAGCCTCAGGTTAAGTACTTAATTCATTCCGGAGGTCCATTCTTAACCTGAAGCACAACTTTAGCTAATGGGGCCTCCAGCTGCTGCCACGCCGCTGGAGCCCTATTTCTGTTTTTATCCTGAAGCAAAGTTCTTAAACTGAAGCACTATTTCTGCGTTAGCGGAGTCTGTAACCTGAAGCGTATGTAACCTGAGGTACCACTGTATAGGCTTCCCTTCCCCTCTGCAACAAGGACAGCTTTTTCCTATGAGCGCATCACACAGAGAAGATACTAAGCAAAAACCTTGCCCAGCATTTTGCAGCAATCTATGGGCCCCTATGCTGCCAGGCAAAGGCGTCCCGTGCTTATTGCGCACGGAACAGGGCTTTTAGCATTGTGTTTTAAGTGCTATAGCCCGGCTTGTGATTTTAAATTGAAGGACAAGTAGTGAAACAACAGCAACAACTTTAACTTCCATTTAAGATACATTTGTATGTTTCTACCACAAAACTAGCTCTCTGCAGTAAGCAAACAGATGTTGACTTTTGATTGCAACATTTTTTGGTTTTGGCAACTCCCTGCCTGCCTGCCTTTACATCCATTCATTCACCTACCTACACACACAGAGAGAAATATGCTGAGAAATGACAGAAGCAACTCCTTTGCATCTCACTAGAGAGGCATTAGCATCGCTCTTTCACCTTGCAGACCTGTAATCTAATGAATTTCTTGTCTTCTCTCTGATGCACACAGAACTCTGATGATAACAACAAATTGCTGCCTAACTGCAGACACAACAGGCTGCCTTGCAATCAACAAGCATCAGCATCAATTGGGACAAAGGATGAACCCCGCTACTTAAATCTGAAAATGGGAGTGCGCTAAGATCAATAGCATTACAGCCAGACATCTGGTGTTTGAAACTGGTATTTGACATGTTCCCTGACAGCCTGACACCTAAGGCTGCAATCATGAAACCCACTTTACCTTGGAATAAGCCTCACTGAATTCAATGGTACATGCTTCTGAGCAGACAAAGATTGTGCTGCATGTCACATTATTACTTTCACACGACCGTAATGGTTACCCATACTGTAACGATTGCTCCAGTAGCTTTTCCATGCAGTGAGGTTTAACACTTAGGGTTTTTTTTTCAGGTTTTAAAACCCACAGGGAGGTGTGAGGGAGACCACGTAAGGTCTATGTGTGTGCATGATTATATGTAGAATATCACTGACTTGGATAAGAAGATTCAAATAATAATTCAGTTAATCTTTGGATCAGTGCCGCCATTTTAGTAGGTGTATCCTATCCTCCATGTTGATATCTGAGTTTTGACAGCAGAATACCAGTTGCTGAAAACTGTGTGGTGTGGGGTGGGGAATGCTGTTGTGTTCAGGTTCTGCTTGTCGTCTTCCCATAGGCATCAGGTTGGCCACTGTGAGAACAGGATGCTGACCTAGAGAGGTCATTGAACTGATCCAGGAAACTCTTCTTATGATTATACATTGCCTGCAGCATTCATTTGGTAAGTGAGTAGTATACCTTATGTTCCTTCCATGGTGGTCATGTGAACTGCAAGGTTTACGTGTGAATGCCCCCTAGTGAAGAGAGGTCCCATGTGTGGAATCTGTCTTCCTCAAACTGGGGAGCAAAAATGGGGGGGGGGGAATTCTGCACCTTCAGGAATTTATGTGGTCGTCCCAAAACTTAAGGGATGCGGTGGTGCTGTGGGTTAAACCACAGAGCCTAGGACTTGCCGATCAGAAGGTCAGCGGTTCAAATCCCTGCAACGGGGTGAGCTCCCGTTGCTCAGTCCCTGCTCCTGTCAACCTAGCAGTTCGAAAGCACATCAAAGTGCAAGTAGATAAATAGGTACCGCTCCGGTGGGAAGGTAAACGGCATTTCCGTGTGCCGCTCTGGTTCGCCAGAAGCGGCTTACGTCATGCTGGCCACATGACCTGGAAAAACAGTCTGCGGACAAACGCCGGCTCCAAGATGAGCACCGCAAGCCCAGAGTCGTCCGTGACTGGACCTAACGGTCAGGGGTACCTTTACCTTTTACCCAACACTTACTCCATCATCTACATGGTGGAGGAAAGGGGACATATCAATCATGTAAATATTGAAGCGGGGCTATAACTTTGGGTACAGAAACCTCCTTGACACACCATGAGGTCTGTTCTGATTATGAAGTCTTTTATCATCACATAAAGATAAGCTGTTCTGACTCATGGTGCTTTAGCAAAGCAAGTTAGGGTATTAAACAGGTAATGGAGGTCACTGTTACAGCCAACATAACACACAAACTAAATGATCCATTTTTAAAAAACATGTTGAGATTCGTTTTTGTACAGAATAAAAAATAAAATCTGCAGCTGGAGTGATACTTTGCATGCTGCAGTAAAATGCTGGGAAACCTGGTAAATAAATGCTTTAATAACATATGTGTCACCCCATAATCCAGTTACTACCTAAATAAATACAATTTGGCTTCTAGGCAGTTGCTAGGTAATATTGTCCTTAGGACCAAGTACACAATTTTCATTGTGATAATCATTTCTGAAACACTATTGCCCCCTGGTAGTGAGAAGCAGGCAATGCATGCAAATGTAATCTCTCTGCTAAGCTGGCTCCTTTCCCGTTTTGTAACTCACTCATTCTTCCAAAGATCATTTTGGCAATACGTTACTTTCTGTTTCTAGAAACATACATTGTTTTTTTCAAACCTTTCTGGTGAAATAGTTTCAAGCTGTAGTTACACAGTAAGTGTTTATTTTTTTATTTTTTAAAAAATCATTATTTTGGGGGTAAATACAGATTTTTCATGCCCACCCCAACAACAACAACAACAACAACAAAGTAGTAGGTGCTTGAATAATTAATTGTGGAAAACATAAAATTTACTTTAGAAAGACATACAAATAAATAGATGTCTGATGCCAGTGCTGTTTCTACAATACCCTGAACTATGGAAAACATAATTTATCTCATGCTCTGCATCTGAGAACATAAGATTAGTAAAGTTTGTATTAAGAATCAGGTATCATTGGGGATGGATCAATCTATCTATCAGATAGGCTTTGTTTCATTTTTCCATCCTTAGATTCAGTTCTTCACATTTCTGTGGCAATTTGGAATTTTTTAAAATAAGTTTCTCATTGTTATACAGACTTTCCCCTAATATATACATTTTTGCATACGTTGTCTGGAGAACTGCATCACAAGATTCAGAAACTGCAGATTTTGATATGTCTTTTTGCCACTTCTTAAAACAGTCCATTTTATCCAGGATCTGGAGTGTCTGGAATAAAAAGACATATCAAAATTTGTCTGGCAGGGCAAAAAGCCCAGAATAAACTTTAAGATTTTAACTGATGCAAAAGATAGAGGGGGGTTTGCCCTGCCGGACCTGAGACTTTACTATGAATCGGCAGCGTTCTGCTGGCTGAAACAATGGCTGCTTCTTGAGAACACAGACATTTTGGATCTGGAAGGGTACGACAACAGATTTGGCTGGCATGCTTATATATGGTATGACAAGGTAAAAATGCATAAAGGTTTTAAAAACCATATTGTTAGGAAAGCACTATACAATGTTTGGATAAGATATAAAGATTTACTGGAAAGTAAAACTCCCAGGTGGCTATCACCAATGGAGGCTAAAGAGACAAAAAAACTTAATATGGAGTCTAAATGGCCAAAATATTGCGAAATTTTAGAGCAAGATGGTGAAAGGGTCAAATTACAGAGTTATGATAAATTAAGGTCTAAAGTACGAGATTGGTTGCACTACCTTCAGATAAATGAGGTATTTAAACAAGACAGGAAAATAGGTTTTCAGAAGGAGAGGTCGAAATTAGAAACAGAACTGTTAGAACCCAATACTAAGAACTTGTCAAGAATGTACAATTTGCTGCTGAAATGGAATACACAAGATGAAACAGTAAAATCGGTTATGATCAAATGGGCACAAGATATAGGTCATGACATTATGTTTGATGACTGGGAAAGGTTATGGAACACTGGTGTGAGATTTACGGCTTGTAATGCTTTAAGAGAAAACATAATGAAAATGATCTATAGATGGTATATGACCCCAGTCAAACTTGCAAAAATTTACCATTTGCCCAATAATAAATGTTGGAAATGTAATGAGACTGAGGGTACTTTCTATCACCTTTGGTGGACCTGCCCGAAGATTAAAGCCTACTGGGAAATGATCTATAATGAAATTAAAAAGGTCCTTAAATGGACATTTTCTAAAAAACCAGAGGCTTTTCTTCTGGGCATGGTGGGCCAATTGGTGCCAAGGAAGGACAGAACTTTCTTTATGTATGCTACCACAGCAGCAAGAATTCTTCTGGCAAAGTATTGGAAGACGCAGCAGCTACCTACTCTGGAAGAATGGCAAGCGAAGGTGATTGACTACATGGGAATGGCAGAGATGACCGGCAGAATCCGAGACCAGGGGAGTGAGACAGTGGAAGAAGACTGGAAGAAATTTAAAATATATCTTAAAAACTGTTGTAATATTGAGGAGTGTTGAGATGCTATGGTGTTAAGAAACAGAGAATTGCAGCTGTATATCATAAATTTAAGGGAATTAAAATGAAGATGAAGTAATTAATTAAATGGAGGGTTGCTGATACAAGGGAAAAATAAGGATGCAGAAAAAGGGAGGTATGGGGAAGTCCGGGAAACAAGGTGAAGGAAAATGAGTTTATGAAATTATACATGTTTATTTGTGTGTATGTTTTGTTTTGTTTTGTCGTTTGTGTATAATACATGTTTGGAAAATTAATAAAAATTATTTTAAAAAAAAAAACAGAAACTGCAGATTTTGAAAGATAATTGCATTTCAGATCATGCATTGTTTTAATAAGAATAAGAATTTTATTGTTTATATGCCGTCTATCTAACTGGGTTGCCCCAGCCACTTTGGGTGGCCCCCAACACAGTTCAAGAAGTGCAAATTAGGAAGTTTCTGATTAAAATTGAATGTTTCTGCATCATCCCCATGACACAATAGTGCAGAAAGGGAAGCTTGATGTGATAAGTATGCACGATTGCATGAAGATTCTCTTTTCATAGTGTTCTGCTGATACACAAATGTCTATCTACATATTGGTAAAACACCCCACAAAAATAATATTGATGCTGGAGGCATCCATTGGAAATGGATTATCCATCATCTTTTCTTCCACTCACCCATTCAACCCCTTCATGGCACAGATTCTTTGCTATGAATGATTTTCAACTTAATTCTCTACAGCAAGTTTGTTTTTTAAACGACAACAACATGTGCACATTATACATAACCAGGCATGAAAACTGCTTTGCAATGTATGTAATTTACATATCCATTGATATATAATTGCTATTGTCCTGACAGGTGCCTCATTGTTTTTTTGTTTCTGACGTATTGTTTGTTAATTTGCACAAAATGATTCATAGAGGCAGCCTGTATGCACCAAGATTGCAATCCTAAACATGTCTGCTTGAAAGTAAGTCCCACTGAATTCAATGGGGCTTAAAGGTAAAGGTAAAGGTACCCCTGCCTGTATGGGCCAGTCTTGACAGACTCTAGGGTTGTGCGCCCATCTCACTCAAGAGGCCAGGGGCCAGCGCTGTCCGGAGACACTTCCGGGTCACGTGGCCAGCGTGACATCGCTGCTCTGGCGAGCCAGAGCCGCACATGGAAACGCCGTTTACCTTCCCGCTAGAAAGCGGTCCCTATTTATCTACTTGCACCCAGGGGTGCTTTCGAACTGCTAGGTTGGCAGGCGCTGGGACCGAACAACGGGAGCGCACCCCGCTGCGGGGATTCGAACCGCCAACCTTTCGATCGGCAAGCCCTAGGCGCTGAGGCTTTTACCCACAGCGCCACTCGTTCTCAGGTAAATGGAGTTAGGATTGTAATCTTAATCTGCTCCCTGCTGTGAAATTCTAAAGGTAATGAAATGCACTACTCATTATTGTCCTTTTTCACAAAAGAAGGGCATTTTACTTGCACACCTCAGACAAAGTCTGATCCTCTTTGCCATAGTAGAATGAAATGTTTGGATTAGTACCCATTGCCTATATCTGTGTTTTAAAATCTTGTCCCACTACTAGTTAAATGTCAATACTTAAAACAATAAATCACCTTCTGCACTATGTTCAGCAGTCACAAACAAAATAAGAAGTGCATACATTTTTGACAAGAACACACTTTATGAAATAAAATATTGCAATTAAAAAGAATTTATATGCAGTTAAACAGCATTACAGCTGAGTGCAGGAGTAATTCATATAAACCAGGATACAAAAAGCAAAATATCAACAGGGTGCTAAACTGTCCCTCCTTGGCATTCAAGAGATGGAAAGGAATATAAGTGCCAACTCCCTGGGGCCCTGGGTGTCCTCCAATTTCCTCTCCTCAAACCATTTCTCAAATCTTATACAAAATACTTTTCAGTATTTCTCACTTCTCTTTTCTCAGCTCCTGCTAAATTTTTCTCCCAGACTGAGTGCTAAAAGGTGGTAGTAAGAAGGGTTTTAACCACTTGCAAAAGAGGAAAAAAATATGGTGATTGTGACTGCTGGTGTGGAAAATTCATGATTTAGAGGAAGAAAAGAAATCCCCTTCTACATATTTTGCAGCAAACTTTTGGAAAAGGCTTGTCTGGAATGATTTGCGCATTTATTTATTTAAAAAAAAACACAAAAGCTGCAGGGAAATCAATACTCTAATTTATATTTAAATATGTATTTCATCACACAATACAAATGCATTTTAATGCATTTTTCAGCCTAGAATTATATCACAAAATTTGAAATACAAGAATAATTACTTCCTCATTTGAATAGGCTGGGAAGTGGGATCAAGTCAGTTCACATCGGGATTCACTGAAATCAAATTCCTCAGGCATTCCTAGTCTCCAATTCCCTTGCCAACGTTGTGTTCATTATCAGGACCATATAAACTATAGTCTTGCTAAAATGCTGAAAGCGGTACTCACCAATCAAAGTCTGCCTCTGTGCAGACACATGGTTCAGATGCCATGGCTCCAGCGTACTTGCCCTGCATACATTTCTTTTCTGACTTACGCTTCCTGTAGATCCTTTTTGCTCCCATGATGCATGCTTCTCCCTGAGGTGAGAGAAAAACAATAGGATGGATTCAATCAAATAGCTGTGTGGTTTAGAGCCAAAACAACAAGTCCTGCTTCCACAACAGGGCTTTGCTCCTCTCCTCTCCCAATGCACCCTTCACTCCCAATAGGCTCTGAGGGGGGTTCAGGGTTGGGAGAACTCCCAGAGCAGGGCAGAAGGGGAGGAAAGGGGAGAGTGTTTGATCTGGCAAGAGGAAATGCTTGTGCTGGTGAAATGATTTTATTAGCATGACATAGAATTCCACTTCACACTCCCTCATAATGGTGAGGTTTATCCCTACAGATAGATGATAGATAGATAGATATAGATATAGATATAGATATAGATATAGATATAGATATAGATATAGATATAGATATAGATAGATGATAGATAGATGAGAGATGAGAGAGAGAGAGAGAGAGAGAGAGAGAGAGATGATGATGATGATAGATAGATGATAGATAGATGATAGATAGATAGATAGATAGATAGATAGATAGATAGATAGATGATAGATAGAGATGATAGATAGATAGATAGATAGATAGATAGAGATAGATAGATATAGATAGATGATAGATGATAGATAGATAGATAGATAGATAGATGATAGATAGATAGATAGATGATAGATAGATAGATAGATGATAGAGATGATAGATAGATTAGATAGATAGATAGATAGATAGATAGATAGATAGATAGATGATAGATAGATAGATAGATGATAGATGGATACCAACACAAACACACCCACCCTCCCATTTGAGGCTCTTTGTTTACCAAATTAGAAATAGCTAGTGGTTTTATGTCTTCTTCCACTTTCAAAGCAAATTGGCCACTCTTTCCTTAACACTACAAAGACTCCAGCTGAAGAAATCAAAAACACTCGGGCAAAGAAGTGTGTGTGCGT
Organism: Podarcis muralis; assembly: GCF_964188315.1. Lineage (NCBI taxonomy): Eukaryota > Metazoa > Chordata > Lepidosauria > Squamata > Lacertidae > Podarcis > Podarcis muralis. The sequence continues at coordinate 46,733,279 of NC_135660.1, forward strand.
GTGTGTGAATGCAGATAAACATAAACCTGTTGGTAAAAAAGGTAAAGAACCCCTGGAGGGTTAAGTTCAGTCAAAGGCGACTACAGTATGGAGTTGCGGTGCTCATCTCACTTTCAGGCCGGAGCTGCTGTTTGTCCACAGACAGCTTTCCGGGTCATGTGGCCAGCATTACTAAACCATGATGGAAACCAGAGTCCACAGAAACGTTGTTTACCTTCTTGTTGCAGTGGTACCTATTTATCTATTTGCACTGGTGTACTTTTGAACTACTGGGACGCGGGTGGCGCTGTGGGTAAAAGCCTCAGCGCCTAGGGCTTGCCGATCGAAAGGTCGGCGGTTCGAATCCCCGCGGCGGGGTGCACTCCCGTTGTTCGGTCCCAGCGCCTGCCAACCTAGCAGTTTGAAAGCACTCCTGGGTGCAAGTAGATAAATAGGGACCGCTTACTAGCGGGAAGGTAAACGGCGTTTCCGTGTGCGGCTCTGGCTCACCAGAGCAGCGATGTCACGCTGGCCACGTGACCCGGAAGTGTCTCCAGACAGCGCTGGCCCCCGGCCTCTTGAGTGAGATGGGCGCACAACCCTAGAGTCGGACACGACTGGCCCGTACGGGCAGGGGTACCTTTACCTTTACTTTTGAACTGCTAGGTTGGCAGGAGCTGGGACAGAACAGCGGGAGCTCACTCCGTTGTGGGGATTCAAACCGTGACCTTTTGATCAGCAAGCCCAAGGTCCACCTTCTACTGTAAGTGCCCTATTACCACAGCTGGAATTTGCATATATCAGATCCCTACAGGAGGCCAGGCAAATAAATCAGGGTGAACAGAACTTTGTATCTTTGGTCACAGATTATAATGGCGCACACTTTTTTACCTGGCTGTGAAGCTGCCAGGGACGGTAGTCGTCCTCAGCACACCGTCGGTCGAAGATTGACTTGTAATCCACCTTCACCAGCTGCCATTCAGAGCGATGGCTGAAGTGCCCAAAGACTCTGCACAAAACATACTGAACTGTTACCAGAAAACGTAATCATTTGAGTAAGAGCATACCTTTATCCATATTTAGTATCTTTGAATCAACCTGTAGTGAATTTATAGTAGCCCAGATAGCTGAACTAAATGCAAAACTCTATCACATAACAATGAAGTAAGTGTGGCGATATGTTTGTGGAGCAATACCAGTGAGTAGTTTCTAGCTTCTCAAAACTCCGAATGTCCTTCGTTCTTCCCAACTTGCCAAGATCAGTGTTCGCACATGTGTGGTGTCAAAATAGTGTGTTGGGTTTTTCATCATGTGTTATAAATTTATAATAGAAAAGAAAAATTGCAAATTAAAAATGCAATAGGGATTTATTCAAAATATTTTCTTCAGTACTCATCACTGATGGATGCGTGACATATGAAACAGCTGTTAGTGGATTGATGCACATGACTCATGAGGCAAGTGGCAATTCAAACAGCAATATTAAAGATATACTTAGAAGCAAATTATTTTGAAATAAAGCAAGTGAAGCGCTTCCAACTAAGTTTGTCTACCAACTGCATGTTTTACAATCGGTTCAATGTCTGCCTTCAGTTAAACTAATTAATTATAATGTAAGTAAAATGCCCAAAGTACTACCAAAAAAACCTGTGTATTTTTATGAAATGTAAGAAATGTGACATAACTTACGATATAATTAACAAAAATGTACAACATACTTGGGATCATTTTAAATGTAGCAATGAAGAGTCTTTCCCTTGCCTTCAAAGGTTAGAAATGATATCTCATCTGATTATTAGCTTTTATATATATTCACTATGGATTCTCTGCTTACGTCATTATCAAAGTCTCTTCTCCAGGTTCTCCCAAAACGCCATCAACAAAAAGTGGGATGGATGTGAAGCTGTATTTGCTCCAGGACCTTCCTTCATCAAAACTTAACCTAATGAAAACACGAATGGAAAACAACTTTTTTGGGGGGAAACACTGTTTAAGAAGATGTAAAGAAAAGGAACCACCTATTTGCTGTACATGGCAAAAATGACTCAGATTCAAGAACTTGAGCTACATTTTACAAGACAGAAGGATTTCCCATGGGGCGGGCATTGATTTTACGTCATATACTGAATGCCACGTGAAGCAGTGTGGCCTGAGTGTGAGTCTTCAAAATAATCTCATGGCATTAGAAGAATGTGAAGTAAAATGGTAGATGGATCAAATACAGTGCTGATAAATGCAAAACACTGTAGGAGGGGGTTACAATTATCCATATATCCTGCAGGATTCTTAAACAGTAGATTTATCATGTATATAAAAAGAATATATGGAACTTTGTCAGATTAGAAGATGGAAGGGTTTATGATTACTAATAATTTTTTTGCTTCCAGACTCCCAAACCTCAGGGGAAGTAAAGGAGTTCAGCTCCTTAATATCAACCCAAATGACAATAGGACCATTAAAGGGTTTACTCTGTTGCACATCTTGTGTGTGAAACTGTAATAATAGCTTTAGTGCAATCAAGAGAGAAAGCATGTCAGTTTCTTAATTGGCATATCTTGACACTTAGTTAAAATATTTAGTCACGGCCCGATTGCCAATGGCGTGTAATATATAATGAAGGACTTCATGACTAATGAGATCAGAGAAGTTACAGTAATTACCAGAGATGTCTTATAGGCAGCGACGTATGTTTCATGGCAACCAAAACCCCACCTTGATCCAGATAAAGAACGCTGTGTTCTTCTTCAAAGATCTGGAGAAATACATAAAAAAGGACTAAGTTTAACTTGCCTTAGTCTGGGAACACATGCTTTCTAGGCAACACTGAGATACATAGGTCACAGTTTTGCAATCATATCAGTAAAAGACTTCCTAACGGCCTTGGTCTATTCTGTGATTCTGCTAGGGTTCAATATATCAAATACACAAACACTGAGCTTAGAAAAGTTTTGCAGGATTTTGCTGCAATCCAAGCCCCTCTTCACATGTACTTGGATGCAGCAGTAATCATCGCTGGTAACAACCCATTGCTTTAGGCTAGTTCCCCATCTTTGCCCCCTCCCCCATTGTTCTGCTTTGCATGCAAATGGCACTTGACTTCTTGGGAAGTGCTTTGCTTGTGTGCTATGTAAATACACGGACTGAGGTCTTGAAATGTCATTGGAAGCAACCACAGAGATGACACCAACCACCAGGCTCTGAGGGGGCCTAATCACAGACATGTTCACCAAAATTTCCAGGGAGAAAGTGTGACTGACTGTTAAACCACTCTTAAGAATTGCCACTGTGAGGGGGGAAGGGGTCTCCTAAAAAATCAGCACTCTTAACAAACTACAGCTCCCAAGATTTTTTGGGGGAAGCCATGACTGTTTAAAATGGTATGATACTGTTCTAAACATATAGTACAAATGGGGCCTTTAAGCATGTGCTGTTTGAAACAAGAAATATGGACTCAGAATAACATGCGCTGTGGGCAAGAATGATTTCTTTTTGATGCTGATACAGCGGTACCTCAGGTTACAAACACTTCAAGTTACAAACTCCACTAACCCGGAAGTAGTACCTCGGGTTGCAAACTTTGCCCCAGGATGAGAACGGAAATTGTGTGCCAGCGGTGTGCGCCAGCGGGAGGCGCCATTAGCAAAAGTGGTTTCTGGTTAAGAACGGACCTTCGGAACGAATTAAGTTTGTAACCCGAGGTACCACTGTATTATCATTATTTGTATTCCCTTTCTCCAAAAATAAAGGCTCAAGGTGATTTACCTGAAAGATAAGGAATTCCTCTTCGACCCACTAGAGGGTCTTGTTCACTAGAGATACCACTTTGGTTTTCAGGAATTAACTCTCCCCCCCCCCCCCAATAAATAAATAAATATATCTATACGTTGTATATGTTTTAAATCAGCAACCATAAATGCATTTGGAGTTCAGCATGCTAGCAATGACCCTCAACATTATATGTTTAGAAGGCTAAGTTATTGTCAGTTCAGCACTTACTCTTTGCTTTGTTAATTCCACTTAAGTATGTACTTGACTCCACTTTACGAGGGTAGTTATTGCACTTTAATTAAACGCCAACTACTTACTAAAAACATATTTACTGATGTGCAACAACCATGCATTGTTGTCCATCTCATTACCTGATTGCCAAAGCTCATTACATGTTTGTACTCAGGCAGGGGGGGACAAAGAATAGAGAGAGGAAGAACTTCTTTGGAAATCGCAATTTCTAGTTGTGTGAGAGTTGAACAGAAGGTTGTTCTTATGAATGGTAACTGATAAGCAGGTATTTTAAAGCTGAAATTCACACATCCTATTGAAATTTATGTGAAATTTATATTTCACAATATAAAAAGTACTAGTGGCAAGATGGGGGTGCGGTGGGGGATGAGTCCAGCAGGAATAGGCTTTGATGTGCTTTGCTTGCCTCATGATCAGGGGATTACTACTGAGTTCATGTCCTGATTTCAGGCTTCTTGATGACCACAATGAGAACAGAATACTGTGCTAAATAAGTCTTTAGTCTTATTTAGCAAGGCTCTTCTTTTGTACTTCTCTCTCTTTCTGGATCAATGCCAGAGTTATTTTTAGCATGTTATTTTTATTCTCTTGTTCATATCAAAAATAGGTAACAAAAGGTGTGATAGGATGGGGATGGGGTTCCTGCCAGAGGGTTTGTTAAATGCTGCTTCGGCTTTAATTCGTTACATGCGTAACTTGTCAAGTCAGCAGAGTGCCAGAGCCCTTCAAAATGGCAACTGCTATTCTCGCTTTCCACTCAGTGATGCTAATGATTGGAGACTGCATCTGAATGCACCCCCCTTATCTCTTGATCAGTGGAGGTGCTGGATTTTATAGAGAGAGACATATCCTAAATAGGCTCACAGATGTGCAGAACAATAAACCACTACATTGCACATCACGCCTAAGTACTGTGTTCTTGGATTTTAAACCTTGCATGGATTATAGTACCAAGAACCTCTGTGAAGCTAATGGTTTCAGGACAAGAAAGGTGCTCCATTTGCCATTCTCACTGTCTCTGACCTGTCTGATGGACCATCTAGACAAGACAGGGGTTGATCTGGCAAGACCGAATTCAGATTCTCAAGGCCACAGCCTCTAGCTGCCCAGTGACTGAAACATTGTTGCACCCAGCATTTAAGAAAAGATTAGACATTCTCTGTGAAATTCAAGATGAACCCATAAACCCTTGTATCTATTCCCAGAATGTATGCAATTCCAGTGTTTAGGCCACAATTCTAGGGCTCCTGAAGGCCTCAGTGGTACCTCTGGTTAAGAACTTAAATCGTTCTGGAGCTCCGTTCTTAACCTGAAACTGTTCTTAACCTGAGGTACCACTTTAGCTAATGGGGCCTCCCGCTGCCGCCATGCGATTTCTGTTCTCATCCTGAGGTAAAGTTCTTAACCCGAGATACTACTTCCGGGTTAGCGGAGTCTGTAACCTGAAGCATTTGTAACCCGAAGTGTTTGTAACCCGAGGTACCACTGTATTTGCAATTGTGGACAGATTTCTGCTGGGGTATTCATGAAATCTGGAAAAAAAAATAATCCCCAAATGTGTGCTGCTTATTGGGGCTGATATTTAGGGCTATTTAAATGTAGCATAAGAAAAAACGGGGGGGGGGGGGGGGCTGCCTTGGACTGTTAGTTTATCTAGTCCATCATCCCTGCCCATGTTGGCTGGGGCTGATGGCTGTTGTGGGTCAAAACAACTGGAGGGCATTAGGTTGGATAAGACTGCATTAGATAGCTATTAAGCTATATCAGCTTTGTATTTTAACAAAAAGCAAGTACTACTGAATTCAAATAAGACCTATTCTAAAAGGTGCTTAGGATTGCAAAGCCTTAGACTACGAATAAGTCCTATTGAAATCAACAGGATTTACTTCTGAGTAGGCATGCATAGGCTTGCACTGTCAAATTTACTTTCTAATTAATACTTTTGTTGGATTTTAGGAGAGGTTTCTATTTGCCTTGATTTCACTGATTATCTTGTGATGGTGTTGGAATCTGCAACATTTTCCGAAGGCTCTGATAACCAAGGAATAGAGTTAGTATGACTTGCATTATAAGTTAATAAGAATATTTTACTGCGAGTAAGGGAATGTAAATAATGAATGACACTTTCCTGTTCTCATAAAATAATAAGAGCAGGAGCAAGGATCAACAAGAGAACCAGAAAGGCAATGAATTAAAATAGAATAGAGGCAAGTATTTATTTAAGCACCTAGACGTCTTAGTTCCTGCTGTAGCTTGGTTGTTAAGAATGTGGTAATGTTATAAAGGGGATATAAAAGATTATGGTAGTGTTATAAAAGGACTGGCTATAATGTTGATAAGAACAGCATCTAGAATTGTATCAGATGAAGGCACTTGAATAAAACATGGGGAGCAGGTAAGCCCTGCCCTGCATAATCAATCACAAAGTGTGCCCATCAACCTTGTTGGGGCCCGCCCCTCTCAAATATTTTATTGGGGGGTTGGGCAAAAGACCTCAGCCCTAGGGGTTGGCTCCTAAGGGCAGGAAGCCCTAGGTTGTGGCTCTGGTTTGGCTTTGTAAAAAGTTTTGAGTCACAGCTCTTGCCATGAAATCTGGAGAGGAAGATTGTTCAATTTAGCCCTTATTATTAAGATTGCCTTCTTACAGAAAATATCAAATGTAAAATGTACAAGCCCTGAATTCCCCCCCCCCAAAAAAAATGAGATTTCCCCCCCCCCACACATTCCAAGCAAATGAACCCAAAGCCATCCAAGGTGCTCAAGAAGTATCTGCTCTGCTGCCTGACGGTTCTCATGAGGATTTGTGCAAGGGTGGCCATCTACACAAGCACTTTGAAAACTCATAAAAGCCCTAATAAATTGCCTTTAAAAGAGTAGCACACAGGTGTTCTGTAAATACAGAAGTCTTACTCCTAATACGGTTGATGTTTTATTAGCTACAAAATGCCTTAAGTTTACTTGCTAAATGTTACTTGTTAAGGTATATCAAGGACATAAACCAGCTAAACATTCTGTGGTTGTGGGGCTGATTCTTATAGCAACTGAAGAAAATTAATATCCTCCAGGTTAGTCAATTTCTGTGGTACCCAAAAGGCCCAAACAGCTTGGCAAGCAGCAGTTATTACAAGAAGCATCCATTTAGACCAGGCATAGGCAAACTTGGTCCTCCAGATGTTTTGGGACTGCAACTCCCATCATCCCTAGCTAACAGGACCAGTGGTCAGGAATGATGGGAATTGTAGTCCCAAAAGATCTGGAGGGCTGAGTTTGCCTTTTTGTTCACAAGATAATCTTTGACTGAATTTACATCATACTTTATATTTATGTTGTTATTTTTTTTCTAACCAATGTGTTGTTTCATTATGATTCTGCTCCTTCAGTAATGGGAGCATGATCCCCTGAACTTGGATCTCACCTTCCCCATGGGTCCTGGAATATGTCAAACTGATCTGGTGATGGATTGCATTTCTTCCAATTTTGTAGCAGTAGCTTCAATTCAATGACCTTTGTTGGGGGTGTGCATATTTTTAGGTTCTACACAGTCATTGTGCAGGTGGAGAATTTGCTACTGGGCAAGATTTCTGCATCTTGAGACTCCTACACTGAGCTTTCATTTGAAGAAACAAAGTACATTTCTAGTTCTTACGACTTCTTCTTTTTTTAAAAAGAAAATTCCATAACGCATAAATCTTGAGGATATAAATGTAATGACTTGTGTTGAAAGACTCTTAAGGAAAATATCATGAGAATACAGATATCAGATGAATACTGAATGAGCACTGAAGAGTAACTCCTACAGACTGAGTCAACTTGCACAGTGAGTTCACAAAGACTGCGTCTCAGTCAGGCTGTGAGAATTTTCTGAATCATATTCAGGGATAACTTCTGTATTTAACCTAAATTTGGCTGTTTGTGACTTTTGGCTGAAGCACCGCCAGAACCAGTGATGCTCATCAGCCCTTGTGCAACAGACTTGCCTAGCTCCCCTCACTCTACAACTCAATGCAGGGGTCCCTTCATCCCAACTTGCATCACTGAGTAGCAGCCACTTCTACTCAAACACATCTCCCCCCCAAAACTCCCCCTCCCATATATATACATGATGTAGAACAAGAAATAATTCCCAGAGTAGCGATTCAAAGAGCAGGAGTGGGCCTGCAACATCTAGAGAGCCATGTGAAATTAGACCGGGGTGGGGAGGAGCGGCACATGCAACTCTGAGCTACAGATTCCCTATCACGGCACAGCTACTTTTTGCAAGTAGTTTACATTACCTGGCCTCCACTGCCAATTGTTTTCATTTGCTACTCACTTGTCTCCACGTGTTTCCAGCATCCGATGAAACAAACATGCTGATATCATTGTCCGACAACTCATTTCCAATATTACCTGTAAAAGAAACCCCACAATTATCTGAAGTTAACAACTTAAGAATGTATATTTTTGGTTTGATAAGCACACCACATGGCCAATTTAGTACCATAAGTGAATCCTGATGCTAAGCATTTATACAGAGCTTTCAAACATTATGTTTAAAGTGCACTATGTGGTGACAACAAACCTGTAAGATAAATCAGTACTGTTTTCATGACGTTCAATTCCTGCACTGTAGGGTTTGGACTAAATGACTCTCCAATTCTATGATTCTATGATGATGGTGGGGAACTAGAAAGTGAGAGACTATGACCTGTTCAGGCCTCTATGATATGTTCAGCCCTCTAGTGTCAGAGGTGAGATTACAAGCCTTGTGACCACTATTCCACATGAACTGCAGTTTGAAGAGTTCAACTCTCAGTCTAAAAAGTGATGTAGACACGGTTGTTGAACAGTTCATTTATCCAGTCTGTATAACATTTACTGCACATGTAACTTGTTAAGATAGAGTTGTACATTTATCCACTCCATGTTTACAGTATCTCCAGGCTTTGTCTTGCACATGGGACCTTAGTATGTTTGTTGTTTGAATGGTTATAAGTCTATCTCTATTATAGCTATTATTCTAGTAAATTTGGTTTTATACTTATAAGCCAGTTTGTGGTGTTGTTGTTTTGTTGTAAAAAGTGATGCAGACATCTATACATAGAACTGAAACATTTCCTACCAGAAGCCACAATGATGCCTGGAGCAGTATCTCGACTGGCAATGTTGCCTGAAGTGTATGGATTTTCTGAAACCTTCAGGTGCAGGTGAAGGGAACAATAGGGCTTGGGGAAACAAAAGAGAAAATGCATGTAAGTAGTAGAGAGCATAGGGTAGACTTTCCAAAGACACTTCAGAGGGAATCTCCAGTTTGAAGTTGCTAAACTGTAATTTATTAAGAAGTTCAATTTTATTCATTTGGGTCTAAATGGAGAAAATGATTTTCCTTCCATCCCCTAAGCACTTTGTTTGATTTATTAAGGAATGCTAAGATGACTGTGTTACTACCAATAACTGCCACTGTGAAAAATATTTTTGCATACATTTAGGCTATAACTGAATTCTCACAAATTGTACTTTAAAAAATAAATTAAAAACCCACTCTTATTTAACTGCAGACTTTACATTTCCCCCCTTTACACCATTGTGTTTGTGTGTTTGTGTGACTGACAACTGAGGATCACACCCCATGCATTTGATGAAATTGAATCCAGCTCACAAGTCTTTAAGGTGCCACAATAGCCATTGTTCTTAAATCACTTGTATGCTTAAGGAGGCTCCACATATTCAGCAGCTGCTAAAAGCAGCGACTGTGTCAATCAGCTGTTTGCCAAAGATGTTGTGGCAATGTCCTACCTGAACACCTTAAAGGATCACACAGACGTGTGTGTGTGTGTGTGTGTGTGTGTGTGTGTGTGTGCGCGCGCGCGTGTGAAGGCTCTGTGTGCCTAAGAAATCCATGCATAGCAACCATTAGGCATGTCTCCAAATCCACCTGCTGCCATTCACATGTGACCTTTAGCTGGTGTTGAAGCAACGTTCTCACTGCACTGAAATCAACAGCAAAAATCCTTTTCATCTCATGAGTGTTAGCTATTGTTTTAAAATTTTAAGTTTAGAACAGAAAGAGGTATTTCCCCTATCAAACAATATACCACTGCCAGCCTAAGACCGAAGCAAAAGTCAAGGTGATGCCCCTTCACCTAGCATTCTATTCTACATATGGAAGCTGACCAGACCAGGCCCTCCAACACACCTGGGGATGACAGGCTACCACAGGGGGTGAAGGGCACCCCACACAGAGATTTGCCCTCCAACAGGCTGGATAGCTCAGTTGGTTAGAGCATGGTCCAGTTAACACCAAGGTTTCAGGCTTGATGCCTGTATGGGACAGCTGCTTATTCCTGCATTGCAGGGATGATCCTCAGGGTCCCTTCCAACTCTACAATTCCATGATTCTATAACATCTGTCCCTGTTGATTCACCAAGCCACCTGGCACCTGCTGGTTGCCTGCTTAAACAAATGGATATAAGCAGAGTAATGGATGAATGGTGCCTGATGAACTGTTTGGCCTGAGCTGTTTGCCTCCCTGCCTGCCTGCTTGCTCAGTCAGAGACCTTTCTCAATGGCATGGTCTGTGACACAGTGGGAGAAGGCAGCCAGGTAAAGCAGCCAGCCAAACCCAGTACAATTATTGTCACCAGGAGGGCACTGATGCTACTGTCCCCTGCATCTGAAGCCTACCATCTGCCTAATAGCAGGTCTCCTCTTAGTTCTTGTTTGTTTGTTTTTAAATATACTTATGACATTAGATCCAGAGAGCAAACAGAGGGATACCTTCCTGCTTCCAGTGATGCTTTATCATTATTATTATTATTATTATTATTATTATTATTATTATTATTTTACAGAGAGGGAACAGCTATCTTTCTCCCAACACACAGCAAAGCTCTATCATAACTAAAAAAAATCTGTAGCATCTCTCCAATGCGGTTGCTGGCAGCAGGTGGCAGGAAGAGAAGAACAGTGAATGCAAATAATAAAAACAAGGGCATATCCTCTTCATTCCTAATGCCCGGGGTTGTAATGTTCTCCAGAGGCTAGCATAATCCCTCAAAGATCAAAACAATCTCAGTGGCTACACATGCAAAAAGCCTACCAAGGTTACTTCCCAACCTGTTATTTACTCAGTTAATAAATAACCGCAAAAGCCACTGGGAAGCAGATTACCACTAAATGCCAACAAGCTTTGTATCAGATGATTCATTCCCCCGCCTGCCCAATGCAAGGTGAGACCCCTGGGAACAAAAGTGTTCTTCATGTTCTTCAGCATTTATGCCTCTTCAGAGAGGCTTTCAGTATGGTGAAGTCAATATGGTGTGTGCTGCCAAGAGGTGAGTAGGATACCAAGCACTGGGAGGTAGGGTGTGATCTCTTGTTGATGTCACAAAAGGCAACACAAAAGAGATGGGGGTGAAGCAAGCAAGCAAGCAAGCAGAGCAGAGCAGAGCAGAGCAGAGCAGAATCAAATGAATGAGCCTGTCACTACACAAGAACAATATACCAAACACCATAACAGTAACTGACAGCCTTGCAAGGGTCACACATTGTAGCAATCCAACTGGGGATGTTACAAAGCAGCAAACTCGGTGGGCTGAAGAGCATCTGCAAAAGGCATGAAGACTTATGTGCCTTGATAATGTTATCTATTCTGAAGGGCAAGCTGGGAAACACATCTTTAAAAACCAAACTCATACACACCACCACTTCCCTGGCATGTTTAAACCATGAGCAATTTGAAGTAATTTACTCAGCACTGCAACCCAGTTGAGGTAACTGCCTCCTCAGTCTCTCTCCTTTTAATACTTTCATATTGGGCGGTTTAAGACTGCTGCTGTATTTTACAGGGTAAAAGTTTAACGCAACTCTCCCCTACTTTGCTGTGATGGGCACAGCACAAGCTGAACTTTTGCTGGCGTGTTTTGCTCCCCTTCCTCCTTTCTGAGGCCTATGGGAATTCTCTGCCCTATCTTCGCGGTCTTCTCTGAATCTCTTACACCTGCCATTTGACAGACTTCCACGCAATATGATGACCCTTTATGTATATGTTGGAGGAAAAGTTCTACCCTCTCCTTCTTAAGTACCCTTGAGGACCACAAGATGGCAGACAAATCCTGATCGGGTGAGGAGCAAAGAAGCGCAGACTAGCCAAGAAACTTTAGGAGAAATGAAAAGTAGATGTGGGGAGAGAAGTCTTGCAAGGCTGACACATCTCTACAGAATTCAGCTTCATTTTCCTGATCCTAATCTTTACATGTATAATCAAGAGTAAGCTAGGCATTCTGCCCTTTATGCAATAGCTTCAAATATCTGCCTAGAGTACATATGCAATGCTATGGCACTTGCTCTGGTCCCAGATTGTTGTGAGCTGTTTAAAGTGCAAGAGCCCAGGTGGGTTTCCTTGTCCTTCTCGGGGTTAGGGGTAAATATTTGAACTCATCACCATACAGAATTGCTCTGATAGTGCATCTTCACTATTGGATTGACAGCAGGGCACTGGGACAGTCCAAGAGGTGTTAATTAGGTTGGTCTGCTGAAATGAGTTAGTGAGGTGCATGTGACTGAAGAAAAGGGAAATATACAGCCTTTCATGAACAGCCATTCACCGTTAAGAACGGTGGTCTGTTCTTAACCTGAAACTGTTCTTAACCTGAGGTACCACTTTAGCTAATGGGGCCTCCCGCTGCCACGGCACTGCCAAAGCATGATTTCTGTTCTCATCCTGAAGCAAAGTTCTTAACCCAAGGTACTATGTATATCTGGGTTAACGGAGTCTGTAACTTGAAGCGTCTGTAGCCTGAAGTGTCTGTAACCCGAGGTACCACTGTATTTGTTTCTATTTTAAGCAAAGGTCCTACATATCCTTTTTAGAGAGAATAAGATTATGAGACAAGAAGTCACACATTTTACCACAAGTTATTGTGTAGATTTCCATATCATCATCTGGTACTATTATTCGCACCAGGGTCACCCTAAGATATCTAAGCATACAAATATCCAATTTGTCTCCCATTTGCACCTACAAAGAACTCCCTCTTGCCATCTCGTGTTCTGACTTGGCACAAAGTCCATCCTATATTGCCAAAACTGAATGCATCAGGGAAAAGTTTCAGTAATGCACATGCTCCCCCCTTAAATACAATAACGGCTTGATTCTCATTCCAGAGATGCTAGAAACCTCCATAATGGAGTTTTCACATAGTATGTACTACTGGGGAAGAGGCAACCCTGGAGGAAGATGCATTTATTTTTAATGGATCATGTCATTCTGTTGTCACAAAAAGCCACCCCCTGCCCCATTGTCCCCACAAACCTTCACTTACCAGGAGGCAATGAACAGAGTTTCCTCTCAGATCTGTGTCTGGGGCCTGTAGCAAGTGCCAGTCTCTTCCTTTATTGTAGGTGATGAAAGTTTTCACTTGGTTGTCAATCTTCTTGTTAGCCAAGAACATTCCCTTTATCCCTGCTACCTAGGAAAAATTGGCATGGCTGAAAAACAGATAAATTTGACACAGATTGTGCATGCATTGTTACCTGTCAAATCCAGCTTTGGGGTATGGTGTATAGCCTGAGTATACAGCAGACTCTTGGGTGAAAAATGCATCAAAGGCCGCCTTTATAAACCACAGGCTAGAAAAGGAATAACATAAGACACCACTGTGGATTCAAAGTTCAGACACTGTAAGGGAGGGTTTTGGCAATGAAAAGTCATGAAACAAAGATGGGAACATAATGGTCTGGATATGATGGTAAGTTAACTGAATGAATCCCAAGTAATGAAAGTTCCCCATTTCCTTCTGACTCTTGCACCCCCTTGTGCCTTGTGGAGGGCAACTTCCTTTCCGGATGGGGTACAAGGGGTTGCCAGCAAAGGTGGAAATGGTCCAAAGTTTTAATACTTTGAGTCCTAAGGTAAGTGATGTTAAGGAAGTTCATGAAAGTTCCCCATCCAGTAGCCTTGTACCTCATCTCACATCCTTCAGGAGGCTCCCTTAGCTTGTTTAGAGCACACATGTGGCTGTAGGAGGAAGGAGCTGGGCAATTTGTCTCCTATGAATTTCCTTAATTTAGCTAAGTCCCTGGAAATTTTTGGTTGTACCATATAAGACACAGTAGTTGGTTGGTGTGTGTGTGATTAGCTCCCTCTTACAGTTGCTACTGGAGAAGAAGCCAAAGCAAATATGGAGGTTCCTGGAGGTTCCTGCCTTGCTGGGTCAGGCTACCACCATATTGTTTTGTGAGATAGCTATTCAGATGCTTCTAGGAAGCCCAGAAAAGGGCACAGATAGCCTTTCCTTCCCTAGCAATGGAAGAATATTGCCTCAGAACTATTCACCACCAAGCCTTTGATAGACTTATCTTCCATAGTCTGATCCTCCTTTAAAAGGCTACCCACAGCATCCAAGGGCTTGCTGTAGTTGCCTCCTGCATTGCAGATTCTGCACTGTGGAGGAGGTTGAGTTAGATGACATGCAAGTTCCCTTCCAGCTCCATTATTCAACAATTCGGTGAAGCCATTGGCCAGAAACACATGTTGTTCTCTCTCTCTTTTTTCCCCTGCGGAAGCAGTCACGTCGTCAAGCAGCTCCCTTAGGTCTAAACTTCAAATTAATGAAATGGAAAGAAAAGCAAGTTCAAGGCCTTCGGAAGAGACACAAAGATGGTTTACAAATTTGAAAAGGGCAATTTGTTCAGCTCTAAATAAAACTGAATGGGATGCAAGAAGCAACATGAGAAACAGCTTTGCTTTGTCAAACAGGTCTGGCTTTCCCTATGTGCTGGAAATCAATAGCACAATATCTACAGCAGCATGACAGACAACCTGTCACTGTGCCAATTGCTAGGTTTGCAGGAGGATGAGAGGGGAGGGCTAAAACTTTTGTCTTTCAGCAGAGTGTTTCTGGTTCCTGCAACACGAACTGCTCCCTTGGCAGGGGAGTACAAGAACTGATACATAATGTCACCCAAGGGGCCTTTTTCTTCTCTGCTGTTATTATTTAATTGGCACCCAGCTGCAAAGTATTGTAGCAGCAGGAAAAGTTACTTGCATTTTAACTTCGGTTCTTAATGACGATCTGAAGAAGAAACACAAATAGAAGCTGAATGGGGGCAGTTCCTTTCTTAGCACATGAGGCAGGCAGCGTAGAGGCAGGAGGTGGGACACACACGCCCCCGATGTTATAATTTATACTTAGAGTATGCCTATGAACATGCAATCTGTGTACATGTCCTGAACAATGTCAGGTATGGTAGCAGGAGTTTGGGGACATTTTTTTAAAGCAGTAGGAATGCAAGATGCGGTTGAAACTATCACATACACATTATGGTGGTGTGGAGCCTCGTTTATTGCAGCCCAAAGGAACTTGTAACACATGAGTGTCAGGAAATGCCAAAAGAGATGGGCACAGTTCAATGGCAGGGCATGTCCTGTGCATCCAAAAGGTTCTGGGTTCAGTTCCCAGGATCTCCAGGTAGAACTAAGTGAGACCATCTCCCTTGAAATCCCGGAGCGCCACTGCCAATCTGTATAGACATTACTGAGCCAGATGGACCAATGGTCTGACTTGGTATAAGGGAGCTCCCTGTGTTCTTATGTACTTCTGAACTTTGCTGTAACTTGGTCTTTGCGGAATGACTTATAAGGAGGGGTTACATTAACCAGACTTGCTTTCTTCAACCTCCCTCCAAGTTGCTTTCACCAGGATGAAAGGAAGCTAAAACACAGTTATTGAGTCTCCCACAAGCCCCAGTGAAGTCAAGATTCGTTTTCAAACTGTATGCTGAAATCTTGGGGAAATTTCTAATGTGTGCATGTCTAGCAGGGTGTGAGTTTGAAAGGGAAAGTACTCCAAAGGAGGCAAAAAGTACTGTGCTCCAACTCCTGCCCCAACTCTGTTTGTAACTTTCTTTCCTGTTATTTTGATACAATTGTGCTTTGCTCTCATGCTTCTCTCTGTGGGAGATGCTAGTCATGAAAGACTAAACAGCATTTTATATATCAGGTAGAAAAATGTTCTGAATTTCTGTGACTCCGTCTTTTATGATGCTAGTCATAAATCTTTTCTCGGAGTGAGAAGGCACAAGCCACCTTGGAAAGTGCTTTCCCGCAATGTTAGTGCACAGATGCAATGCAATCTTATCTTGTTCACTTGGAAGAAGGTACAACTCCTTAGTAAAGGCCTTCCCACATGCACCATTTAGAGTGGTACAGTTGCTGTTTTTGACCTGATGTTTTAATG
The DNA here is from genome assembly GCF_964188315.1 of Podarcis muralis. Taxonomy (NCBI): domain Eukaryota; kingdom Metazoa; phylum Chordata; class Lepidosauria; order Squamata; family Lacertidae; genus Podarcis; species Podarcis muralis. The sequence goes on from NC_135660.1 coordinate 46,749,497, forward strand.
GATTTGCAGCTGGATTTGCAGCTGATTGTCTGCATCTTTGGTCACATGTTGCTATTATTAGGGAGTAAGTGCAGAGCATTCCTTTGCACACTAATGATAGGTTGAACCCAAAAGCAGAAAAATTCTGTGGCTTTAGTCACACCCTGTATACACCCTCCATGTCCCTCAAGCCAGTAAATTGTTGGAGTTATAAGCATGTGCATGGATTAGCCCTTTTGTAGTTTTTATTTATTTAATGCCAAGGATTCCAGAATTCTAGGGGACGTGGGTGGCGCTGTGGTCTAAACCACTGAGCCTAGGGCTTGCCGATCGGAAGGTCGGTGGTTCAAATCCCTGTGACAGGGTGAGCTCCCATTGCTTGGTCCTAGCTCCTGCCCACCTAGCAGTTTGAAAGCACGTCAAAGTGCAAGTAGATAAATAGGTACCGCTCCGGCGGGAAGGTAAATGGCGTTTCTGTGTGCTGCTCTGGTTCGCCAGAAGTGGCTTAGTCATGCTGGCCACATGACCTGGAAAAACACTCTGCAGACAAACACCGGCTCCATCGGCCAGTAAAGTGAAATGAGCACCCAACCCCAGAGTCATTCGTAACTGGACTTAACTGTCAGGGGTCCTTTAACTTTACCTTTTTTATTCCTGAATTCTAATCTTGTAGGAGTATAGGAGATTAGAAAAGGAACTATGGCAAACTATGGTAGTCATGATGAGATTTTGCTGGCAGCTAGGAATTGCCATCACAGGCAGTGCTCTGTCTGTTATATCTCTTCATTGAATTCAGCTCAGATGCCTGACAGCTCACACAGGTCAGAGGGAAGTGGCACAAAACAGCCATCTCCCAAACCACACTCACCAACCCCTTCGCATAGAAACCAGGATGGTTCCTGCACAAACTTCTGTTCTGGATCTTTCACAGAAGTTTCATTACTTTGTGGGGTTTGGAGCATGTTATTCTGGTATACCAGCTGAAGAAGAAGAAGAAAGAAGAAGAAGAAGAAGAAGAAGAAGAGGAGGAGGAGGAGGAGGAGGAGGAGGAGGAGGAGGAGTTTGGATTTGATATCCCACTTTATCACTACCCGAAGGAGTCTCAAAGCAGCTAAGAGGCTGAGAGACTTCAAAGAAGTATGACTAGCCCAAGGTCACCCAGCAGCTGCATGTGGAGGAGCGGAGACGCGAACCCGGTTCACCAGATTACGAGTCTACCGCGCTTAACCACTACACCACACTGGCTCTGAATAATGGCAACATTGTGTGGCAGCACTCCAAAAAATCCAAACCCAGGAAACTGCACCACCATAAATGGTAGAAAGGTCCTAAATGTATTTAAGGCTGACTTTGATGCTTTCTGTTTTCCATTGCATTTGTATTGTGTCTTTCAGATTGTAAACCTGTGGTCAGGAATTGTCTTTAAAAAAATAATAATAATAAAAATCAATTTCCACAGTAAATGTATTATAATTAAGAGGTTGGGGAAAGCTGGCTGAGGACAATATGCTTTTTGACGAATACCCATGAGCATTTTTAGAACTGTCACCACCTTTCCCCACCCATGCAGCCTCTGATTTCCCCCCTCTATTTTCTACATCTTTCTAATCCATCCATGGATCCCCCCCTCCCCTCCCTGCTATCTCTTCTTTATCTTCATTTACCTCTAAGCACTCATCATTCATTGCAATCCTGTTGGGAGACTTGCACTGGATGGCTTTCAGCTCATCCCCAGTCAGAACAATCAGATTGAAGGGAACGCTTTGTGCCAGCCTTGGTGTCAGCCAATATTCTTTCTATCTAGGCAATCAGCAGATACGACATGACCAGTCTGATCACATCAATTTCAATCCAGACTGCTATGAACTGTCAGCCTAATAATACAGAAGCTTTTCATTCGATCCCTCCTCCTTCCCCCTCTTGGGATGTAGGACACTTTTACATAATGCAGTGAAACCACTCCTCAACCTGATGGTAATGGGAAGCAACAGCCTTTTCAACAGCCTGCCAAAGCTTGGGGTGGGGGAATTAATGGGGGGGTTGGGGGGGGAGAGAAAGAAAGAAATCATCCTCAGTGTGATCAGGAAATGACATGACTATTCCTTCCCAGTTTTGTCTGCTTTTAAACACTGCCCATTCAAGCTTCCTGGATGGTTGTGTCAAGGTGCTTACCTGTAAAAGATGTTCTAAGTCACGTGCAAAAGTCAAAGTCAATCCACCTAGGGAATTTCACATTGAGGTAGACAGCACAGGGATTCTGCTTTTCGGTCTGTACCACATTTTTCTATAGAGCAGGGGTGGTCAGATGGAAACCTTGCACAATTTTATCCAGCGCCTGGTGGTTTTACTCAAAGCTTGGCAAAACGTTTGCCCCCAGTCTCACTCCTAAGTCAAGCGTGTTTCAAAATGGTAACAGTTGGAGATAGTGTACCCTTTGACTTTGGAGTCTTGATGCAGTTCCTGAGTGCAAGTTCTCAGTAACTGAACATTCCTGACTATGAGGTGGAACTTCCTCTGTTATACAGGCTGGCTGTCCACATAAAGGATAGTTGATATGGAAGAATGCAGAAGTCCAAGGCTATTGTCTAGAAAGGAGAGTGGTCCTCAAAAGTGAGAGGCTCAGTTCGACTGGAATTTTGTACATGCCCTGGGACTATGAGGTTATTTTGGATTTGCTCAAAGCAATGCGTTTAGCACTACTGCAGGTAATCAGAGGGAGATACAGCAGTTCAAGTTAAGTATACTTCTCTCAGGGGAAGTTCCTATTATTCCCACCAAATATTCTCTCCATAGTCACTGCTATGCAGGGGATTTTTCTTGCAATACCCAATATGCACAATTATGATTATGAAAGTGCAAGCCTAATCAGTTCCCATAATTTCTATCCTATATAATGCAAGCAGGCACCCTTATTTAGCTTTCATTAACTCAGGTCAGTAATGGATGCAGCCTCTTGCAAGCATCTTTCCATGGGTAATTGGTCCATATTGATGTTTCTTGGTAAATATTTTCACATTTCCTCATAAGGGGCATGTCAGTCACCTGACTGCAAGTTCTGATTGTCCAGAGACCCCTTGTAACTTCCTGTCTTCTTTCTAGTGGGAAAATTACATTGTGAAATCTACTGGCAGATCGCTCTTTGGGCAATATCCAGCTAAACTATTTTTCTAGATACCACCCAATGTCATTTATTGATCTTGTTCTATCCAGCCCTGTCCTTAACGAAATCACCCTTTGTATTGGAGCTAATGCCTGTCTAATTTCTATAGCTGTGTACTTCTCAGTCCCCATTTTGTTCAGTATTCTGCTCAAGGGACACCTCCACTTTGTTAAGCTTTCTGCAATCCTCCACAAGGGTGTTCCATGCTGCTCTTTTCCAAGGCTGCTCCAACTCCAAAGATGCCTGCAGGAGTCAGAATTCTTCTTTAGCCCAGACAGAAACTTGTCTCCTTTCCTTTTTAGAATCTATGCCAGAGAGATCCCTGAACCTAGCTGTGACCGTGCACCCTCAAGTCTTGGTGAAACTCAGGATACTGCTTCTCTTTAGCACCTCTTCACTGGGAAAGGCAGTTACGAGTGGAGATGAATGTGGCCCTTGTGCAACATGATTTACCCAACTCTTGTCAGAAAGAGAACACATTCTGCACCCACAGAAACGTCCAGCTACACTGGGCACCCCAGCCTTAGTGGGGGATTTTTGTGTGTGCATAAACTAGAGGTGACAATGTGCCCTATTGTCACATACCTCATAGAGGTCTATCATCACATTGCCCTCCAGGTCTCGGCTGCTCTTGACATTTTCCAAAGCCAGGGTGAAGTAGACCCCTCGGGTATCAGAGATGTAGAGATTATACGTATCGTTCTGGTTCCATTCCTGGACTGCAGCAAACACCTGATTCTCATCAGTGCTGATGACGTGCATGTCCTGGGGGAGAAAGCACAGAGAGAAGCATCATTGTCGGGCATCTCACTTGTCTCTGCTCCAAGGGCAAGGCAGGGTAAGCCTCGTGGAGGAAGGCAGAGATTCATTATGAAGTCTAATCAGAAACCAAAGTCAATCTACTTGCATGTGCACATGCATATTTTACACATTCTCTCTTCTTCAGATATATGCACAGTAATAATGAATTGAGGACACATTAAGTGAACATTTACACTGGTGATGGTATTGTACAGTAGCAATGGAGGATGAGTGTATTAAAAGAAACGTAGAATATTAATTCCTTTCTGTCCTTCAACAGTTTGAGAAAATTCTTCAATTAGGAACCACCGTTCATTATGGTAAAGGAAATGCCATAGGCTAGGGATTCTCAAACTTTCTATGTCCAGGGTCCTTTTGCGAGCTGGTTCACTCACAAAATGGTGGTGCAAGAGCAGAGTCAGCAACGACATGGAGGTGGCAACTGCCGTAGCCAGCAGTAGGTTACTAACATTATTTTCTCTTGATGGGACCTAATTGGTCTTTGGGAAATTGCTAAAATCTTTGCCACAGTGATTTCCCAGTGGAGACAAGTTATATACTTCAGCATTCCTCAAGTTAATAGGAAGCATTGTTTCTGGAGATAGTCTAACTCACCCTCCCCAATTTAGGCAGAATTTGCTGATTCAGAGGATCTAGAGGGTAGAAGTCGTCAAAAATTAGACACCCTATGCCTGCATGCCTCTCACAGTATTATTACTAATATTATTTCCCTCCCCCCCCCCCCACTTCTCATTTTCCTTTCATATATAATTTCAAACCTAGCCCTACCTCTAAACAACCAATTTCCTCCATCCCTCCTCTTGGTGCCTTTTACATTCATTTCTTCCTAAAATAGCTTCCCTCTTTTACAACCTTCTTCTCTGTTCTGAGATTATTAATACAACTTTAAAAATATTGACTTTGTATCTCCCATATACTCCCCCATTGTATTTCCTGCAATGTCCCCACCAGTTGTTCTGCCTCAGTGGAGGGAAGAGAAGCTTCATGACTCAGCAGGAGACTGAGCAGGAATAAAGGATGAGCAGGGTGTAGGTATACACAAATGTGACATGGAGGAGCCAGAAGACTCTACAGCAGTCCCAAAGGCTTCTGATTTTCCTCTCCCTCAGTCTATGCAACCCTTTTGCTTCCCTCCTTGCCATTCTCTCTTTCCTCACACTCAGCCAGCCAAATTGCTCATATCCGCTTTTTCCTTTCCTTTCCCCTCACCCAACTTTGCATGCTATAGCTTCACTTGCTAACTAACTGCTGCTCCTAGTCATGCCTATGTAGTGTGCATGTGTGGGGAGCTGCTGCCTCTAGAGTCAGTTAAACCTAAAGGCTACTGCACTACTAGGGAGCAGGCTGCAACACTGAGGCCTGGCTGGAGGTTCCTGGGCCACAGTTTGAGCAATGCTACATAGGCAGTCAAGTAATCATGTGCTTATCCCTGTATTACCATACTCAAACCTAGATATGTAGGGAAAGGGGATCTGTGCGTCATTCCAGGTGAATTAAAACAGTAGGGATGATGATGATTCCAAAAATGAGGTTGCATTCTAGCATCCACTTGCAGACTGGACACAATGGTGCTTCCTTATGAGTAAGCATGTACAGGACTGGGTTGCACATGACTAAGTAATTGTGAAATCTGTAAATCCAGCAGTGTCAAACAGCATATTAAATGTACTTGAGAATTCTTTAAATGTCTGACTTTCTAAGCTCCTTTTTTAAAAAAAAATAAAAAATGTGTTTGCTGTTAAATTAAAATGTGCAGATCAGATTAACTGTTGTGCTGCTTCGGTCCCCTATTGGTTATGTGGATACTTACAAAGCAATGTCTTTAATTTCTTGTACTATTGTACCTCATAAAGATTTTTGCAGGAAAGCCCCCCAAACTAATGCTACGGTAGCATTTTGCTGTTCCAAGACATACACGTCTGTCCTCGGTGTCTAATTAATACGTATCTGCATTTTTAACACAGATGACCTTAACCTATTTTTCTAGCAGCTCAAACGTTAACAAATAAATGATGACTAAAAATCCAGAAATAAAAATCTTTCCATGGAACAATTAAAGGAAAAAGAGAAAATAAGACTTGCATCATTGAACTAGTTGCCACAAAGCTCTTTATCTACATTTAAAGGTAAAGGTACCCCTGCCCGTACGGGCCAGTCTTGACAGACTCTAGGGTTGTGCGCCCATCTCACTCAAGAGGCCGGGGGCCAGCGCTGTCCAGAGACACTTCCGGGTCACGTGGCCAGCGTGACATCGCTGATCTGGCAAGCCAGAGCCGCACACGGAAACGCCGTTTACCTTCCCGCTAGTAAGCGGTCCCTATTTATCTACTTGCACCCGGGGGTGCTTTCAAACTGCTAGGTTGGCAGGCGCTGGGACCGAACAATGGGAGCGCACCCCGCCGCGGGGATTCGAACCGCCGACCTTTCGATTGGCAAGCCCTAGGCGCTGAGGCTTTTACCCACAGCGCCACCCGCGTCCCTTATCTACATTTACTGGCATCCAAACTTCTATTGGATACTGCAATTGGTTAAACCCAGTCAGCCCTCCCAACTATAGGATTAACGGTGCAGAGCTTTGTGGCCAGGGGGCACAGCTATTAAGCAGGTGCCTCTTGTTAGAAATCTCCTTCTAAACTTTTGCCTCCATTATTCAGATTTCATTGGCAGCCTGCCATTCAAATTCCAGCTTGGATTGATCAGATGCCATTGCCTGGTTTAGGAATAGCCAACCTGACATTTTTAAAATAGTCATCTGCTAACACAGGGTTTGGAGACTGGAATGACAAACGCACGAGGAGAGAGCCTCGTAGGCATGCCAGTTCAGTATTCATAACTTGCAGATAACCAGGCAGCTTCTTCCACTCTGTATTCAGACAGGAGATATTTTGTATTCTTGGTTGCTTTGAGTAAACATTGTGGTTCCCCACCCCGCCATTCCTCTCTCCCTTCTTTATTCAGTCTATATATTGCCAGACTGAGGAATTGTCAGCAAACTTGTCGTGTGCAACAAATACCACTCAGATGCACCACATAATGCGTCCCTTCTTCTTTGTGTCAGACACAGTAATTCGCCTGTTATTTCTACTGGGTAAATCATACCATGAAACAATCTTCCTGCTGACAAAGAGAAGCTAAATACAGGGGGATGGAGAGGGAAGTTGTACCACCACCATCCTTTTCCATGGGAAATAAAGATACCTCTTGCCTTTGGAAAGAACAGGAGGGAATGCTGTCTTCCAATTAGTGAATGCCCCCTGACACTGGCCGTGACACCTTTCCCATACATCTGCCTACAAAAGCATCAAAACACCAGCCTTCAGAATTCCCCAGTCTGTATCACTGCAGGATAGTCAGCATTAAGATGCAGCCCATCTGTCTGGCCTTTATACCTTATGTCTTTACAGGGAAAGAACGGCATTATGCACATGACTTTGTTTGGGTGAATGTGAAGGGCTAAAGGTCAATGCTTTCAGAATTGCCAAGATGCTGCAAGTGCCCTTTTCTCTGCTGACCAGGGGATCTTGGCCTTTTGGCAAATTGAATGGCATAAATGCAATATCTGATTTGTTATCTTGATTGAAGATGCTGTCAGCTAATTTATAGTGTGCATTGCTGGGTTTCCCTCCCCGCTCTATAGGGTGTTAGGTCCTGTTGACCTGCTAGCTCAATGATTAAAAATGAATGAGGAGCACAGAGTCTTTCCACCATCACAGAACGTGGGACCATAAAAATGATCTGGAGGGATAGCAAAGTTCAGAAAGATGAGAGGGGGCATAGGCTGGAGACTGAAAATGCAGAACTACCCAACAAGGATAAACATGCTTGAATGACAATAGAGAAAGGCAGGTATTAGGAGTGAAATTGTATATTGTGGTAGATTCATTTAGAATGTACTCAGTCTCAATTCATCACATTGCTACCTAGGTAGAGCAATTATATCTGGTTGGTGGCTCTGTAAACAATGCACAGAATCATGCATCACTTCTATCCTTTAAAAAAACAATCTATTAACGAAATCCCATTTTTCTTATCAGTTGTAGATGAATGGCTACATTTTCTGTTTTAAACTGCAGTTTTGAGGTGTTCATGAATTCAGAGTATGAAAGGTAATGATGGACAAATTACTTGTCTACAATTCCCCCCCCTAAAATTTGTAGCTTTGGGGGAATGTTGACCACACTGTTGACCACCCAGTACAATCTGATTGCATTCCACAGCCCTCTGAAACATGCAGGAGTTTCACAGCAGCTGGACAGATGTGGAAGGCTTCTCTGAGATTAGAAAAGCTGGGCATCACTTTTCCTAAGAAATAGCTTGTGAGGGTGCAAACATTTCACACACTGCACTAATAAGTGTGCTTAATCAACATGCATAAGATATATATCTCTCTATGTAGAAGAAGAAGAGAATAATAGATTCCATAGGTTAATCTATCTTCCTTTCACCAGGCTGGAGTGCCGAATGTTATATAAGCACAGGAAAAAGAGGCAGGATCATTGCCTTATAACCAGCCATAAAGAACAGCAACAGCAACAGCAACAATCTACTAAGTGCCTTAAAGAACCCCAAAGCACTTCACAATGGCTGTGTTAAAAAGAACAAAAAGACTAATCTAAGAAGTAGAGTACTATAAGAAATGGGAAGGGAAACAAAAGCAGAGGAAAGAAGAAGGAGAGGACATAGAGAGAGCAAAGGCTTATGTTATCTAGAGGATGAGTCTCACAACCATTTTAAGGGTCTGTCCAATACTCCTAGAATCTGTTTTCTGTCTGGGGCAGTGGACTAAGCTGAGACTTAGCACTCAGGACACAAGAAAGTAGCAGGGTAAACTGGCCACACGTAAGATGTTGCTGGCCTGGTGGGGCAGAGCCACAGCAATAGCCTCCAGAGAGCAGTGTTGCTGCTGCTCATTGGATGGAGGAGGGAAGAGGTGGCAGCGAGGTCTGGACTGTGCAAAGGCACTGGTGAGAGTGCCGGATTGGGCTTCACTGTATGTCTGCATAGCTGGTCCTCACCACAGACTCATCCCTCCTGGTAAGTGGCAGGATGCTGCAGCTCTGCCCCATCAGGAAAACTGCTGCTGGTTAACACAGATTGTAAGAGAAGCACCTGGGGGACACGGGTGGCGCTGTGGGTAAAACCTCAGTGCCTAGGACTTGCCGATCGTATGGTCGGAGGTTCGAATCCCCGCGACGGGGTGAGCTCCCATCTTTCGGTCCCAGCTCCTGCCCACCTAGGAGTTCGAAAGCACCCCTAAGTGCAAGTAGATAAATAGGTACCGCTTTATAGCGGGAAGGTAAACGGCATTTCCGTGTGCTGCGCTGGTGCCGGCTCACCAGAGCACCTTTGTCACGCTAGCCACGTGACCTGGAAGTGTCTGTAGACAGCGCTGGCTCCCGGCCTCTTAAGTGAGATGAGCGCACAACCCTAGGCTCCCGGCCTCTTAAGTGAGATGAGCGCACAACCCTAGAGCCGGACACGACTGGCCCGTACGGGCAGGGGTACCTTTACCTTTACCTTTAAGAGAAGCACCTATTCATTATGGTAAGAATATTCAGATGCTATCCTCCCAGCCCTAGTTTCTAATGAAAAAGTCAACAACACATATCCATAAAATTGGACCAGCCCAGACCCTGGCAAAGGAAAGTTCCATGCCTAAGGCACTGTAATCACTGGCAAACACTTTTGCACCAATTAACGTCCATCAAAGTTTATGGGAAGAGTTTCACCCCAGACATTAAAATTAGAGCTTGGAGTTGACCTAAATACCTTATATCTTCCATCAATCTATTTTCCATCCACACATTTTGTATCTCTAAAATTCAATATAAATATGCATACTTGGCGAAGGAAGCATAATTATAAAGCAGCCTTAACAAAATGCTGCAGGTAGAGAATGTCAGAGACATTTTGCAAATAACACAGTTGACTGCTGTAATGATGGACCACTAGAGTTGGTCCACATACAGACCTGCTGGATTAATTTTGTTCTATCTTTTAATGTTTGGTTGAATTATGCCTGGGCCATTTGTATTATTTGCCACAACAATGGTCTGATAGTAAATTAATTTGTCTGATCTATGTCCCTAGAGAAATTCCAGATACGTGCTTTGTCCGATAGGCACAGTGTTTGTGGAGGTGATGGAAACACTCACAAAGCAATATGCTGGAAACCAAATATACCAGTCATTATGCTGATCACAACTGATTCAAAATCACTAGCACAAAAAGAGTAGCAATAGTGCAAAGCCATCTACAGTTGCGCCAAACTGATAAACTGTTCCTCTTCTATGAAATTTGCAGGTCTCTTCTATGTTTAATATGAATCATTCTCACTATCGCTGCATCAGAGGCACATGATTTTTACCATTTATTTTCACCCAAAGCAGCAGAAACATCAAGGTGGGGAATCTAGCGATCGAGCCACTTTGTCTGGGTACCAAAATTCCACAAGCTACTGTGGTCTCTAAGAAAAGCTTTACACGCCATTGATTTTATTTGGGCAGAGTAATTGAGCTGAAAGAGATTAAAGTCTCTCTAGTCATAAAGGACCTTGCTTGTTTCATTTCCTTTTGACTGTGCTGCGCTTTGTTCATTTTTAATAAAGGCAGCCACCTGCTTTGATAACAGCATCCTCAACATGCCTTTACCACTGTAGCTCTGTGCATACAGATTTAGATGTTCACCCTTTGAAGATATGGTGAGATTGTAATGAAGCACCTTGTTGCCTTAAATATCACCCTGTCGGTGGATTCAACAACATCTGCGTCTTGTGCTGGGTGACAGGAAGGCCTCTTGGGGCTTGTTAAGCCAACTGACATCCGAAATCAGTGGAAGCTGCTTGGGAACTATTTAATATGAGCAATTTCTACAAGGAATGGGAGAAGCTAATATATATGCTCTGTCCAATAACAGGATCTATCCTAAAAATATGAATCCAGCTAGAAAGCCAAGGGGAATCCTTAAGAAGGAACAGACTCACAACATATACAGGAAAGGTGTTCATTGCTACTTCCAACTTTCCTGCCTGTTCTCCACAAATATAACTGGCTGTATAGCTAGCTGGGATGGGTGAATCTACCAATTTTGGTTTGTCTCAGTCCCCATCCCAACTCCAGCACTCTTCTTAAGTTCAGTTCTCCACATTTCACACCAATTTACATTATTATTATTATTATTATTATTATTATTATTATTATTATTATTATTTTAAAGTCCTCATGGAAATTCATCAGCATTTTTACATATTGTGTTTAATAGGCAATTTCTCCACAAAAAGAATTGTACATCTTTTAAAGTCATGTAAAATAGTAAGTAAAGACAGTAATTAGCAATCATCCATGGTCCCCATCGCTAGTGAAACTATGTGAAAGTCTATGCAACTGCTTTAGAACAAAATACTCCTCTTATACTTGCATTGGCATTATCCCCTTCCATACGCTCCTGTCAGGGAACTGCCATCGGCTCAGGGGGGAGAGGGGAAAAGCCAGATGGATTACAGAGAGCCCCCAAAGATCGTGGGAAGCAGCTCCTCCTCAGCGGAGGCGAGTAACCATGCCTCCAGTGGAGAGGAGCTTCAGGGCTCGGAGGAGGCAAGGCGGTGCAAGGACACCTTGCCTGGGCAAAGTGGGGAGGAGGGAGGTCCTCCGTTACCCACACCCTCCTTGCGCAGTAAGCTTTCGCGCCAAGAGGGGAGGCGCAGACTGGGCGTCAAGAAACTACTTTGCTGGGGAAGGTTTAAGGACCGCCCACTCACAGATTCTGCCAGTGAATGAGCCAGCCATGGGAGAGTGGCGCTCTGGACAGATAAAGTTTATTTTGGCATCAAAAGCAAGGCTTCACAGCCGAGCAGGGAGGAATTTGCCTGCTTGCTCTCGAGCAACCCCTTGGAACCCTAATAGCTCCCTTTATCAATGTTTAGATTTTGCAATGCCTGCATAACTGACCTGCTTTTTTGCTTATGTGTTAGATATCAGGGCCCACTGGGGTCAGAAACAAAGGGTATGGACCAATTAGGCCAACAGGCAGAATCTGGAACAGGCAGATATGGGACCAAGAGCTAGAGACAGATAACATAGTTTTAAGATGGACTGGTGGTTTTCAGGTGTGGTAAGGAGGTGGGTAAGTAAAATCTGCAGCAACTGGTGCTGGGAATAAAGTCTCTGGGCTGCCAAAGTCCCCAATTTGAGGCCCCTGGTGTGTTGTTTGTTGTTGTTGTTATATTTCTTACCCACCCCTCATCGTGAGGTTCCCTGGGGAGTGCAGTTACAACAATTTAAAAATACAGTATTAGTTAAAATAATCTAAAATAAAATAAGGAATCAATTAAAGCAAATTGCATTACATTATATTGGAAAACACCATTATTTACTTATTACATGTGTATTTTGCCTTTCCTCCATGGAGTTCAAAGTGTTATATTATGGTTCTCCTCTGTCCTCACATCAACCCTGTGCAGTACATTAGGCCAAGAGACAGTAATTGGCCAAAGGTAGCCCAGTGTGTTTGTGGCTGAATGGTTATTTGAAACCTCGTGTTCCCAAGCCTTATGGTGAAGGAAAGGTAAGAAATCAAATTTAAAAAAACAACAACAAATAAATAAAAGTGAGAGTCAAGGGTGCTGACATTTCCATAGGGAGATGTCTCAGTGTCATTTCCTGAACAAAGAGACCACGAAGCATTGCATACTGAAAAGCTGGCAAGGAATTTCATAGGCCATATTTCCAGCTTGTGACATAATGGAACAAATTGGTTTGTATGAAAGACAGCAGTCCTTAATAATTTCCCTGTCCCTCAAGTTTTGATTGTGTAGTGGTTTAAAATCAAGTTCTAAGTGAAATTTGCTTCCTCCTGACTGACATATTTTACATGGGCTTTCTACAAGTTTTAGCTCCAGAAGGCAGTGATATCCTTTTAGGTTCCACTGCTTCATTGTTCTTAATTAGGGAAGATGTGAAGCCAACACACAAAGGCGCTTTGTTCTTTAATCCCCATTAAGTTACATTAATAAAGCAAAATGTGGGAGCTACTGGCACAAAGAAAAAGGAAAAACATTTTAAGAGAAAACCACAGATGTCAGTAATGATTAAAATGAAACACTAATTAGTAATTTCCACCAACTCAAAAGTCAATCTGCATTTTGAATGGAGGTCCTTGGCTAGCTGTAATATTGACCTTAATGGATGGGGTTGTCCCCCCCCCCCCGCTTGGATATTTTCTTTAGTAGGAATCAGGTCTGCGTGCAAATTAAACCAATTCTGAAGTTGCTGCTGAAAAGCAGTAATGCTAGTCTGCTAGTCAAACCGTGAACTGAAAGCACATGCATGAATATCCTGAGCATAAGAGTTTACCTTTGGCAAAGCATACTTAGGAAGCCTCATCTGCGCAAATGCATTTCTCCGATAGGACACGTAGTAATGAGGACGGCCTCCTGATGTCAGCTGCAACATATAACATAGTTTTCTTTTATTATCAAGGTTATTATCATCACTGTTTCATTTTTCCAAAGGCAGGGAGAAAATAATAGGCAAGCTGGAAAGGGGAATGCAATTGCGGCAGTGACAGCTCAAAAATGGGACTGCAGTTACAGCAGGAGACAAAATAGGCATCATTCAGATTGTCAGCAGTGAAAACTGACAGCGTTAAGTGGCCTAACCTATTCAGATTGCTTGTACAGAAAGACAAAAGGGCACAGGAAAAGCTGCAAATATAAGTGCCTAGAAGCAGCCTTCTGAATCCTCATTTGAGCATGCAGCATTTGTAATCCTCGTGTCAGTGGTAGTTGTTCTTAGTTTCTAACAATCAGGACTTGAGAGTATAATGACACAACCTTTTATGTTTGTGTCAGCTTTGGGAAAACTCCCTGCCCCCTTCAAACCCAAGACCAGATTGAAAGTTTTGGTCAGCTGTCTCAAGTGTACCTAAGTGCTCTGAATTTTGCAGAGTGCTTAACACTTATTGTTACATGTTTCAAAGCAATCTGTGTTTTCAACACCTGAATGAATGAATGAAACTTAATTTCTTCTAAACTACAAAGGAAAGCTAGCTGCAACTAAGCCATGGGTAGGTAAACTAAGGCTTGGGGGCAGGATCCAGCCCAATCGCCTTCTAAATCTGGCCCACGGATGGTCCAAGAATCAGCGTGTTTTTACATGAGTAGAATGTGTGCTTTTATTTAAAATGTATTTCTGGGTTATTTGTGGGGCATAGGAATTCGTTCATTTTCCCTCTCCAAAATATAGTCCAGCCCCCCACATGGTCTGAGGGACAGTGGACCAGCGCCCTGCTGAAAAAATTTGCTGACCCCTGAACTAAGCCAATGAAACAGACTGTCCCCTCAAAATTGGTTTAGGACAAAACAAAAGTGACACTCAGTAGCTTACACTGAGGAACATGAGTAAAAATGAATGGTCATCATCATACATTAACAACAAGGGTGATGACTGCCATATTAAATAGAATCAGCAGTGGGTTGTTGTTTTTTCCAGGAGTACAAAAGGGTATTCAATACCGGCACCTCTTTTTGTTGCTAAAAAGTGTGGCACTTACTTTAACAACTTCATTGTGAGTACCGGCACCTATTTTTCTAGAAAAAGCACTGAATATCAGCTTAGTCTAAGCTTAACAGTGTGGCCTTTATAAACCACACAATAGACTTAACAATGCAATGCAATGCAATGCAATGCAATGCAATGCAATGCAATGCAATGCAATGCAATGCAATGCAATGCAATGTGTACTTTTGTTTGATTATGTAACAGGCAATGGAATTTACACTTTTAACAGTACGGGTAACAATGGATGGCACTTGGTAAATTTGTTGTGGAAGAAAAAAGCAAGACAATGTATATGTGCTCTTTTAATAGACAGGAGGGCTGGCAAAAGTTCTTCTTTGGGTGGGCAGGTGCTATGGGGGAGTCAAATTCTAGGTCAAATTCTGCTTACCCTTATAGCTGGGAGAGACAAGTAAGACAGTATGGCAATACAGCCACGACTCCCAGTATAATCCCAGGTCAGAAATCAGAGACCTCAGAACCTCATGAAATAGTTGGAAGCCAGATAATTTATAGCACATCTCCACTCTGCTTGCGTTTTATTTCCTTTCTCTTTGTTATGAAATGGACAGCAGCAGGAGGATAATGAAACCTGAAACTGTTCAGATATATTCTCTGGCTTTCACCTGGAACACAGCTCAGCTGAATATATCTCATCTTCATCCTTTTCGCAATAATCATAGCCCATGCATGACAATCATGCCTGATTACTCCTCTCAAGTACTCCCCTTCCATCTCTCTCCCTTACCCCTTACACTCCGAGCTCAAACTAATAGAAAAAAACTTGATTGTTCTGTTGCAATTGTGATATCAGAATCTGGCATACAAACTTAAAAACCTGGTGAGATGGAAGGATGCTCTTGGAATAAAATATGAGGTTGGCTGATTGGCAAGGTAGATTATTGCGGTACACATTGTGCACACTCCAGGCAAAACCCCTCATGACCCCCGCGTTGATAAGGTACTTGAGGTAGAGGCAGAAGTAAACAATTAGCATCCCGATGGGACCAATGCTTGGCTTCGATGCACTGAAATGGAGCATTCATGCAATCTGTTTTGTTGCAAGTGTGAGGGAAGGCAGATTAAAATTCAAGGAAGGAGGACAAATGATTTGCAATCAATCAGTGGAAAAGCTGTTCAGACCTGAACAAACACATAATCATCCTGGACAATGAGGGAGTCAGAGTCAATGTATCCTGGAAAAGGTTTACTTCTTATAGCTTCAGAGCAGTTTTGCATCCTGCAGGTGATGTACTGTGCATCTGAAATCACAAAAACAACAACAATGCCTTTAGCAGCTGAATACTCTCAACTTTACAATGAAATATGTTCCAAATATGCTTTCATCCTTGCAATAAATTGATGCCCTTAACTAAGATTCATCAATGTAGTTCAGAAAATAGAAGTAAAGGAATGAATTGCTCCCTCCGCACTTGCCACTGTTAGCCTACTTCGAACTGGTGGTGATGGAAAGTCTGGATAGCCAGGGTGACTTTGCTAGACATGGAAGAGATACTGGAAAAAGAAAAGAGAAAAAACTGAAACAGTGTGGTCAGAACAGCCTGTGCAGGAAACGGGAATCTCTATAATTGTTCTCCCTGCAGCCCTTCCCTACTCTAAAGATATTTCACAGTCACTGAACTCTTTCTAGTTTCCATCCAAATTATTAAGTTGTTTTGCCAAAGCAAAAAGTCCAAATTCACCTTAAAATTCTATAAGCATGTTTCTGGAGGTTTTCCTTCCTTGTCAAGCCAACTCTAAGGGTTTGGTAGGGAACAGAGGTATGTGGTGGAGCAACTAGTGGCCATGATAGGCTGATTTAGGCCCAACATTTCCAGTGCTTTTCTCCATGGCAAAGAAAAGTAGGTATTCTTGTGTGGATGACTTTGAAAGTGGACGCATGTGTACATGCAACCCCTTTATAGAATTAAGCCTACACAACGATCCATCTCACAGTTGTCCTCTACTCTTCCATACTGCAAGAAGCAAGTGAGTAGGGTGACTAGCAGGCATCCTCCATTTAAAGGGATGGCTGGCTCAAGTGCAGTTTAAAGATAAAGAATCCTAAGATGTGGTCTTAGACAGTTAGCACCTGGAGAGCAGAGGTCACCTGTTCACAGTCTTCCTCACAATGTACTGTGTAGCATTTCTATTTAAAGTATAGCCATTCTTTCTAAATCTGCATTCCCCACTCCTACCACTACTCATTTAGTTGGCAAAAGAAAACAGCTAGGAACTTTTATTAAATTGTTTTAAAAGGTATCTAAAAATAGTTTCAAGAAACACAGGACTCACTTAGGAAATACATGCAAGGCAGCAGACCCTCAAGCCTCTTTCAGAAAGAAAACATGTACAACTACTAGTACTTGAAAGGAAAGAATTAGCACAGTCATATCCAATATCAACAGTGAGGAACATGAATGACTGAGCAAGGGAATACAGCTACACGCATATAGTTAGAACATCACAGTGAATTCCTGAGTGCTCTATCTTGATGGCAATCTACGTTTACTTGAAGGAAAGAAAATGGTGATGGGAAAGAAAACGGAAGAGGAAATGAGTTTTGAAAACACTGTCTTTCCCCTCTGCAACAATGGGCAGCTGATTATGTAAACAATAAGTCCCTCTGCTTCATTATTTTCTCCCTAAAAAACTGCATAATCACCACAGGGACAAAGTAGCATTCTAAACCACAGTGTTTAGCTCCCTTTGTGTATAAAAATTAATAGCAATAACTCATTAGTGCCTCAGGGATGGAAACAAAGTTTTAGTTTGGTTTGCATATGAATGCAAACCTATCTAATTTGAACTTCCCCAAACAGTCTGTAAACAGAAAGGCAACAAACATTTGAAATTCGCACTTCTCTGAAATTTGTGATGCAGTTCCCTAACCATATAATATATATAAAAGAGCATTTATAAGAGAACCGTGTGCCTCAAAACATGTGCATTAGTGAAACTAACATATAAAAATGCATCATGTTGGGCAAAATTGCTTTCCAATACATGCCTATGAAGTAAAATCCACATACAATAATGTGTATTAGGGAAAATCTGAACTCAAAGTGGCAAAACTGAATTTCAGATTGGAAAAATGAGAAACTGGGAGAAACTAAAAATGACAGATTCATCCATCTGTACTCACTCATAGCCTCAGTTCACTGAACTCTTTCCCACATTAAGAGATTGATCATGGCATGACATTTTGGGAATAAAAACACTCTGTTCCACTGTATTTCTAGCACCCCCCTTCCCCAAATAGCCATATGTTGGTTTCAAACCAAGGAGTGCTCCATATTATATTTAGCTGCTATATTACCAGAATGTGGGAAACATGCACACACATACCTTGCTATGCATATATAATGTGAATATGCTGATGGGAGCCTCAAGCTGCCCTGGTTCCTGGCTGTCTGAATACATAGTGACCATGAAATCAAATGGGTCTGTCTCATACATTATGAGGCACAGAGCACACTCATGCACAGTGCATCTTAATGTATGTTCACTGAGATATTTGTGCACATAACTGCAGCCTCTGTTGCAATTGGTCTCAAATATGTTGTTTTTGTAAAAGACATAAGAATATAAGAAAGTTCTGCCAAATCAGATAAAAACACTTTAGTTCAAGGGTGGCTAACCCACAGCTTGAGTGTCTTATCTGGCTTTCTCTTATCCCATGCGTAGCCAAACTAAGGACTGGAGGCCAGGTCCTTTTATTTAAAATGCATCTCTGGGTTATTTGTGGGGCATAGGAATTTGTTCAATTTTTTTTTTCCAAAATACAGTCCGGCCCCCCACAAGATCTGAGGGACAGTGGACCAGCCCCCTGCTGAAAAAGTTTGCTGTCTTATCCCATTCCCCTCACCTTGCAAGATCCTATCAATTCTGGCCATGGTGACAAAAGTAGACATGGCACTTTGGTGGCTGGAGAATTTTAAAACTCTCTGCCTGCCCAGCAGTCTGGTGGGGATGTAAATTGCCCCCCTCTGCTGTCATCAGATTGATCATTTGCTAAGCATGGAGGTTGAACAACTCAATTCTCTGTTAATCTGTGCAGATTAGATGGAGAGGGTGACTGTATTCTGTATATGATTTTGTCACAACCAGTCTTAGTCACATCTGCTGCTGGCAGGGGTGGTCAAGGTTGAAAGTGATGTTTGGACTAAAGAAAGTTTGGTCCAAAGTTTGTCTGTTTCCAGGGGTGGCATACAACCATTATGACTCAAAGACAACCATGGACAGCCTTATCTTCCATGACTTTGTCTATTGTCCTTTCAGTGCTATTTAAGTCCATGACTATCACAATGAGGAAAGTGAGACAGCAAAGAAGAAAAAGAAAAAAAGGACTCAATACAAGGATTTTTAGATATTGCATTTTTACAGCTCTTTTTCAATAATTATTTCCTCTTGAGCTAGGGTAGTAGTGTTCATTGAGACACAATTCAACAACAGGTACTCTCTTGGTATGCAATCCATGAGGATTTTTTATTTACCCAGTTATACAGGAAGCACCTCATCACTTACAGTTAATTCATGTCAATTAATATATCCCATTGCTAAGCTTTGGAATTAATTTCATTCCTTTTCTGGCACAGATGTTCTGCCTCCCACTAGTAATTGGGATGTTATGCTTCTCATTTTCAGCACTCATATACCCAACAACAGCTGCTGTTTCAATTGTTACGGTAACATTGGAAATATACCAGATCTCGACTAGCAAAAAGAGATTAAGAATTGCCACACTGGCTCTGGTCTGCATGGACTGAATAGCTAGCTGTTCGTCCCTTTGTTTTTCTAACCATCTAGAAACAGGTTGTGATACATATGTGATACATATCCGTTGATTTGGTGAAATTTACTTTCAAGTTATTTGTGCTGGATCGTGGTGGATGGGAAGCTTCTCTCTCCCAAATTCAGTCAAACTGTAGAGCTGGAGTATTCACCTTCCATTGGTGAATACTTAAAGAATGAACTGATTGAAGCAAATCTGGACATATTTTTAACTACAGCAATTATGACTCACACAGTCAATCTAAATATGTGCCTTTACCATTGTGGCCAGTAAAGGCTATGTGTAGGCTGGTTATAAAAGCACGTTTGATGTGCCTGGTGATCTACCTCTTTGATGAGATGCATAAGGAACAAAGATTCTTGAGCAGACGATCCTTACCGTAATATGGTATGTACGCAGTATATGATTCCCAAGTTCCTAATATCTGTAAAGGCTTCATTCCAAGGATATCATAATACACATCAAAATATGGCACATCAGATAAAGCTCTACAGAGGCCATATGTTAACTGCCCTGTCGTTATGGAGCAGCACTTCTCTGTCAACCTAGTCTACTACTTAATGTGTAGATTTGCCTCTGCACGTCAGAAGAGTGAGCACTTGGATGAGGCTGACCGGGTGCCTTGTATTGACAGCACAATCAGATGTGGTCAAGGAACTCTCTCACTGTTTTGAGAGCAATGACCTCATCTGTTTTAAGCAGCTTCCCTCAGGTTCCACCCCAAACCACATGCTCTGCTTTTGCTAGGACAAGATGAGCACGTTGGTAGTGGGGCCCAAGCATTTTTGGGGGAAAAATCCATTCTACTATGTTCTGGGCTAAGACTTAGCGTCATTTCATAAAAGGCATTCGCTATATAAATAAGTACAACTCACAGGTTCAGAGTGGGTTTGAGGAGTAGAGATATGCAGAGAGCATCGGTGATAAGCCTGAGACATTTGAGTGGTATTTGCCCAAAATAACCTCTCATGCTTTACTAGTCCAAGGGACCTAGAGTTCAGATCCATCACCAAGAGTCTCATTGACTCTTTTCTTTTTGTTAGCTCAGGGACAGATTGTTTTGATAGAGCCTCCTAAAACATATTTCAAATACATGGATTGTGATGAACAAAGACGAACCATAATACTAATCCAGTGCTCAGAGCCAGGATGAATACTAGGAATCACAGTTCTGTGCTTTCACCTTGGTAGTAAGTATGCATGCGCTGAGTTTGGGGAGGTTGACTTTAACTATTTAAGATGCTGCATATCAGATATTTAAATTAATGATACGGTAGCCCACAATTTAAACAATTTACTGCCCGTTATCTTCACTCTAGGCATTTAGTGGCAAAGACTCCACCACATTAACCCCCAAAGCATCTGTATTTGGGGTGACCTCAAAGAGGCAAAACTCCCCCTTCATTCTTCCCTTCTAAAACTCTTTTCTGGTTCAGTTTTAAGCTTACTGCAAGCTCGCTGTGATACCCATGGGATACAAAATGAAAGCCTGAGATAAGCTTCACATGAGAGTCATTCAATGGAAAATGCAGAAATTGACACTACTTCCACACTCATTTATTTACTTTTAGTTAAAATGGGCTTTCAGACTTCAAGAGAAACTATTAAATATAAATATGGATTTTAGTTATTTACTTTCAAAGTGTACAGTTGATCAAAAACCCTTCAGGACTTTGCAAAAGTGTTAATGGTGGGATTAAATTTATACATTGCAGCATTAATGCTGAATGTTATTTAAACTGATACTGGATGCTATAAATATATGCTACGCAAACTATTTACTCCACTTCTTTTTAAAACTGAACTGGATATACTTATTAACTATTTGGCATAATGTGTCTAATTTTATTCTCTGTAACTGTTCACTGAGCCTTCCACTGCAACTCTGTCAAGATGGAATTGATCTGTTAAGGTATTTTTATACCAGCCTTCACCACAAGAAACACAGGCTTGCATACAACAAAATAAAATACAACAAAGCATAATATATTAATTATTTTACTGTATACTATTGCACATAGTACAATCAATCTTAATCAATCTTATTTATGTTCCTTCCCATCTACCTCAGTTCTACCTCCGTGATAATTTCTTGGGATTCTGCCTTTTACGTAGAAGCCATCCATAGGTGAGAGAGCATGAAACCTCCAAAATCTGAGTAGCAGCCTGATCCTGTGTAAAAGCTAGTATATTCTGGCTGAGTTCAACGGCATGTTTGTTAATTTGTTTGTTTCATTTATTGGCAGCTCATTATCAAAACAATCCCACTCTGGTGTGAAAATGTTGTGGCTACATATAAAATACATAAAAAGAACAATAATAAAACCGAACATTAAAATCACTAAAACATACTGGTATGCAGTTTACAGGTATTCAAGAAGATGGCAGAAATGGAAAAGAAGGGCTTTCAGAAGCAAAACCAACTGAAAAATATCTGTGTCTCTCTCCCCAGCTCAGGGACAACCGCAGAGAGAAGGGAACGCTATCATTCTGAAATGATTCCAAAGTTTGTGAGCCATTTTGTGGAGGAAAGAAGCCAAGATTCAAACTTCAAATATTACACACTTCCACAGCATCCCTAGAAAGGGCTGATCAAATGAAGCAGGCCATAAGAAGAAAAACATTTTATGCTTGTTGTTTCATTTTTATGCTTTCCTCTTGCAGATCCTACATGACTTACAAATCTTTTCTATTTCTGTATAAACTGTATTTAGCTGCAGAATATCCTTATGAATTGCAACCTACTTGAGAATGGCTTCCGCAGCACCAAACCAGACAGTAATGTGCTGCTGCTGCTGCTAGATCTCTCTGATGATATCTTAGATCTGGATGCTCTTTCCATGACCAAGTATTTACACTTGCAATAAAATGACTATGAAGAAGCAAAAGAACTTACGGCCATCCACTGTCTTTGACTCCAAATGGACTATGTCTGGCTCTTTAGTAGTACCCATCCTAGACCTGAAAAAGGAGAAATTAAAACTATAGTATCTGTACACTGAGTTATATGGAACATTTTATAAAACATTGTGTCCATTTGCATAGCTTAAATGTTTAATGAGAAATATTTTATAATTTGTTTAGAAAACAAATTCCCCATTAATTTTCAGGCAGTTATTATTTCTCTTATGAAATGAACGTGAGATTCGGGAACAACTAGAAAATAAAATATACTTATTCGCTCATAGGATCAGCAATACCAAAATATAATACGCTCAGCATAATATGCGAATAGAAAAAAAAATGCTTTGTTAGATACATTTAAATGGGTTCTTATAGATCTGCTTTTAGGCAATTCTCTAAAAGAAGCTTTGTGGCCATTTGCACAATGTCACATATTATTTATGGCTCATCTCTGGATGCTAAATGAGCTGAATCCAAGTGCTAGGGAGCAGCATCTGCTGTGGTGGTGGTGGTGGACTTCCAGAAGTTGCTAGACTACAACTCCCATCATCCCTGACTATTGGCCATGCCAGCTGGAGTCCAACATTGTCAGGTGGGCAGAGGCTTGTACAGTTTTGTAACAAGGAAACTACATTCCTGAGGTTTCCTTGGGAAAAGCCATGATCATTAAAGTGGTATAAGAGTGCTTTAAATGTATGGTGTTGCTGTGACCATAAAGTTCTCCCACAAGCTACTGACAATCTGGAGATACCCTTAACCTCTGCTTTGATTTCACTGTGTCAATCTCAGTTCTGAACATTCTAGGGCCATATTCACACCATACAGGTAAAGCACTATGATACCTATTTTAACAGCCATAGTACCCCCCTCCCCAAGAATTCAAGGAGCTGAGAGTTGATAGGAAACTCCTATACCCCTCAGAAATCTATAATTTTGGGAGTAGTTTAACGATAAATCCCTCCTCCCAGGGAACTCTCCTTCTTTCCTTCTTTTTCATAGGTAAGAAAGAGCTGTTGAAAATGTCACCAGCGACTAAATTCTTGGAGAAAAGCAAGGATTTAAACTGGGCAAGGATGCTCTGAATTTTCAAGACGTTTTGTTCATAGTAGAGAAGACAGATTCATTTCTGAAGTTCATTGGTAATTTAGCAAAATCTAAATTGTGGTTAAAAGAAAATACTTGATCCATTCAATTTCTTAATTTTGTTCAACAAATACATCTGGAAGACCCTAACCCATCAGTAGCAATTCATGCGGAAGAACAAATACTGATCATTATTTCTTAGTAGATTTAAGTGAATAAAAAATGATTAACATTGACAGTAGTCTATATTTGCCAAAGCCTAACTAAATTAGGTGTTCTGGGGGAAGAAACCCTGAAGCTTTTGAATTACTCTTGTCAGTACTTGCATTGGAAGTCTATCTCATCACTATGAACGTAATTCTGTTTGCAAAATAAAAAAAGATACCCATTCAACTTATATGAAAACAAGTCCAGGACACAGGCACTACTAGATGATAGATAGATGATAGATGATAGATAGATAGATAGATAGATGATAGATAGATAGATAGATAGATAGATGATAGATAGATAGATAGATAGATGATAGATAGATAGATAGATAGATAGATAGATAGATAGATAGATAGATGATAGATATAGAGTGTGACCAATGGCTAATTCAAGGAACCCAAAATGGGCACTAATGGGAGCTTTCCCTCTATTGATAATTTTCTTTGTGTGTGTTTGCATGGGACAAGTGGAAGTGTAAATGAGCCCTCACTTGTGGCAGAATCAAAAGCAATGTGGTTTAGGCACTGAAAGCCATTAGACACATTACGAAACATTGGCTCAGGGCTTTCAAAATGTATTCTTTTTAAACGCTATTTGATTTATAAACCAGTGAAAGATTTGGACTGACTCAAAGGTTTTAGTTGAATTAATCATGTAGGTGTTATACCATTATTTAACAAAATCGTTAAAATACATGTTAGAGCATACAAATGTGGGTAATATTCTGAGGAGATTAATAATAGTAACTGTTTTGTTTAAATGAATAGCACAGAAAAGTAATTTCAGACCTTTGCACATCAGCCTGATTTTATTCAAATACACTTGTAAAAATACAGTACATAAATTATGTGACTAAGAAAGGTGATTCACTAACTAGTGCTTTCATGGTTAACCCTAAGTCGAGAAATCATTCTGTTTGGTTCAACTCTGAAAGATAGGGCATATTTTCTTATAAATCAGTGCTGCCCTTTCTTTCTCTAAATAAACGTTCATTTTTTAATGGTAGAAACTGTGTATTTGACAGCCATGCTATCAAGGGAGTAGATATACTGCTATCCTATGGTAGAGTTTCAATGTACATTTTGTGGGGTGGATGCTAGGGCTGTGCATTGACCCCCTGATCTGATTTGTGCCCCCAGTTTGTAAATCCAAATTGGACCTGATCCAGTCTGGACTACTCTGACCTACCCCATATTTGAAGCTGGATAAAAACTCAGAAAATACAAATCTCTGGAAACCCCATTGACATAATTAAACTAAAATGGCCCTAACTTTTCTGTTCCTTCACACAGACCTGACCAGTGCTTTTTTTCTGGGGGTACGCAGGGGTATGCATACCCCTAAACATTTTCTGAATCTAAGTCTGGCATCATTGAGGGGCAGTATATCAATATGAGTAGGAAAATGAGAGTACCCCTAAACATATTTTTTTTTAGGAAAAAAGCACTCGACCTGACAATTGGAGATATTAACCCTTAAAGAAATGATTAATTCTATCAAATGTCTGACGGGTAGCTCCAGCGGTTTTAAAATTTACTTTTTCCAAAAAAAGAAAGTATGTTTCAAAAATACTGTGCAAATTCTCATGGTCCTATGCTTGCTGTGTTCCTTTCATCAAGATTTTAAAAGCATATGAAGATGTTTGTTTGTTTTTAAGGCTTGAGATACTAGACATGGGCAGGCAGCATCAGGAAGATGTTGGCAGAATATTTTGAACTACAAATTTCTACAGATCAATTCAGGACATTCTGATCCATTTGGTAGCTGCTTCAACTAAAGCAAGGTTTGATTATATTAAACCAGCTCTTCCTTAGCAGGTGCAAATATCACCTGTAAAGCCCCAAGGCCATTGCATTTCATAGAATCGTAGAATTAGAAGGAACCATGAGGGCCATTTAGTCTAACCCCCTGAAATGCAGGAATATTCTTGCCCAATGTGGGGCCCAAACCGACCACCCCGAGATTAAGAATCATATGCTCGTCTGACTGAGCTACCCCTGGTTCAGAAGTTATATGCGCTTCCCTGGATATTCTGATCAGTTGTTGTTTGATCCGTTCCAAATTTTATCTTTTTAGAAACTGATACCAGAGCAGGGTCTTTTCCCAACCTGGCGTGTTTTCAGTAAATGTCAGAAGCATGCTACTGTTGATCCTTCCCAAATACAGGGAGCAGAGCATCTGAAAAGGGTAGCCATCCCCACAGGAAAGGGCTGCTTCAAGATTGCTGGAGGAAAACCCAATAAATTTCACTCTATGAGATGAAATTTGAAGATATGATAGCTGCTTCAGAGGGGGATGAAGCCTGCCAAACTATGGAGACAAATAGGTCCAGGAGTTTTAGGCACTTCAGGCATTATTCCACTGACAGAGAGACCTGCCAATTACAATGCTGGCTTGTTGTCAGTCTCCCTTCTTGGCATCTTTCTTATTGGGAAAAGACTCCAGAGTCAGCCAAAATCTATTACAAAGTTAGGCATCCGAAAGGCGCAACCCTCCCTCCCCCCCAAAAAAAAACAGATTATACAGTGCAAACAAATAATTTCCCTCCCTCTTTGTTTCAAGCCAGCTAAGAAGCACCCCTGATTTCTTCTGGTTCTAATTTGGATCCAAAGCAGAATATGTGCATTGGCTCATTTCTGAAATGAAAACACTTAAGTTGGGAGGGGAGTCTGGCACTGTGAAGCCTTTCCCTTTGCCTGCAAATTTGTCTGAAAGGGGCTTTCATTTCTGGATTCTGCAGGCATTAAATGGTGACTTCATGCATGCTGTGTTAACTTAGAGAATTTGGCCAACTGAAATTTCCATTTAACTCAAACTAGAATATGGTTCACTGTCTACGTACAGCAGGGTCAAAATGAATATAAAATCCACCATTCAAAGAAAGTTGTTCAATCAGCAATGTATTTAGTCTGACACTTTCATATGGTTGTGTGCATGTGTGTTTTCAAAAGACTATCAAATGGTGGTGGAGAAGCAGATTATTAATCAATTTACATGCAAGTTATATCTGT
The DNA here is from genome assembly GCF_964188315.1 of Podarcis muralis. Lineage (NCBI taxonomy): Eukaryota > Metazoa > Chordata > Lepidosauria > Squamata > Lacertidae > Podarcis > Podarcis muralis. The sequence goes on from NC_135660.1 coordinate 46,776,017, forward strand.
CAAGTAAAGCTGGAATCACAAAACATAAACCAAATCCTGTCCCTTTAGATGTTTCCCTTTTCAGAGACTTTGAAAAGTCACTGGTTTATCTTTCAGGTGGCATTTTGTCTCTCTTTAGAGCAGTTGACGGTATTACTTAATAAATGCTGTAAAGTCACATAATGTCCTGATGCAGATAACAGAGGAAGCACTGAAGAAATAAAGAACCGTGACAGAGGAGGACGTGATTTGTATTCAAATCTACCAAGGCAATACAGTGCCAAGTTGTGAATTGAAGGAGATTCTTTCAGGTGGAAGCAGAGCAAGCTATTCCCTCCCGTAACCGAGAAAGACCTTGGGTGATATATTATCCATACCCTAAAAGAGCTGCACCTTGAAGCTTAGATTCACAAAAAAACAGTTTTCCTATTGCACTCGTCCTTGAACAGTCTCGTGCAAAGAAGTCACCGAGTTTTCCAAAACTGCAGCAATGTGGATCCTTCCATTTATTCATGAAAAATGCTTGCAATCCCACCTTTCCATTATAAAACTACCTGAGGCAGCTAACAGCATGACAAAATAATAAAATAATATCATACTCTCGCTTTCCATTTCAGTTGCAAGGTACTGTATCCAAAATCGCCATAATATAAGGAAAATAGTTGTGTAAAATTACCAGATGCAATATTTTTTAAAAAAGAAAGAAATTCATTTCCAAATTAAAGTAACCTTTTATTTTTGACATTAGTCTACTATGGAACTCAGGGTGGCACACATGGGCATATCCTCTTTTATTCTCATAACAAATATATAACAAAATTTAAACGGATAAATGGTGACTTATTCAAGATCAATAGTGAGCTTCACGGCTGTGTTATATCTAGGCAAGTTGAATTAACTGTGCATTGTCCACTTAAGTACATTCAGTCTTCAGACTGTCTGCCCCCACACCCTCCACTTCAATTGAATTTGGTGAAACCTAATTGTAGGCCTGTGTTTTAGAGCCCTGCCAGGAAGAAGAATGTAAAATGTTTTTATGTTTTTTTTCAATCTTTTGTAAGCTGAGTAGGGAAGGCCATGAAGCATAGCCACCCCTGTTCTGTAGAATCACACTCCTTTCAAGATATGAGAGCAGCTCACTTCTGCACTTTCTGGAAACAACTGAAGAGATGTCTGTTCTGACAGGCTTTCCCAGATGGGTAAACGGGCCTTGGTCACAAGTGTCCACTTGTTAGGGTTTTTACCCTTGTTTTAAATGTCTCTGTTGTTTTTGTGTTTTTAACCTTTAGTTATCTGATGTGTAAATCACCTTGAGATGTAGTGGTTTAGATGGTTATTAGTACATTAATGATAATCAATGCTTGGTACGTGGCACAGCAGATGACTCCTGAGAGGTGTCCAGGGCACTTTCTAGTCCTGTTATGTTGGATGAATTTCAGTTAGTACGGCTTGAGGATGTGGACAAGGTGCTTGGATCGGTCAGGGCGACCACTTGCCCTTTGGACCCTTGCTCCTCCTGGATGAAAAAAACTAGCAGGGACGGGACAGATGGTTAGGCCAGGGAGGTAATTAATGTCTCCTTGAGAGAGGGGGTGGCCCTTACCTGCTCTTGGCACTTTTGGAGGAAATTGATTCTCTAGATCCATTTCCATCTAGGTTTAAGCCCAGTAATGGCACAGAAACTGCTTGGAGTGCCTCTGTTGGGAGAGACACAGTGAAAATGTGTCACTGTTAATTCTCTCTGTGGCTTTCAATACCATCAACCATGGTATCCTTCAGGTCCTAGTTAGAGGTGGGTGGTTTTGTGGTGTTTCCCATTCTACTTGGTTCTACTTCCAGAAGGTGATGTTTGAGGAGTGATCTTTGGCCCCATGGAGGCTTCAATGAGGGGTTGCTCAGAGTTCAAACCACTGAGTGGGGTCATCTGGCGTTTTGGACTACATTGTCAGCAATATGCTGATGCTACACAGCTCTACTTCTACTTTACATCTGCAGTGGATGTGCTGGGCCTTGCCTCAGTAATGGATTGGATGAGACCCAACAAACTGAAGCTCCATCTGGATAATTCTGAGACCCAGTTAATGGGTGGTTCCCTAAATTTGATGGATGGGAGGTTGCCTGCTTTTGATGGGTTTATACCAGGCATTAACCCTTAAGTAAAGGTAAAGGTACCCCTGCCCGTACGGGCCAGTCTTGACAGACTCTAGGGTTGTGCGCCCATCTCACTTAAGAGGCCGAGGGCCAGCGTTGTCCGGAGACACTTCCGGGTCACGTGGCCAGTGTGACGAAGCTGCATCTGGCGAGCCAGCGCAGCACACGGAAACGCCGTTTACCTTCCCGCCAGTAAGCGGTCCCTATTTATCTACTTGCACCCAGGGGTGCTTTCGAACTGCTAGGTTGGCAGGCGCTGGGACCGAGCAACGGGAGCGCACCCCGCCGTGGGGATTCGAACCGCCAACCTTTCGATCGGCAAGCCCTAGGCGCTGAGGCTTTTACCCACAGCGCCACCCGCGTCCCTGATTAACCCTTAAAGAAATGATTAATTCTACCAAATCTCTGATGGGTAGCTCCAGCGGTTTTAAAATTTACTTTTTCCAAAAAAAGAAAGTATGTTTTAGAAATACTGTTCAAATTCTCATAGTCCTATGCTTGCTGTGTTCCTTTCATCAAGATATGAGCATATGGAGGTGGGGTTTTTTAAGGCTTGAGATACTAGACATGGGCAGGCAGTACTGGGAAGACGTTGGCAGAATATTTACACTCAGAGAGAGTGTAAACCAAGCATGGCCAAATGTGACCCTCCAGCTGTTTTGGGACTACAACTCCCATCATCCCTAGCTAAAAGGACCAGTGGTCAGGGATGATGGGAATTGTAATCCCAAAACAGCTGTTGGGCCAAGTTTGGCCATGGTTGGTTTACACTCTCTCTGAAGGAGCAGGAATGATACTGGCCTGACAGGACTCGCTGCCAATTAGTTTCCGGGTCCAGTTCAAAGTGCTTTCTTTTCTTTTCTTTTCTTTTTTCTCTTCTCTTCTCTTCTCTTCTCTTCTCTTCTCTTCTCTTCCTATAAAGCCTTGAATGGCTAAGGACCACAATACCTCAAGGATTGCCTCTCCCCATATTAGCCTATCCAGACCCTGCAATAATCATCTGAGGCTCTTCTTCATGCACCTCCTCCATGAGAAGCTCAGGCTTTTTTGTAGTTGCTCCCTGCCGGTGGAATCCTCTCTCCAGGGAAGCTCACCTGGTACCTTTATTACATATTCAAGCCAATATATTCCTCTTCCCTCAGGCCTTTAAAACTGTCTTTGTAGACTTTTGTTTTTGTTATTATGCCATATATTTTTGTGCTTTTATATTGTAAACTTTCTTGTGATCTTCAAATGAAGAGTGGTATGGAAATTTATTAAAATGATATTAATAAAAATAATAATTATACTTCTCCTATATTTTATCCTCAAAGTAACCCTGTGAGGTAGCTTATGCCGAGACGTAACAATTGACCCAAACTCAAGCTGTGGGCAACATGCTCTGCCTACTCAAGATGCCCCTTTAAAATGTGTTTTTTGGGGGGTGGATATTGGGTTATTTTTGTTTTTATTTTATTATGTATTTTGTGTTTTTATATTGTGATTTTATCCTATGAACCACCCCGAGAACCGTGGGTATAGGGTGGTATACAAATTTAATAAATAAAAAGAAATAATTATAAAGTAGGTCATCTCATTTCCAAATGAATAAACTTTACTTCGTGAGTAAAAGGCAATAATCTGAAAAGTTCTCCAGGCATAGAAGCATGGTTAAGAATGTCAACAGCTCAAGATATACTTTGCCTTAAACTGTGGAATTGCAGGAAATGGGATTTTAAAAGATTTTCAAGATTAAGATTACAGTTATTGCATACATCTAAAGTTCTGCTCACCAAAACTTTATAACCTGGGTCTGAAACTGTTCATGCATGATTTATAGTTTAAACATCGCCATATTTTTTTCTTCACCCTTTTTTTTACGGTCAGTCTTTATCATGAGTACGCACTGTTGCTCATAGGGTCTCCAGTCCACTAGCAGAAATACCTAATGTAGATTTACACTGTGACATATACTGTATGTTTTACTTATGGCTTTCATGTTTTACTTATGAAATTGTTTGGCTGGAATTTCAAGACAGAGTCATTCCAGTGGGAATAGCAAACTGATGTTCCTGGCTGCCTTTGCAGAAAACGGTTATAATGCTATGAAAAATGTAAGGCCCCCTCAAAAGCTTCTATTACAAAGTTGCTTCCTAAAATTTTAATCACTTTCAAACATTTCAAGTCACCATAAGGGCTTCAAAGCTTCAAAAGAATTTATGTCGAGGCCCAGCAATAAAAGTACAACAGTTATTTTGTTTTATATGAGTATGTAACGGAGACAGGATTTTTTTTTTTGTGTTTTTTAAATAGATCCATGCCCATTTCTTCTTTTATTTCAGAAAATAAGTGTCAAGAGCAACTAGTGCGATGTGTTGAACTAACTGGTAAGCTTTATCTCAGAATCAGAGAAATGCAATATTGAGAGTGAGCTGCTACTCCTACCTCCAGCTGTGAGGAACAGCTTTCTGTATCTCAAAAGCATCATCAAACAGGACATCAGAGCCAAAGAATAACAGCACAGAATATACACGCCTCAGTTTAGGACAATTTATGCCCTGGAAACTAGCATTTTGCCAGGTACATTTCAAGCTCCTTAGGTTCCTCAACACATAAACTTACCTTGCATCAACGCATTCAGCTTATGCTAGCACTGCATAACTCCTTTCTTCCTTCGGCTATGTGATATATTTCCATTCAAACCTACTTTCTCATTATCTTGCTTATGGCTAATAAGGCCCGACACTTATGAGCTATGTTATTCTTTCCTGCAAACTACATTCTACCATTAGGAAACAAAGAATTCCTTTCCACCCACATCTATACCATTCTGCTTGTGTGAAGAGGCAAAAGAAGCAAAGCAAAGTTTGGTCACCCCACAGGGGGAAATACAGTGCCCTCCCCACAGCTTCACTTGTGCTCAGTGGGGATAGATTCTGGAATCCATACCATGGTTTCTAATTCCATGGTTGAGCCCATGTTAGGAAATGTGCTTCTGAAGAGCAGGGGTGGAGGAAGGGGGATGCAGGGGGTGCAGTCCGCCCCAGGTGTCACCACTGAGGGGGGTGACAAAATGCCGGGCAGCACTCACTGCGGGACCTGCAGCGCACCCAAGCCATGTGTCTCTCCTGGGAGAGACGTGGTGGCTTGGACCCACTGCAGGCTCCGTGCTGCCCAAACGGTCCATCCGTTGCCTCCCCCCTCAGCTGTAGGGCGGCTGAGTGGGAGGAGGCAGGCAGATTCCGGAGCCCTCGCAGTGCGCCCTGCTCCTATGGGTGGCTCATCCCACCATCGCCCCGCATCAAGGGTGGTTCTCTCCGTCCCTGGGCATGCTGCCCCAGGCGCCCAAGTGGCTTCCTCTGCCGCTGGAGAAGAGTATGCCTTTCACTCATTACTGAACACCACCACACACCCACACTAAGAATGATTCAGACTTATAGGTAAGGATGGCAGAAGGGCTTGTCAGGTGGGCTTCCTTCTGTCCCCCCTTTAACCCCTCATCAGAGCACAGACTCTTGCCAGGAATGCTTTTTGCCCACTGAATTCAATGGGGCTTATTTTCAAGTAAGGAGAGTAGAATTTCAGTCTTATTCTGCTGCTTCTTGTCAATTTTAAAAATCAATGGAAAACATCGTGGGGGGGGCAGTTTCCACATGCAACAAGACTCTTTGATGTGCTGCAAAAGGCTAGCAGGGTCATTCCTCTGGAAATTCATTAATTTTGAAAGGGAACACATAAAAAGTAACTGATTCATAAATATTGGTTGTTTGAGATACACATGCCTATTATGAGGAATAAGATATGTAAAAATACATATATTTCTACATCAGTGAAATAATCTGCTTTTAATACCAGGATTGAACTAAAATCCCCTCATTTTCCTCTATAAAAGATATAAATATAATTCAGATTTCCCCACCACCTCTCATCTTTGAGATCACCTCTTTTTCTCTCCCCTGAAAAGTGTTCTGTCCCTGGGAATTTTCACTGCCATAAACACATTCCAATGTAAGTTTACTATTGCTGCTGTAGATAGAGTGCCTAAATTTATAGGTGCTAAACACTCACTGTAAATAAAGTCACCAAGAATTGGGATACACAGATGCCAAACCAGGACATATCCAGGTGGAAATCAGTACAAATGTCCAGGAAAGTCTGGACGTATGGCAGCCAATGGCAGCTGAAAAACAGCAATTTCCTCTGTGATTTTACCAAAAAATCTCAACAACTTTGGGTTCCCCAAAAAAGTTCAACAACCTTTCTACCTTTGAAGGTGACCTGGAAACTACAACTAATCCAGAATGCGGCAGCCACACTGCTGACTGGGAGTGGCCATCGAGACCACATAACACCAGTCTTGAAAGATATTGGCTCCCAGTATGTTTCTGAGCACAATTCAAAGTGTTGGTGCTGATCTTTAAAGCCCTAAATTGCCTTGGTCCAGTATACCTGAAGGAGAGTCTCCACCCTCATCATTCTGCCCAGACACTGAGGTCCAGCGCCGAGGGCCTTCTGGCAGTTCCCTCATTGCAAGAAGCCAAGTTACAGGGAACCAGGCAGAGGACCTTCTTGGTAGTGGCACCCGCCCTGTGGAACACCCTCCCACCACATGTCAAAGAGAAAAACAACTACCAGACTTTTAGAAGACATCTGAAGGCAGCCCTGTTTAGGGAAGCCTTTAATGTTTGACGGACTGGGAAAACCCAGCTAGATGGGTGGAGTATAAATAAATTATGATGATGATGATGATGTCTGGATTTGCACTGTTTGAAATATGGCAACCCTACTCCAGCAGGAAAAATAGTATAATAGTACTACAGCAGCAAATGAGAAGTCCAGGCCACAGCTGCAACTTAGCTTTTACATTCTCAGTAGGCTACTACATCAACAAATCTTCATGCACCGCTGCTCAAATTTATCAAGCTCTTGTTTAACAACAACAACAACAACAACAACAACTAATAATAATAATGGTGGTTTTGTTTTTTTGTGTGTGTTTTTGCCACTACCATTCTGGCAAGACTATTTCAAAACTGCACTCCTAATATTTATACACTGCCCTGAACCTATTTGTTCTTTAAGACTTACTCTAATCAAAACTGTGCTCTTCATTTCTAAGCAGATTTGTTGTTGCTTCCCATTCTCCTTTTTCCAGGACTCTGGCTGTATTTCTCAAAAACTGGGCTCCCTTTTCATATCACTTATTTTCTTTGCCCAAGAAATTCAATAAAGATCTTGTCAGGTAGAGTCTTCCACCTATTATATTTATTTTTACGAGTGTGAAAAAGTCTATAACTCATAGACAGCAATGGAAGAGAAGTGCCAGTGAGTCAAACTTTTCTTTGCTCTAAAGACACATAATCAAACAGGCAATAAAGATCATCAGCACCTGGTATTTCATCATTACAACAGTTTTTTCAGCAAGGTAATTATTCACTGAAAGTTCGGATCAATAAGAGTCACATTTCATTCCTAAGCAGTTGTAAGAACTAAACTTTAACATTTACATATAGCTGACAGCTGCAATTTATTTATATTTTGGGTTGTCAAATGTTTGGGAGCTGAAAGGTGAAAGGCTGACATCCTGCAAACGCCCTCTGAAGACATCTCGTGCTTTGAGCACCACCTTGGTTTTTTTTGGAAATTCAAGTCCCTATATAGAATTTCAGGATACAGGAAAAGAAACTGAGGCAGTCAAAGGCAATTTTGGAAACATTCTTAACATTTTAACGTTGAACATTTTGGTTTAGAACTACTGTTTTTCTTTTGCAATGAGCATGTAACGCTTCACTTGTTTCCATGCATTCAGCAGTCCTAGAGGTCAGTGTTTAAACGGGACTTGAAATTATTCCTCACATTTGCTGAGCTAGTTATAGCTTCATCAATTCTTGGCATTTGTGCTATATTTTGCTATGGGCTCCTATTTGTAGTCAAAATAATAACAGCACCAGTAATAACTAGTTCTATCTATTTAGCACTTTTACAAAATCCCCAACCCATTTTATATACATTGCAGCATTATTATTATTATTATTATTATTATTATTATTATTATTTTCATAATTCTTACAGCAACCTTGTAAAGTAGGCTAGAGTTATTATCCCAATATTACAGATGGGATGGGACTGAGGCTGAGAGATACTAGCTTGCCTGTAGTACCCCTCAGCAGTGAGTCAATGGCTGAGCTGAAAGTTGAACATGTCCTAGCTCATGCTTTTCATATTCTTGCTCCCAAACCACCCACCTTGTATCTACATCTGGCTTCCCATGGACTAAACCACAGCCAATTCTGCTTCCAGGCACATCCGTGACATTAACACAGGTCTTCTTCTTTGGTGATCACTCGTAGCTGAGTAAGATTGTCTTCCATAAACACGGTTTTAACAATGAGTCCGTAAGTGATTGTGGAGGCCAATTCTGGATCCACACGTCCTTCCACAGTGGGGACATTGGTTTCCAGGAGGGAGTTGATCATGGTGTGGATTGGCCAAGTGTGCCTTCCTCCTAGCATGTTTCTTCCTTGCGTCCTGAGTTCGAGTGTCTTTGAAGCCCATAACACCTTTGGTAAAGGCTGTTCTCCATCTGGAGCGCTCGCAGGCCAATGTTTCACAGTTGTCAGTGTTTATACTACATTATTTTAGATTTGCCTTGAGACAGTCTTTAAACCTCTTTTGTTGACCACCAGCAATACGCTTTCCATTTTTAAGTTCGGAATAGAGGAGTTGCTTTGGAAGACGATCATCAGGCATCCGCACAACATAACCAGTCCAACGAAGCTGATGTTGAAGAATCATTGCTTCAACACTTCGCTTCTTCCAGTACACTGATATTAGTTCGTATGTCTTTCCAAGTGATGTGTAAAAATTTTCGGAGACACCATTGATGGAATCTTTCGAGGAGTTGGAGATGGTGTTTATAAGTGGTCCATGTTTCACAAGCATATAGTAAGGTTGGTAGTACAATAGCTTTGTAAACAAGCATTTTGGTTTCCCTGTGAATGTCCCTCAAACACTCTGCACTTCAGTCAGAAGAAAGCCGTACTCGCAGAGCTCAGATGATGCTGGATTTTGGCATCAGTGTTGGCCCTTGTGGAAAGATAACTGCCTAGGTATGAGAAGTGATTGACATTTTCCAATGTTACACCATTGAGTTGGATTTGTGGCGCTGCAGAGGGGTTATTTGGTACTTGTTGGTGCAGCACTTTGGTTTTTTGGATGTTGAGTGATAGGCCAAGCTTTTCGTAAGCTTCTGCAAAGATATTTAGGATGGTTTGGAGGTAATCCTCTGAGCGTGTGCACACTACATTGTCATCAGCATACTGAAGCTCTATGACGGAAGTTACGGTAACCTTACTCTTTGCTTTCAGCCTGCTCAGATTGAAGAGCTTTCCATCTGTTCAATATATGATTTCTACTCCAGTGGGGAGTTTCCCTTCAACAAAGCGCAGGATCATGGCAATGAAAATAATGAATAGAGATGGGGCAATAATACAACCCTGTTTAACACCTGATCCCACTGCGAATGGTTCACTTTGAGAGCCATTGTTATCTGCAATTGTTGCTGTCATATTATCATGGAAGAGCCGAATGATGTTTACAAATTTATCTGGGCAGCCAATTTTCAGAAGGACAGTCCACAGGGCATTATGATTTACAGTGTTGAAAGCCTTAGTCAGGTCAATAAACGCCATACACAGGGGGTTGGTTTTGCTCTCTGCATTTTTCTTGAAGATGTCGAGCAGTGAAAATCATGGCCTAGAAGGCCAAAAACCATTTTGGGATTCAGGAAGGGTCACCCTATGGCTGCCTATGGATACGACAACCACATGGGCAGGATTTTTCCCACAGTGTCATTTGCACGGGAAAGATCTACACAATTATCAAATAAGTTGTGGGGCAGGGTAATATTTATTTTGTAAAACCAACAACAACAACATATGGCTGTGGGTTGGGGGAGAGAAGTTACACCTCCTTCTCGCCCCTATATTCTCTACCAAGACCAGGGAGTGAGAAAATTCTGTAGGGTGCTCATTTGCAGGGTGTGAAGCCCACTTGCAAAGGAGCACTCTGCACCATGCAGGATCTGTGCCTCCACTGATAAGAGCCATTGATCAGGGACAGACCTGAGTCAAGGAAAAAGAGCCAGGCGGTGAATATCTTGGATAATAAGCAAAGGAAGGTGGGGGCACCACTCCACTTCTGAAATCCATGGAGGGTCATTTTTCCATTCACTTCCTCTCAACCATTTACTTATCCTCATTATACATCTTCATCTTAGCTAGTGGGTGAGTTTTACCATTTGTTTTGTCTCCACGTGGAAGAGGAATGCAATAACTTCAGGCTCAGGTGGGCAAAACTCTCTGTAGAGGTTCACAGGTGCTCAATATGTGCATGTTTATGACTAATGATGCTTATTTATGGATGGGGTGATGATGTTCTTTCTCCTTTCTATGAACCTAATCACAAACAAGAGCTAGGAATATACGATGCAGTCATTCTCTTTGTGATTTTATCTGTAAATTTCACCATCTATGGAAATTGGGATAGGCCAGCTATTTGCGTGTTAAGGTTCCCAAACCGCCCTTGAAATAATTCACAATAGACACAGAATTATGGTTTAAGGTTTTTGGCATAATTTTGGCCACAACTTTATTGATTACAGCATGTGAGTGGTTGCTTAGGAATTGGTTCCCAACTAGCTGCACCTGACCTTGGCAGGGCAGCACTGACGCCTGGACTCCGGCAGACGTCAGTAAGGGAAAACAATCTGGGGAAAGTCTGAGCTGAACACCAGTCTCTAACCTCACCCCAAATGCTCCCAGGGGCTCTGGCGTGGCCCTAGCCCCTTGACAGGGGTTCAGACAAGAGCAAAGCGAGCCCCTGGATTCCTTTAATGGAATACCCTTGCAGCAGCAACTTGGAGGGGCAGGCACAGCCAACCACATCCCCTCCACCAACCAATTGAACCTAACTGCCAACCTTACAAAGTTGTGATGATTTGCTACTCAGTAGGCAAAAACCAAAAGGCACCAATCAGCCTATGGCAAAATGCCTACTAGGCCCCTGCTCCAAAGCAGAGGACTCCATGACAGGCATAGCAAGGTCAATAAGCCCCTAAATATAGGGAAGGGGGCGGGTGATCCTGTGCACACAGAGAAAAGAGGAAGCTCAACGACATGTGCAGGGATATAAATAGCCCCTTGGTTGCCAATCACTAGCTCCCTGAGCCAAATTCCTTCCCCAGCAACCGAGGGGCGACCAATTGGGAGTTGAGGCCATCCAATCATACCTGCCCCAGCAACAGCAGGGCAGTTTGGGTGACCTCACCACAACACATTCTCTCCGTGATGGAGGACACAATTTCCTTGACGGTGGGTTTTAGGCCTGGTTTCATATAAATGTAAAGTCAGAATTCAGTAAGAGTTTCAAAGTGGCACCCTGCAGCAAAATGTGTCTGGAAGTAGGATGGATATCCCAGAGGCAAAAGAAGTGGAGGAGTTTTTAACAAGAACTTTTTGCTAAATACAATGCAATAACTTTGGGATCCCAATGGAGAACAACATGCCAAATGGAGCATATGCTTCTCTGGTCACATCAGGAGGCAGAGATGTTACACAAACAGCTATGGCTTGCTCACACAAGATGCCGGAGGCCTGGACCACTGCCTTGGTTCATTTAGATATAAAGTCCCCTTCGGTTGTGCTGGCAGCATCATCTTTTAATTACAGAAAATTCAAACATTTTGTTGTGCAGGCACTCTGGCACCTAAAAGCGCCGTTCACCCGCCTCTGTATGGCAGTAGGCCATCTATCCCCAACTCCTCAGAGACCAGCCTCTTCAAAGCTATCAGCAGTAGAACATCAGCCCTTACCCCCTGAGGCTCTAACCTTGACCCAGACTTCCTTCCAACTCCAAAATCCATTTGAAAATAAAAATGCTTCATTAACTTCCAGTTGCACAGAGCTCCAGAGAAGCTGCCAGCCAGCACATCCTTGCTCTATGGATAAGCTATGAGATGTATCCATTTTTAATCATTATTTTTCCTGAGCTGTTCCACTCCTCTGCCATGGGTTGTGTGTGTGTGTGTGTGTGTGTGTTCTCAGCCAGATGATTTTTCCCAGATGGACTGTTGTACTGTCATTTTGATTGGCAAGTTCTACATCAGCCTCCAGCAGATGCCCATAGGGATGAAAAGGTCTGAATTGCTGATAAATACTATGCTGGACTCCACACTATCTTGGTTGGCTTCTTCTACCTGAATACACACATCAAAGCCCAGTCCATCAAAAGGGTTCGATGTTTTAAAAGGTACTCAGTCATAGATTTACTCATGTAGCCAGCACCTGCAAATAAGACTGTGCTTTTTCAAATGAGCCTGCCTGTCCATATTAACCTAAATTAGTCACTTGTTGCATACTGATGGTCTAAGGGGCAGGGGTGGGGGTCAATTTCTTTTTAAAAAAAGAATTTTTCCAGTTTTCAAAAGCTTTCCTGATTCTTGCTTAGGGACTATTTTTAAATAACTGAGAATGACAGACAAATGAGTATTTGCAAGTCTCTTTGTCAGGGTTTTTCATTTGCTTCTGTGGGATGCTTCTCACATAACAGCAGCCTCCATGCAATCACATGGGGAGCATCATTGTGTGAACTAGGGATGCTTGTTTGCATCATGTCAACTGTTTCCTCAACCCCATCAGTGACAGCCAATAACATGAACTGGGGGCAGGGAAACACATGTGTTGGAGAGCAAGGGATAAGTAACCTTCCACAATGCAGGAGTGAAAATGAACTTTCCATTTGCACCTGCAGTTTGTTCTTGGGTGTAATGTGTAGCTCTACCCCTGAGATAAATATAAATCAAAATAGTTTTTTTCAATATAGTCATTTCTAATACATTGCAAATAGTTAGCATCAATAAGTATCATGGATCCTGTAAGTATTCTTTATCCCAATGTCACAATTTCTAGCCTCGCGAAGCAGGGTCATACGAAGTCGACCCCCACCCCCAACACAATCACTCCATTGGCCTCACATTCACTTCTGCATGTCATCCTCCATGTCTCAATGGATTCATGACTTCCTTGCACTGACCTCATGTCCATTTGCTTTCCCATCCATCTCTCTGTCTCTTCCCATTTACAGAATGCTCCTCCACTCACCGCATGAAAGATGACATTCAAGGTTTGTCATTTTTATAGCACTGAACCATCTGGACCACAAACTGTCTCCCCTCCCTGAATCCCTAAGCAAATGACTTCTTTTCTTGCTTACACAATCTGGCCTTATGGTTACTTTATCTTTTTCCCAAAGACTGAATCTTCCCATGAAAATTTCTGGAATAATCCGTTAACCACAAATTGTCTGAAAGTTCACATATAAAGAAAAATTGTGTTTCAAATGGGACATTTCAGTGAAGAAGAGACCTCTAGCCAGTTCTTAATAATAACTATAGGTGAAATTCATATAATAGGTTGAAGTTAAAATCTCAGGGCACTATGTGGAATGGACTGTTACTTTTCTTCTTTTTTTATGAAGATATTGATTTCTACTGGAACTTGAAAACAATTTTCCAGTGAATATTACACACATCCACACCATTTAAATAAATATTTTCAGGAGGGGGGAGGAACCCAGCAATAATATGACAATAGCTTCCATAACAGTAGTATTTTTCAGATTTCTCTACAGAAGCTTTGAGATGAACATGTATTCATAAACCAAAGTGCCAAAGGGATAATTAAATGAGGGCAATGGCTGGGTCAAAAGGCAGTTAAACTATACGGCTTGATATTTTAAAAAAAAATAGCTTTGATCTTACCATCTAGAGTATTACTAAGAAGTACCAAATGCTCTGAAGATACCTCTTATTCACTCTAAGAGTGCGGGGAATCTGATTTTAACAACTTCGAAGTAAGTTTATCCATTTAAAGTTCTGCCCTTCTGGCTTGCCAAAGGGGCTTTCCAAGCTAGCTATGTTCATCGCAAGAGCTTCTGAAAGACCCAATACAATTTATAGCAGGGATATAAGCAACTTAAAGAAATCTTAGCTTGAATAATGGTATGGATTTTAATTGCTTAATTTATAGGTTAGATTTATCAATAAAGTCAGAGGGGGAAAGTACATAGGAACAAACCATAATTTTAAAGGGACAGATGTTGTGTAGAGGATGACAATATGTCAGGTTCGATCATAGAAGAGATATACCTTCCTGTGTGGGAGAAAAAGAGGGCGCCTTTCCTAAGGTGTCGCCACCCAGCCTTGTTTCTCTCCCATCTTAGTACTTGTGTTACAGTAGCTACAAGCTAGCATGGAACGCTTTTGTGATCATGACAATGAATTATTCAAAAGCTCTGCATATATTGTCAGTTCAGTTCTAGCCATGTTTACCAACCAGCAAGATTCAGTCTAGTGTAGTGAAAATGTGTCAAACTAGGGTTGGGGAGGGCTCAAATTCCCACTTAGCTATGTAGTTCACTGGCGGCATTGGCTATCACAATCTCTCAGTCTAACCTATTTTACAGTGAGGTTGTGAAAACAAAATGGATGGATTCCACCCTGAATTCTTTGGAGGAAGAGCAATATTAAATACAATAATAATTCACTCAGATGTAAAGTGTTTTTGAGAGAATGGCCTACAAGTGTGCATGTGATCATCAGAGGGCATGAAGGAAAATGGCTGTGGGACTTAATAAAATGAATATTGGTATAAAGAGAACTACACAAATGTACAATACAATTCAATACAATACTGGAGACTAAATGTTATATTCATTTTTAAGAATATTTAAAGACCTTACCACAAGACCTCAAAACCCACAAATCAAACTGATCAAATTACCCTGCCAATCTTCAAAAAGATCACCCAACACTGAAGAGGTGGCTTTCTGGGAGCTGTGTGATAAGAAATTGCTTGCCTCTTACCAGTAGAATCTGTTTGGTGTTACGTTTTCCTGGAGTAGTAGCCATCTTCTTCCAAATTCCACTGAACTGTATAACTAAAAAGAAGAAGAAGAAGAAGAAATCAAGAAAAAATGCAATCTATTATTCTTCTGCCAGTGACTTTGTTTAATTGTACATTGACAGTATGACAATAAATGTTGAACAGAGAGAAAATTACACCTCATCAGGTTAGTTTTGTGAGCCGTCTTCTTTTATCAAGTTTCCTCTCCACTTCATCAAGAGATCATACCACAGCTGAGGTTACTGTCACTCCTCAGTGGTTTCTCAGTTGTGACAGCTGATAATGACAGTACTGAATACTTTGCTGTCATAGCTGAGAAAACGCAGGCAGTGAGCGCAAGGCAAACAAAGGTGGAGATTAATCTCACTGAAGTGAATCCTAAACCTGTGAACTATATTAGACACTATTTATCCAGGGAATACCCTTGCTGTACTTGCTTCTGTTTTTGAGAATGGATTCTGGGCTATGGCAGAAAGTGAGCTCATTTAACATGTTCTCTCTTGTCACATCTGCTAAGTATGTAACCCAAAGAAAAGAAATCTCAACAAACGCTTCACCTGAAATGCAGAACGCAGAAGAGGTGGTAGGCAATGCTAACAAATGTATAATTACTGCACTCTAATTGATAGTGTTGTCACAATGGCAAATCTACAACTTTGTCAGCTTCATAGGTGAAAAGTCTGGAGATCCTGATCTTAGTTTGCATCTGGTAAAAGTGGCAGAAAATACAGGCTGGGAAGAAATACTTAAAACTTCTCATCATATTCAGTGCCTGGGAGAAACTAAGATGTTGCAAAAACATTTCCCTGAATATTGACCCATAAATAATAGAGGGTATTTCATCTTTATAGTTGGATCAGGTTGACTGTAAACTACTATGGGGTTTCAGGGTTTTTTTGCTTCTCATTTGCTGGTTAGGAGATGAGAGGAAAATCTGATGCAATTAGGCAGGAAGGAGAAGAGACTTATTTATTTCTAGACATTACCCCGTAAAAACACACAATGAAAATAAGCTTGGCAGAGTAAAAGTGAAGTCTGGCAAACCAGCAGTGTTTGGGCACAGCCATGCCAACACCTAAAGTCCCTTTGACTTCCGTTTATTTAGTCAACTTATTTTATCTAACTTTTAAATCAGATATCAAATACACAACAAAAAGGCAAGACAAAACAATATGCTGGAAATAAAACATGTAAAATATAGCAATGTTAAAACAAGCAGAATGTAGCTCTGCTTGTCTATCACAAGCACCACCAAAAATAAAGCCACAAGATTGGTGGCTCCACAGGGGTGTGGAGATGATAGATTGAGATCTACTGATTAGATTCGTAGATAATTTGCAATAATTTCTGATTGTCATTTGTTTAACAGTGCTTGTCTTTTGCACGTAGACCTAGTAGTGGGGTAGGAGAGCTAAAAATAATGCCAATATATTTCACATCTGGCAATCTATGTGCCCCTTTGAATTCAGATAGTACATGGGTTGACAAGTCTAAAAAACCTGGGAGAAAGGCAATGTATTTAGCATTAACTCTGAAAGTGTATACTTGATTCTGGCCAAACTAAGACTTCTAGAGCAAAATATACATCAGGAGGCTCTCTCTCTCATATACCCTCCAATATACAGATAAAACATACAGTAGCAACAGATTCCTTCCCCTTCTTTGGAGTACTTGCTGTGGGATGGATCTGATCTCATTCACACACACACACACACACACACACACACACACACACACACACAGAGAGAGAGAGAGAGAGAGAGAGAGAGAGACAGACAGACAGACAGACAGACAGACAGACCGAGATCTTCTTGAGGGAAAGTGTAAGTAACATTGAGAAAGCAAAGGTTAGCAATGGACATGTTTCTAGACCTCAGCTTGGCCATAGGACTTGTCTGCCAATTTCCTTGTGAGATTTCGGTAGGAGAGTTACCAACAAACATGACATTGATCACAAAATATAAACGCCACTCAAGCTAGGCATTTTTAAGCCTATAACTCACATAAATGGATTGACCATGAAACAAAATGTGGCATGTCAAATTATATCTAGTAAGTACTGAAGCATCACAAATATGGCTTGAACTAACAACCCAGGTAAATTAAATATAGTGTTCTCAATTGGGGGGCTGTGTCAAATGTTTGCTATGTGGGAAGTGCCATTATGGATTGGGAGAGAACAGGTGGACTGGAAGTAAGAAACAGTGATGTCAATCAGGCTTTTGTTCCACCAAAATGGACACTGACATCTTTTTCCCTTCCCATTCCATTCTATTGCTGCTTGATAGGCAGAAGTGCTGCTTTTGTTGTTGTTGTTAGAAGCTTTTACTTAATACAACATATTTGCTCATGTAAATCCTTCCTCATCACACAATCTTTCCCCCCACCCAGAGCCTAAATATTGATAAATCCCCATTGTTGCATCAAACTGTATAATGTGCTTACCAGATGCTAAAAACACTTACAATTTGGTGGAAAATATTTTTTTGGCAGACAGCAACATTTTGATATCACCATCAGTTTCTTTTCATTCTTGTCCAAGGACAGAAAATGAATTTCAGACCAAGCAGAAACTGAATAAAAAGTCAGGGTCATATCTCCCTGTTCCTTAGGGAATAGTCTTATTTCTTCCTTTTCTACTCTCTTTCCTATATTATGGAGAAACTTGTATTTCAGATAGACATATGGCCTGGATTCTCAGTGACTGTAAATTGTGTCCCCACTTGGCATGCGGCACACTCTGCTCTCCATGAGCACTATAGATGACTATTATTTAACATTTACTATTCATGAGCTGTACAGAATGAAGACATGATGTGTTCTCTGCTGGGAAAGTTATTGATCAAAGGACACAATCCTCCACCACATTTTATATATAATGAATTGGGGGAGGGTGTGAATAGGATCTGTATAAGATCTTGCATAGCCCCCATTCATTTCCATGGGATTTATGCATGATTTATTGGCACACTGTACTCAAAGTAAGGTGGGGAAGGGGAGGTCTGAAAAAGATGTACATTTTCTGTGCTCTGGATGAGTACAGAAGAAAAAAGTATAATGTACAGTCCAGTATAAATCTGGTCTATATGCCTATCTGCCTATATGCAACAGGTTACCTAGGTCAAGAAGCAATTATGGGTACAAAATTCCTCAAATAGGAAGGGGTAGGATGTGCTTTTTGGCTTTTAGTAAACATATAGCATTCTGGGTTGTCCTATTTACATGTTACTCTCAAGTAGGGCATAGCCATGTTGACTTTGGGAAGGGGTTGTGCTTTTATCCCTTGTCCACACCATTGGGTCTTCTCCGTGCAACAAGAATGTGTGCACGCAGTTGTTTGTGGATCGAGGGCCCGACCCCCGCTATGTGAAATAAACACACAAGGACACGTGATGTAAGGTTAATGGGCAAGAAAAGGCCACAACTTTATTGATTACAGCAGTGAAAAGGTATTGGCTTAGGCATTGGATGACTATAGGAGGTGGGTTTATTCAACAGTAGGTGGAGCCTGTTGATGCCAATCCAACTATAGGCTCACCCCCTGATGTCACCGAGGGTCGTGCCATGGCCTCCCGCCAAGCAGGCATCGGACGGAATACACGACCGCCAGATTCCTTTAACGGAATAACCCACGGTAGATAGCATAGGCGATGGCCACACCTAGCCCTTGACACAGCACAACACATGAATCCAATGCCTAACCTACCCACCAATACCACAAAAGTTGTGACGATTGCTACGAGGTAGGCGAAAAAACCAAAAAGCCTAATGCCAAATGGAAAAATTCCTACCAGGCCCCCCAGACAACCGGGGCGACCAACCTAAGGTCCATAGCAAGGCCAAAAAACCTAGACCCTGAGCTAAATGGGAGTGGAGGGTGGGTGACTCGCTGAGGGACGACGACGAATGAGGAGGAGGCGGAGCTGGCCCCGCAGCATTAAGCTGCTAAACACGCCCCCCGGAGACACCTGGTTGGCTGCCTCTGGTGGGCATGGGCGCCAGCCAGGTGAAGAGGGGCGGGGGCTAAGGCCCCCGGCCAGGAGGCGGAGCTCGGGCTCCCGCCCACAACCACTCCCCTCTCTTCCAGGGAGGAGAGTCTTTGTGGATCGAGGGCCCGACCCCCGCTATGTGAAATAAACACACAAGGACACGTGATGTAAGGTTAATGGGCAAGAAAAGGCCACAACTTTATTGATTACAGCAGTGAAAAGGTATTGGCTTAGGCATTGGATGACTATAGGAGGTGGGTTTATTCAAGAGTAGGTGGAGCCTGTTGATGCCAATCCAACTATAGGCTCACCCCCTGATGTCACCGAGGGTCGTGCCATGGCCTCCCGCCAAGCAGGCATCGGACGGAATACACGACCGCCAGATTCCTTTAACGGAATAACCCACGGTAGATAGCATAGGCAATGGCCACACCTAGCCCTTGACACAGCACAACACATGAATCCAATGCCTAACCGCCACCCGAGCCGCAAAGGGGCTCGCCGCCAATACCCTCACAGCTGCAACCAATCCCTAATGCTACTAATGACGCTGTCCAACCAGATGTCATTCCCAATGTCTGTTAGGTGAACTCCGTCATTCCGGTACAAGGCTTGGTCGCCAATCCGGATACGGTCATGAGAGATGACTCAGCCATACCAAAAGTGCACCCAACGGGCTATTGCACGATTCAAGAGTTTCCTGGATTTTTCAATGGCCATACAGTTCTGCACACCGTGCCACACAACTCTCTTCAGGAAGGAGGACCAGAACACCGTTGTTTCGGGACACAAGGCAGCAATCTCATCCAAATCTCTTTTTATGTGCCACGACAAGTCCACACTTCTTCTGCTAACAAGGTCATTTCCCCCTAATTGAAGGATAAGGGTGTCAGGAGGGCCAAACGCGGCAACTCTCCCTCTCAGCAATGGCATAAGCAATGCCTCGTCTCGACGACGAATGAGGAGGAGGCGGAGCTGGCCCCGCAGCATTAAGCTGCTAAACACGGCCCCCGGAGACACCTGGTTGGCTGCCTCCGGTGGGCGTGGGCGCCAGCCAGGTGAAGAGGGGCGGGGGCTAAGGCCCCCGGCCAGGAGGCGGAGCTCGGGCTCCCGCCCACAACCACTCCCCTCTCTTCCAGGGAGGAGAGTCTTTGCAGAGAAATTCACATGCACAACCACTTACTTGCATGCTGAGGTTGCACAAGTTTTCATGGAGGCCTCACATTCAAACAGGTGTTCATGCATCAAAATTTATCTGCAGACAACCACACACAACACACAGTTGTTGCAGTGAGAAAATCTGATAGTGGAGTTAAAGGCTAGAGATTCCACCTGTCTGGAATATTTCAGTTAAGTCAGTACCGTACTTAGGGCAGGACCATCCCAATGTTGTTAGATTCCAAACCCCATTGGTCATAGCCAGCATGACCAATGCACAAAAATAATGGGAGTTGTAGTCCAGGAACATCTGGAGATTTGCACGTTCCCTACTCCTGATTCAGCCTAACTATCTAGAAGGAAGTTCATAGAAGTCAAGTTCCCCATTTCTTCCACCCTGTAAAGCCCCCTGCGCCCCTGCAAAGCTTATCCAGAGGGTATTGAGGGGTGTCTGTCTGATTCTGGGTGGTTCTGTCCTCCCACAGCGGTATTCCTGGGTACCATCCCACATTTTTAGGAGGGTCTCCTGGTTATCTGTAGAGGTTTTCTGGGGCAACCAGGTGGCTAATAGTGGGGGGAGTGAAGAAGAAATATCTGCCCATGAAATTCCTTCTGTACACATATCTAAGGATCCAAGAAATATTCTGTTATTACCTCCTCTTTCCTGACCTAATTGGCAGTTCTGCCAAACCAAACTTTGATACCTCCACAGCTGAAAGATTCATTAATGTATAAAATCAAATGAATGTAGGGGGAAATCCAAACACTTAGAATAGTACCAAGAAATTTGTCACACAGCACAGAAGCTATCAATATCTTTCCCTAGCTACCTAGGAATTTATTTATTTATTTCTCATGGAAACCACTGATAGTGATAAAACCTTCAGATATCCATCTAGAGGAGAAACAGTCATTTAAAATGTACTAAGATTAACATCCCGGCAATTAGTTTTCCTGTGGTGTCCCTTTACAATCATCATTAAACATGTTCAGGGAAAAGTATCTTCAATCAATGCTCTTTTCTCAAATGCTCCTCTTTTCTTAAATATAGTGGCAGTTTGATTCTTCTTTCTCAATGCATCTTCATCCTAAATGCTATGTATACAAGTACAAATTAAAAAGAACTTCATCAAGCACTACTTTTGCACCCAAATGTATATGAATCTCTGACTCGGGTATCAGCCCTAACATAAGCAACAGCAGCAGCCCCAAATACTCAAACTGCTGGGCTAGATCAGGTTATCTCATTTAACAGTGGTCAGTAAGAGAACCCTAGCAAATTGACAAGCATGATATACTGGAGATAACATCCTTTGTTGTTTATCCCCATTATTCAATACTGAAAACTAAACAAGAAGACTGCATTGTAAGCTGTCATGGTTCTTATACATTGATAGATCTGTCCATTGATAGATCTTTCCCCAAGGATAAGAACCAGTTTACATACTATACCTGCTGCCACATGGAAAATGCATAAAATAGCACACTCACAAGCATATTTAATCAGAAGTAAGTCCTACAGGGTTCAATGGATCCTACTCTCTAAGTAGGTGTAGGATTTCAACCTTAATCACTTAGCCACAGAAGGATTGTCATCAAAACAAAACAAAACATGGTGAGCCATGCAATGGCTAGACAAGTGGTGGGACCAATTTTCTCCAGATCAACAGAAATGATTTGTAGTAGCATAGAGCCAATTTTGTGGTAGTGGTTAGCCATTGAACATGGCAGACATCTTATCACATGGAGCAGCTTTTCTACAGAGAAGTCATTTCCAACTTAGCATCCTCTAGATGTAATGGACCACAATTTTTGATGGATGATTGGACCATCATACTTCCATTTACTATATAGTGACCTTTCCCAACCCAGTCCCAGGGCCACAATTCTTGTCAGCCCTAGTCAGCATGGAACATCTGGAAGGCAAAGGGTTGGGAAAGGCTACTGTAGAGTAAATGGAAAAAGCCGCCAAGGGGCTATTACCAGGTCGGGCAGAAAGCTTTTGAAAAGGTACTGGTAGCTCTATCATGAGGCCAAATGAGGCATTTGCCTCAGGCAGCATGTGAAGAGGGTGGCAAATTTGTTGCTTTGCTTGTTTGCCTTCCTGTCCCCTTCAACCACCCAGCTAGTGCCATCCACCTAGGTGTTTTGTTTTGTTTTTTAATTTTTAAAAATATTTTGTTGGAAGCTGCCCAGAGTGGCTGGGGAAACCCAGCCAGATGGGTGGGGTATAAATAATAAATTAATTTTTGAAAATTAAGTAGAAGTATATGGCTCTCTGGAATCATTTCCTGCTCTCCAGTATGAGCCTCACTTGCTCATCCCTTCTTGTTAAATGCTTTGCTACTGCTACCAAGACAACAATGCTGGCCCTGTCTCAGTCTCAGTCTCTCCTTCCCCACTACCTCACTCAGTGCTGGGAGATCCTTCAGAGCAAAGCATTATGGGTAAGGTGGCCCAGAAAATTGCCTGCACTGTCAGTTTTCTCACCATGGTTAGAAATCCTTTTTAAAAATTAGTTAAAAACTTGAAAGTTACTAAAGTAACTTTTGACAAGTTTTTGTAATAATGAAAAAAAGAATAGTTAGCCACTTCCTGGCCATCTTGTCCAGAATGCCTGCCCTTCCTCATAGTGTAAAAAGGGGGAGGGGGCAGATGCTGAGATATGGCCAGCACTGCCTCTGTGTCAGCAACAGCAACACAGTTAAGTGGTGAGCCATGGAGAGAGGACAAAGAAGGGGCAGAGATGCCCGCCTCAGGTAGCACAATGCCTCATGTAACCACTGGACCACATTCCAAAGGATCCATCCACCAGTTACTCAGAATGATGAAAGATAATGTTCTGGGCCAGCTAGAATCAAGCTCTGCAGCAACTCCATTAAAATATATATGTTTCCCTTGTTCTATAAGTAAATGTCCTCCAGAATTAAACGACTATATTTCTGACATTTTTTATTTCAGTTTTTCCTTTGGAATCTTGATAGACTGTTTTAGACTGTTAGAGCCATCAGACTGTCTGCCACGGTATCATCTGTTTGTTTGTCTGCCCCCCCCCCCCCCCGTTTATTAGGAGTTGTTCTTCTATTCCCTACCGCTATCTAGTTTATTTTTTTCATTTATTTTAATATGTGTCCCAAAACATAATGTTTAGTGAGGTGTGTTAAGAAAACGACTGATGGATGCACTCTGAGGGCACGCTTTATGACCTAGTTTGTACACTATAGTTTATGGGCAAATTAAAAGAAAAATGCATTCTATCAGTTGTACCTATTGCAGAAACTCATAAATGAAGGGCAAGGCAGCAAAAGACAAGGTATACATATATTTCTCACGGTTCGGTCTCAAGAAAAACAACAACACCTCACCAAGCTCTAAGACTATGTTTGCCGACTGTAAACTTAGTGACACAGAGGCAATTTCTCAGATGAAATCATTTCCCCATCAAAGACTAGCAATGGGGAGACCATCTGGATCCAATACAAAATTAATAATAAAAAAGTGATTAATTGTGCAATAACAACAGCCAGATGGTTAGAATTAGTTGCAATTTCCAGGCCGGGTGGGGTGGGGTGGGGACCTTCTTCAGACCATTCTCACTGCTGGGCAACCTCCCAGGGGGAACAGGCCAGCTGGGATGGGGGGGGGGGAATCTATTCTGTTCACATTTAAAGCCAAATTTACCAAATTTGCACTTTCCATAACAATATGAGAACTGAAAAATAATAGCCATCCATCAAAATCTGCACTTGTCTGTGATGCATATCAGGGGGACATGCACATGAAAATGAATCAATTAGTGAAAAGAAACAATGCATTATATTAAGGGAAATTAGAATCATAGAGTTGGAAGGGGTTCTGGGGGACATTTAGTCCAACCTCCTGCAATGCTGGAATCTCAACTAGATCATACAAGACTAATGGCCATACAGTCTCTGCTTAAAAACCTCTAATGAAGGAGAGTCCACCACCTGTCATGGGAGTCAGTTCCACTCTCAAACAACTCTTATTGTCAAAAAGTTCTTCCTGGTGTTTAATCAGAATCTCCTTTTGTGTAAGTGAACTCATTGGTTTGGGTCCTCCCTGCTTGAGCAAGAGAAAACAAGCTTGCTCCATGTGACAGCCCTTTAGATATGTGAAGATGGCTATCATATCTCCTCTCAGTCTCCTCTTTTCCAGGCTAAACATACTCAACTCCCTCAACCTTTCCTCATAAGGCTTGGTTTCCAGACACTTTTGGCATCTTGGTTGCCCTCCTTTGCACATGTTCCAGCTTGTCAATGTTCTTCTTAAATTGTGGTGCCCAGAACTGGACACAGTACTCCAGGTATAGTCTGACAGATATTTCTGTGCATGTATATTAAATCCAGAGCAGCCGACACCCATGTGAGCCATTTCCTATAGTCCTCAATGTACTACACGCATGCATGGGAACTTTCACGGTTTCACCTGAAAACCAGTGTGATGACCCCATACTGCATTTTCTGGGCATCTTCTTGCACATTAAAAATCCCAAGACAACATCCATTCATTAGCCTCACTTAGAAGATTAATTACAATGACCTACTTCTGTTTAATCTTGCTAGATTTCATGCAGTCAATTGCACATTGAGATTAATGTTATCTCCCCACAATGCCCAATGCTTTGTTTGGACTATTACATTTTAAGTTATTTATTTACTGATGGTTTCAGCAGATTGTACTGTAAAGGGTTCAGTTTATGTTGCTCTCTACAGCTAAGAAGAATAACAATGTAGCATACATACCTGTTAACAGAAATTTGGGAAACTGAGATTGAAACAGTAATGAGGGACAGTTCTAATGGGCAACATTTACCCATCACATTAGCCAGACATTAAAAGGTTCTCACTATACTTGGAGAACTACTATTCATTATTCCTCCCCCCCCCCTTTTGCATACCTTTCTCTCTGACAAACACCTGTTTACATAGGTGAGCAATTCCTCTGTCAACCTTGATTTATAAATGCATCTATTTTAAAGGTGCTTATTCCCACTCGGAAGCCTGATGGGTTCACAGTGCAAACTTTGCCCATCATGGACAGCTATCCAAGTACACTCTGTTTGTTCTCTGTCATAAGAGATGTTCATTGCTCAAGTTATAAAGCCTTGGACGGTGTCTATCATGGAAAACTAGTTTACATTTTAAATAGCCACCTAAATACAAGAGCTCAGGTGTTAATAGATCTCTTAGAATGCAGTGAGTTCAGGAGAAGGAAAGCAGAGAGATAATAAAATGAAGGTTTATCCTTTTAGGTGGAAGAATCCAGCTCGTCCATTGTATATCTGGACCAGGCCATAAACCAGATCTAGATGTAGAGATTGTGTTCTTAGCTCAGGATGCCTGAGATCAGTGCCTTGAGCTGGACATCTAACAAACCAGTATTATTTCGCTTGAACAGGCACACCTGTCAATCATAGTGAGAGGAGCCAATGTTGCATAAAGGTAAAGGTAAAGGTACCCCCGCCCGTACGGGCCAGTCTTGACAGACTCTAGGGTTGTGCGCCCATCTCACTCAAGAGGCCAGGGGCCAGCGCTGTCCGGAGACACTTCCGGGTCACGTGGCCAGCGTGACAAAGCTGCATCTGGCGAGCCAGCGCAGCACACGGAAACGCCGTTTACCTTCCCGCCAGTAAGCGGTCCCTATTTATCTACTTGCACCCGGAGGTGCTTTCGAACTGCTAGGTTGGCAGGCGCTGGGATCGAGCAGCAGGAGCGCACCCCGCCGCGGGGATTCGAACCGCCGAACTTTCGATCGGCAAGCCCTAGGCACTGAGGCTTTTACCCACAGCGCCACCCGCGTCCCAATGTTGCATAAGATTGTGCAAAAAATCCATTAATTTCTCTGTTTACTTGGCTTTTTAAAATTACCCTATTCTCCTTGTTGAGAAATGATTTCCTAGGTTTGGTTTCTTAGAAACATAATTACATTTCTTTGCCATTTTGTCAGACATCTTGTTTATTTTTGTGCTTTTAAATGACAACTTGGAAGGGAGTTAGACAAAAGTACAAGCAGTTGCCTCTTCTGAGGGAATAAAGTCCATCACCTTTCAAAACAATATGTGCAGTGTGGTTCTCCTGCAAGGGCAAACTTCATCATTTTGGGGTGGTTAAAATAGAAATCACTTAACCTTAACCTCCCCTTGTGTTTCGCTTGCAGTGAGTCTGAAAACAGGTGAAATGACAAACATTCCCCTTGGTAAACGAGCAATAATAGATTAGCAATGAGCAACGCAACTGGGACCTTATTTGAGCTACAATAAAGCTTAGTTGACTGGAGAAAAAAAGTACCAGGCCTCAAGAGGGGAGGGGAGAGAAAACCTTAATTAAAAATCTATTTAATAATATTGGACAACAAGAATTTGAGATAATGAAATCACAGGTACCCAAAAACTGAAGAAAGAGGATGGACCTTAGAGCAAGAAAGCTACAACAAAGAGAAGGGGAGAAAAACAACTGGAAAGGGATACAAAACAACAGACAGGCACACATGCAGCCGGAAGGTGTGGGTAGGGACTCCGAGAAGCGTGTGTGCAAACTTGAAAGGAAAAAAAGAAAGAGAAAACAAAGGGAACACAAAAAATAAATAATCAAAGTGGATGTTGCCTGTTGGAAAGAAGAAAGGAAATAGAATAAAAGGGAACAAATAAATCACATGGAAAGCCCTAGAACTGTACACAGGGAATGTGAAATGCCCCAGTACTAAAGGCCTGCCAAATAGCAACCAAATTAACACAAACCATGAAGAAAAGAAAAGAAAAAGAGTGGAATGAAAACACATTGATTGAAGTATTGATTTTAAATTGCTTGTTTGGAAACAGAAAGGGATTGGGAAGGATGCCAATAGTGCATTGGTCTTCTAAACATCCTTGTCTCCCAGGCAGATCTCACATGGCCATGTGATAACCAAATGTTTTATGCTTTTTTAAACATCCCTCCCCCAGTTACGGTGTTTGAACTTCCCTGGTGGAAAAATTCACAGTGGTTAAAATCTAGACCTGTCTGTCAAAATGAAAGATCTCTGCTATCTCTCCACCCACTCCCCACTGGAGCTCAGGGCACTGCCCGAGTCAGCTAGCAAAGCTCTCATTTGCAAAGGGAAGCAAAGCATTAGCCTAGGTATGAAGTAGAAACTAAGTAGGACCAGGTTAGCTGAAAAATTAAGTATGAGCCGCCTCAGGTTTAAATATCTTCAGTAAAAACCACCGTATTTTTCGCTCTATAAGACGCACCAGACCATATGGCGCACCTAGTTTTTGGAAGAGGAAAACAAGAAAAAAAAATATTCTGAATCCCAGAAACCAGGACAGCAAGCAGCATCGCTGCACAGCAATCCCGCTGGCTGTTCTGGCTTATGGGATAGCCGTGCACAGCCTCTCCCGGGCAAGGGGAGCCTTCATCCCCTGCCCGGGAGAGTATGTGCATGGCTAAGGCTTCCCCAAGAGCCACGCTCCCTTTAAAGAGCGTGTGGAAGGGCAGCCCTTCTCCCTCCTCAGGGAAAAGCCCCCAAGAGCCACACACACGCTCCACGCGGCTCTTTAAAGGGAGAGCAGAGCAGAGCCTCCCAACTGCATTCGCTCCATAAGACGCACACACATTTCCCCTTCCTTTTTAGGAGGGGGAAAGTGTGTCTTATAGAGTGAAAAATAAAGTACTTTATCTGTCCCATCAATATGTGAGGCACATCTGACAGAAGCTCAAAAGAGAGCTTTCTTGGTGGCTGTTCCCAGGCTCTGGGACATCTTATCAAGGGAGGCCCAGCAAACTTCATCTCTGCTGATCTCCTGCCAAGAGACAACAACATTTTTATATAGGCAAGCCTTTGGCTCATAAACTGATTTGGAAGTGTGCTGAAATTGGTTTATAAAAACAAAATTATTTTTTGTGATACTTTACTTAACCCAACAACTTATTTTTATTAGTTTTTAAATGTCTTTTATTATATTGTTGCTAGCTCCATTGAGAACAATTTCAAAGAAAGACGGAACAACCAACCATGGGGGCAGCTTCTCTATGAGTGGTTCCATGTATAAATACCAAGGATAAGCACAGAGGTGACAATAAAAACCCAATGCTGAACTATAATGCACTACCGTTGAATTCAGGCAACTGTCAATATCTTGGATTACTGCTGCCACTATGCAGTCTTTGGAGTAAGTCTTTGGAAACCTTGGCTTCCAAATTGGTTGTGATGCCTTCCCAACCCCTTGCACAACATGCACAGAGGGGATCAGGCCCTACTTTGTAAATTGCAATACAAACTAACTTAATCTTGCCCCTCCTGGTCTAAACCAGCACCTCCTGGATGTTCTGTAACCTTGGGTTGCACCAATGGTGACAGTGACCATCTGCTAACAGAGATTTCAGTCCGTTTCCAGTAATGTGTCCATTTTGCATGTGTTCAATCATAATTCCACTCTGTTTCTTCATTAACTTGTGATTTTTTAAAAAAAGAATTATGAGTACAATTTTTAATATTTATTTTGTCACAAAACGCACATGTAGATAATATTTTATCTATATGTAGCTTCTCCTAAAATATACATTTTTGCTGTATTGGATTGTATTTTTAATGCATTGTATATGATCTGTGCATTAGTCTAGGATGTGTAAATTAGGCCAGTACATTTGTGAACGAAACTAAATTCTCCTCTGGTCTTATGTACCACTAAAATGATCGGTTATTTTATAATTTGAGATTAACTACCACAATTTCACATACTTGGCACCTCAAATGTTAACCCCAGTCGCCATAAATATCTGCAAGACTATGCACAATGCTTCAGAATTCAACCTGTGGACAAGGTTACAGAACATTTCCTTAAATGACTTTCAACCCATGCCTGCCGGAAGTACCATGTCACTGACAAAAAACAACAACACCCCCTGCAGATACTAACCTTCTGATCCTGACTATAGGCCAGAATCCAATCCTCCTGTTTGGGATGGAAGAGCATGCTGTGGATGTAGAAGTTCAGACGGTATTTTTGATAGGTGGCGCCTTCATCAGAACTGATCAACAGGCTGCTCTCAATCTCGGGGTCAGTAAGCAACATAATCTGTAAGGATCAAGCAGAGGAATACTGGAGTTTAGGATGAGGATAGGCGAAGAAATAGCTAAAACCTCTAAAGCTCTAGGAAATTCTCCCCCCCCCCCCCCCATGAAAGAGTATTCGTTTTAGTGAGCGCCATGGCTGTGCAAAGCAGCACAAGCAAAGCAAACAAGTTGATACAAAACAAAGGTGACCTTCTCAAAGGCAAAGGGATTTTATAACTAAACATTCTACTTATCAGAACTTCTCCAAATACTTTTGTAATCCGGTCTACTCTAAGTTCTTCACTGCGTTCAGCATTGCTACATTACACTGCATTACAGCATTGTAATTTTGGTAGTGAATGTGATAGGACAGGTGTGCCCTATAACTGCATTTTGAGCAGGAGCTCAACAGTTTTGCATTACAGAAAACGCTGCTCAGTTTTTGGTTGGTTTCTACCGAACCCCCCTATTCTTTCCAAAAGTGGCATAGACTGAGTAAAATACTATGCCACTGAAAAAATGAAACTTTGAGGTCACTAATGTAGTGTTACTAATTTAGAGACTGAGCACTGTCAACTGGAAAAGCAAAGGTTAACTTCTCTTCCTCTGAGATTTCACTCATTCATTAACACATGAGCAGCACAAGAAAGAGAGGGCTGTCATCGTGATGCCAAACACATTGCTCAAAACTCCATAATAAGGGTAAAAGTGAGAGCTGAGAAGTGTCTTAAAGTGGTAAATAAATAATTTAAACTATATATAGCAGAAATTGGAAACCCTGAATGCAGACATCAATGTTTTTGGGGCAATTTCATGGTAGTCCTACATACACTATCAATATGGATAGCTGCTTGCATTTCCAGAGTGATTCCTTGTAATATAGGTTACTGTGTCACCATCAACTACTTGACATGCCTACTGTCTTTATCTGTCTTTCTCTACAACAAAACTGGTTACATTCTCAAATGCAGGAACTTTTTCACAGATCTGGACATCATTCTAAAACACCCGAGTCAACTTGCTAAGTGAAAAGTATTTCACTCTCAGCACTTGAAACCCTGGAACACAAACAAAAGTTTGTCTTCCTTCACTGTGGAAGACTGCCATTATATTGTTTCTCGCCCTCCCCTGGCCAAGTGTTATTAATGTTTCCCAAATCTCACTCCTAACTCACAGAAATAAGACAGGATTCAGATTGGATCAAACGAATCACTTCAATGAGAAAGCTGTAACTGGTCATTTTAAAATGGAGAGACTGGTTTGCTCTGCAGGACTGAGAGTCGGTATATAGAGGGCACTGGACTGTCACTCTTCTATGCAATGTCACTCCAGAGCTGTGTACACATCAGGGTGCAAATGCGCACAGTTTGCACATATCTGACCCATATGATTTTATGCTGGATTTCCCCTCCTCACATTATCTGCAAATCAGGAAGATCCAAATTCAACAGGGCAAAAGCACAGACAACTGCTTGGATGAATAGGCCATGTGGATGATGTGAAAAAGCATGCACAGATGGGATATATAAAATCTACATTAAACTGCTGTGTACACCCCATGTCCTTTCTGTCTTTCATCCATGTTCCTCTTCTGTTTTCCTCTCTACTTTGAAACTGGTCATGTCAGCCCATCTCATCACTTAATTCTGCTTTCAGGAATCCGGATAAACAAATGATAAGTATTTTAATCCGACCGGTGTCATTTCATATAGCTAACAATACAAAGACATGGAGCAGAATCCACAGAGGTGAGATGCATACATGGGGCAGAAATGCACACGCAACCAGAACTGCAGCACTTCTTTCTGGCAAAGTGGCAACTGCCTTTCCAAATGAACAACAGATTGTCTCTTTGGCAGTGGGAGCTACTATGGCACCAATATAAAGCCTTGGCTATGCATGCTCTCTGCTCTCCTGCATGCAGATATCAGTTCTTTGGATTTTGGCCACAGTTCATTGTGCCAGTGCACATGCCTGCAAATAAGCGACGCACTGAAACAACTCTACATATCTGGCTTCTCTAGGCAGAAACAGTATGAATGGTGCACAAAAAGCTCCCTCAGCAAGATGCACCCATTGGCACGGATATTAAATAGGCATATATCAGCATGACTTCTTGTTGGATGATATATCAGCAGTGCCAATATTCAAAAAATGAACAGACAGATGGTTGAGTAATTCCATTACCTAAAACAAAATTAAAACTGATGCATATTAGCTGTTCGCTCAGCCCACCCAACTAAGTAATTAGCATATTTGTCTGCCTATTTTACACTTCTTTTGTATAGGTATGCATGCATGGATATATGCATGTCCATGCAAAAGCAGGCACACATGTACAGGTATAAGTGTTATGAATATCTTTATTGAGTGATGTGAATTTTCTATATTTAGTCTTCCATTTATATTATCTGATAGTGTCTCCATTCAGAATCTGTGGACTGGAAATTCTGTAGCAGGGGGCAAAAGCAAACTGTTCCAGATATCTAATCTGAATTGAAAGCCACCCACTATAGCAGTCAGAATGCTGATAGTATGGACATCAGTGAGACCTGGTGAAATCAGTTGAGGTATATAGATCATTGCATCATCATTACAGATCGTGGCAGAAACTTGCAGTCAAGTAAAAGCCACTGGGTCTTGTGATAACATAAAGGTAAAGGACCCCTGACAGTTAAGTCCAGTCACAGACGACTCAGGTTGCGGTGCTCATCTCACTTTACAGGCCGAGGGAGCCGGTGTTTGTCCGCTTCCGCAGACAGTTTTTCTGGGTCATGTGGCCAGCATGACTAAGTCGCTTCTGGCGAACCAGAGCAGCGCACGGAAATGCCATTTACCTTCCTACCGGAGCGGTACCTAATTATCTACTTGCACTTTGACGTGCTTTCAGACTGCTAGGTTGGCAGGAGCTGGGACCGAGCAATGGGAACTCACCCGTCGTGACTGGCAAGCCCAAGGCTCAGTGGTTTACACCACAGCGTCACCCATGTCCTATGATAACATAATGACTAACAAATAAGGATGGCATAAACTTTTGTGGACTTGTATCTGCTTCATCAAATGCATGAAGTGGTGTGCAAAGTTTGATGGTTATACACATGATTGTGAAGGGGAAATAGTTGTCAGTGGTGAGTTCAGAGGAAAGTGAAGTGTAAAAGCTGAGGACCGTACTGGTTACATTAAAGTTTTACTATATACAAAGTCATTCATGATGTTTGTAACAACACAAACCATTCTCAGCCTTATTTATTTGTGACAATCCTCCTACTGTTTGCAGTAGACAAGAACATGGGGGTGGGTGAGAGAAGAACCATGCACACCCCTTGTCAGAAAGAATGCTTAAAATAGAGCCCATAAAAAATGGAATTTGGTAAGATTTAGGACTCATCCAGACTTTTGTGTTGTGTTTCTAAGTGCAAGTCTGTGTCCAAGCAGGGGGTTTTCTATCCTGTGCTTTCCCTGGGGGGAAATTCCACATTTTACTATTGAATTGGAGCAAACAACATTTGGGTTTCTTTGAGGTTTTTTAAAATACAAAAGTTAATGTTTTGAACTTGCATCTCCTGAATTATGAGAATCATCCCCTTCCAAAGGAGGCACTAAAAGGAAGTCTGCCTGAGCCTTAAATAGACCAGACTTCAGAAATCTAGTAAAGAGGGGTCACACATGTCAACACCTCCTGTAAGTAAAAGAAAAATAGAGAACAGGAAAGGTTGGGAGGGTGTTTTATTTATTTATAAGATTTCTTAGTGGCACTTTGCCATAAGGTCCCTGGGTCAGTTATGCTATTATATACAGTCATTAAAAACAGATAAAATTGTTAAAATTATAAAGCAAGTAAAACTGTTTAAAATGGTCCTACCAAGCACAAGATCATAGCTGTCACATTCCAAGCTAAAGAAATGCATCTTCAATATACAGCAAAGCTATACTAAGAGGATGCTAGATGCACCTCTGGGGGAAGAGGTGTTTCAGTGTTGTTGACAGAGAAAGGCCTCTCTTTCTTCAGAAATACTTGCAGGTAAATTTATAACAAGTCATATGATTAGTTAACTAATATATTTAATATCCCTGCCACAAATTCAGGGGAAGGGACTGAATACATGGACTATATTTCTTTTCTAATTCAATCATATGCAATCCTGTATGCAGGAAGGCTGAAAATACTGAAAGACTATGGTAAAAACAGTGTTTTTTTTCTGGGGGGGGGATGCAGGGGAACACATACCCCTTAAAATTTGTGAATCTAAGTTTGATCTCATTGAGGGGCAGTATTTCAAAATCAGTAGGAAAATGAGAGTACTCCTAAATGGTTTTTAAAGAAAAAAAGCACTGGGTAAAAACAAACAGAAACAAAAAGGGATAAATATTTTACTTGAACAATGCAAATTACTCTATCAGACATTTTGCTCTGGCTTTTGCCACATTTGCTGGATACTGGCTGAGAAAGTAATTTCTGAATAATATGCTGCGCTGCTAATTGATAGTAAGCACTTCCCAAAGAGAGTATAAAGCAACATGAGTGACATCTGTCACTTTGTTAATGATCTAGTTTTATGTGCAGCCATGCTGTAATAGATGAAGCAAATGATGGAAAGTTTGGGGTTTTTTCCCCTTTGTTATTATGTTTGGAAATTCTCTTTATTGTGGTAATTTGTGGCTATATTTCTATGCATGCTTGAGTTACAAACCAATGGGTACTTTCCTCAGAATAACTGTACCTGAACACAGAACAGTATATTCAACTGTGAGTATACGCTATATTTTTGTGCTTTTCATTTTCTCATCTAAGTTTGCACAGGATAGCAGCTCAAAAACTGGGCTTGCATGTACAGCATGGAAGTCTCCAGTTAAAGACGCATTTCAAAAGGAACATCTGTTCAAAAGGAACAGACCAAACAGGAAGGGAGGAGTACATAGCAGCATTATACAGGTATATAAAAGGTGTGTGCAGTTGTGAAAAGATCCGTGACTCAGAGCATGGAAGGCAGATTGAGAGTATAGGTAAAATTGGTAGGAGAGGGAAACAGTGACCTTGCTGTGGGTGTCTGCTATAGACCTCCAAGCCAGACTGAAGACTTGAGTGCTGCCTTCTTACAGCAGATTACCAAACATTGCAAAAGGAGATAGCTAGTAGTCATGGGAGACTTCAGCTACCTCCAGGGCCTGATGAGCTGCACCTAAAGGTACTAAAGAACTTAGTGGATGTTTGACAAAGGAAGTCTCACTGAAATAAATAAGGCTTAGGTTGGGGGTGGATACAGAGCTGTTTCCCAAACTTGGGTTGCCAGTTGTTTTTGGACTACTACATTTCCCATCATCCCTGACCACTGGTCTTGCTAGCTAGGGATGATGGGAGTTGTAGTCCCAAAACAGCTGGAAACACTGATATAGTGGAATCTAATATAGCTTGCATATGTGCTTTTCCTTTACAGAATTAGTGCATTCTTTTCTGAGTTCTGGGACCCTTTCCCATTGCTTCACGATGGAAAGGAATCCCCAAGTGCATTTGGGGCACAGCTATGGTGAGAAGAAAAACCATGGGACATATTACAAGTGTATGTTACATGGGACATATTACAAGTGTATATTACTAGGTGGAATGGGATCTTTTTAAGAACAAGGGCATTTGAGAAGAATATTGTGAGAGAACATGTTATAATGAGCCATATAAGTCTATGAACTAGTCTCCCAGAGGATGTGGATATACGATTCGGTGTTTATGAGGCTTAATAAAAATAAATGGAGTAGAAATTCCTGCAGCTACGGATCTCCCTGTCTGTGTAAATCCCTCATTCCCCATGGGTTAAAACCTACTCAGCAGCTGTCTTGCCATCAGTTCACCCATCCTCACAATGTTCTACAGATAATGAACTCTGTGTCACCCTGGGCAAATCTCTTGTTAATAATCTTGGCACCATCCGTGCATACTCCAGCCAGGTCCAGCCATTTTTATGTTCACTTTGTAATGTAGTAAGTGATGCATCCAGACCTTGCTGCAAGGAAGGCTGCACTGGTACAAGGAGCACTTAACCTCTTAGTAACTAGAAGAAGATGCCAAAGATTGTCCACAGAACATTGGAAATAGCAGGAGGGCAAAGGAAAGGGGTGCTTATTCTGGGAAGCTGCCAAGTCCCACCAATTTCCTTCTTTTTTCAGATGATAAATCCAGCAACGCTGGACTGACATGGGGCTGTAAACACAATTCTGCCGTAAGGTAAAAAAAAAAAAAAGAGCAAACAACAATAAACAAAAAATTTTTTTTTTACCAAATACCTAGGTAAAAGCAAGCACAAGACATTCAAACAGATTAAACAACCAACCACCTGAATAGCTCACACCCTATTTTCTGCTTATGATATTCCACTCCCTCTCTCTCTTTCACTCAACCAGGGCCTCACTCTGTGCCTACAGACTCTCACTCTTTGACTTCTGAGTAACTTAGCACCTTTTGTTGCTCTCTCCAACACATCCAGATTCTCACTCTGGCATGAACTGTTGCGCTGAAGCAGCTACTGCAAAAAAGGGGGATAAAAATAATTGTTGTTGTTTAGTCGTTTAGTCGTGTCCGACTCTTCATGACCCCATGGACCAGAGCACGCCAGGAACTCCTGTCTTCCACTGCCTCCTGCAGTTTGGTCAAACTCATGTTGGCAGCTTCGAGAACACTGTCCAACCATCTCGTCCTCTGTCGTCCCCTTCTCCTTGTGCCCTCCATCTATTAAATATAATAGGGGTGGCAATAAGCCACAGCTCTCCCTTCCGTTCTTGATGGAACTCGCAGGCCTCAAGGTCAGTAAGGCTGCCAGGTAAAGACATGCAGATGGATGGACGCTGAACACTACACCACTCTTGCATGTTTCCTTTTTCTGTAAGCCACTTTGAGATATATAGAGAAAAGTGGAGTAATAAATTCCTTAAATAAATAAATACTTCATGAACATAGGGCAGCCTGGGGCCTATTGCCACACTCTTGCTCCCCTCCCAAATGCATTTTAGTATTCCTAGATTTGTCTTAAAACAGACTCTGAATATTTTGTAAAACAAACAAACAAAAACAAAACTAGCCTTTGGCGTTTATTGTTTTATTTAAAATTATTTCCAAAGCACTTACTATTTAGTATCTCTAAGCTGTGTACAAAAATGCAAACATAAGAACATTTAAAATAATAACATAAAAACAGAGAATAAAAAGAAAGAAACTTTGTAATAACAGGGTCCAGTCTTATCGGACAGGAAAAAATATATTCCTTATTTTATGTACGCTACCTGAATCTGCATTAAGTTCTCCACCGGGAGTCCAGCCATGGCCAGTCTAATTGTAAGATTGTATCTTCCTGCTTTGCTTTTACTTAACACCATGAATGATAATAACAAAGTGCAATGAAACAGTCTCAAAGAAAAATTGAGTAAGCCGATAGCCGGGTACTATTTCTTTCCATGCTTGATAAATAGTGGGTAAGTAGAATTATACTTCCTCTGGATTTATGGCCAAGTCAGCACTGGTAGATTATGATGGCTTTTCTGCCTCTTAAATACAAAGAACACAGTCCTTTATTAAATAGGGAAGTTTAGAGGTTTTTTTAATCTCTTGACTGTCCCAGCAGAGAGAATTAGTGGGCTACGTAGAAAGAGATTTAAATGAACTCCTTTCTTTATGGGAGATCAAGCGATGCAGAATATGTTAAATCCACTTTTTCCTGGGTTAGGGGAGTACATAATAAGTCTCCTGCTTGACATAAAGTGGTTTTTATTATTGTTGTTGTTTTTAATATATGTCTATTGCGGCATAAATGGAATTGTTAGTTTGTTTAACCCAGGCTGTGACAATGGCCATGTTACAGAAAACAAATTTGTCATTTCTGGATAATAATAAAAGGTGCTATACGTTCAAAACAAACATAGAACGAAACTTCAACGCAGCAACACAACCCAAACTTCCTATTTTAGGAAGGCTGCCCATGCAGAAGAAGCAGCTATAGCTCAAATTATTCAGAGTACACAGGACCATGAACAATGGATTATTTTTTAATATGACGATCAATATAAAGGGGATTATGTGTGTGTATATACTGTATAAGAGAAAGCGAGAGAAGCTTGAAAGTGGTTTAAAGGAATGCATGGATCTATTTGCCTAAGGACATGGTAATCCCTGATAAGAGTATTTGTGATAGGTGGAACAAATAGTTGGAGACTATGGAGAAAGTCATGTAATTATACAGTGGAACACTAGTAACCTGAAAGAACTGACTTCCTTAGACTTGAAAGGATACATGCACTTGCTCTGTTTGCCTGATTACCTCTTCCTATGCTTATATTAGCCTCTGGCAGCCACAGGCAACCGGCAGTTTGGTGCCGTCTTCCAGCTGGGATTTAACTTTGGCTTGCTATCACTAACAAATTCATTTGGAAAAGCTGAATCTGCTTTAGTCCTGCATCTGACACAGGGCACTTGTGACTCAGTCTTTCAAAATCTGTTGCTACCAGATGTAGTGATGGTACTGTCTTAGAAAATATTAAAGGGTAGGTCTATCATGGGCTATTAGTCATGATAGTTAAAGGGAACCTCCATATCTGGAAACAGTATGACTGGAAGCTGCACTCTGAACATTTGTTAGAAAGGTAGGGTGTATATGCTGTAAAGAAACAAATGGATACTGGTTGTTAGGGAGACAAAGGGAGGACGTCTGTTGCTTACATGCCCTAATTGTGGGCTTCCCTGATGCATCTAACTAGCCATTACAGTGGTACCTTGGTTTAAGAACAGCTTAGTTTATGAACAACTTGGATTAAGAACACTGCAAACCCGGAAGTAGGTGTTCTGGTTTGTGAACTTTGCCTTGGAAGCAGAACATGTTGAGTGTGTTCCATTTGTAAATTGAGTCCCCTGCTGCTATGGGAAAAGCACACCTTGGTTTAAGAATGCTTTAGTTTAACAACAGACTTCCGGAACAGATTAAGTTCGTAAAACAAGGTACCACTGTACTGGAAACACGATGTGGATTCAGGTTCTGGGCTAACTTGCAGGAAAGGGCCATAGCTCAATGGTGGAGCATTTGGTTCACATGCAAAAGGTATTGGGTTCAGTACCAGGCAGAACCGCCTATCTAAAACTCTGGGCAGCTCCCAGTTATTGTAGACCTGAAGTATGGAACCTTTTTCAGCAGGAGGGCCATACTCCCTGGTGGAGTGCCTTCCAAGGACTGTATGCCAAAGGTGGAAGGGCCATAAGCTAGCAACGGATGTGATTTTTACCTTTATACAATAGGCTGCATTCTAGCCACACAAAATTAGAGATTAATATGCACACACATCTCCATCCTTCATCCAGGAAGCGAGAGGCATTATCTTAATTCAAGGGCATATCCCAGAGAGGCGAAAACGCTCTAGCAGAGTCTGGAGAAGGACTGGAGAAGGTTGGGGCATAGATTAGGAAGAGCACCAAAGACCAGATAGAGAGGTCTGAAATGTTACATTCATCTTCCAGGCCTGAGATTCCACACATCTAGTATGGACAGTACTGAACTAGATACAGCAGTATTCTATGATCTATCTTCCAATGATCTAGCAGGGTTTTTCTGACAACTGTATGTGGATTTATTGTGTTAATTGTACTGGTTATAATGCCAATGCATTTGTCCCAACTTTAATTCTTTATTTTATACTATAGTACCTGTTGTGTTGGGACGCGGGTGGCGCTGTGGGTAAAAGCCTCAGCGCCTAGGGCTTGCCGATCGAAAGGTTGGCAGTTCGAATCCCCGCGGCAGGGTGCACTTCCGTTGCTCGGTCCCAGCGCCTGCCCACCTAGCAGTTCGAAAGCACCCCCAGGTGCAAGTAGATAAATAGGGACCGCTTACTAGCGGGAAGGTAAACGGCGTTCCGTGTGCTGCGCTGGCTCGCCAGATGCAGCTTGTCACGCTGGCCACGTGACCCGGAAGTGTCTCCAGACAGCGCTGGCCCCCGGCCTCTTGAGTGAGATGGGCGCACAACCCCAGAGTCTGTCAAGACTAGCCCGTACGGGCAGGGGTACCTTTACCTTTAACTTTACCTGTTGTGTTACAGAACTGTGGCTTTTTGATTGATATATCAGTCCAGCATGCAAATCTTTTAAAAGCAGAAAAGAACTGTATACTGGGATACTGCTCCAAACTTGGTCACATGAAATTATAGTGCAAAATGCCTGAGATTTTCCAAGCCAATGGGGTTGCAAACATTATTTTTTCCCTGGGAAAGATTAACATGGAAATTAGCACTAAACTTCCACTGAATTCTACTAGGTTTCCAGAAGTGGCTTTGACGTAAAATGCAGAAATGATCAGGTAAGGAAACATCAAGAAGGCAGAAAAAATGTCTGAATGCAGCCTACCTGAATACATGATCATGTAGCCTGAAACCAGCACAAACTGGTGTTTTTCTTCACTAGCTGAAATGTCTATGTGAATTTAAGTGACCACACATAAATGTCAAATTTCACATGCTCAATGAATGTGACCAGTTTACCAAAAACACAGCTCCTTTCAGAGATACTACTCAGCCCAGTTTCTCAACTCACCAATATAGTTGTGTGAACCCAGCCTAAACACAGTCCAATTAAACAGATACAGTGTACTTTAATAATAAAATCATTTCACAGATATCTTGAGCAGCGTACTTGAGAAAATTTTCAGATTTTCCCCCAGTCCCTTATTATAAATGCTTACTTTATGACTGTCATAAATAAGAGCATACATTAACAAGAGATTTTTTTAATGACTCTGGATAGCTTCTTTAACAAGAGACAATTAGCGTGAGAGCAACATTGTTCCAAAATAACCTGCATGTTCCCAGCTCTTCTTCTGTAAATTGAAGACACTTTGCAAAACTGATGCCTTTAAATGAAACAGCAAGCATTTCTTTATAACTGCCCCCCT
Organism: Podarcis muralis; assembly: GCF_964188315.1. Classification (NCBI taxonomy): domain Eukaryota; kingdom Metazoa; phylum Chordata; class Lepidosauria; order Squamata; family Lacertidae; genus Podarcis; species Podarcis muralis. The sequence goes on from NC_135660.1 coordinate 46,816,199, forward strand.
CATCAAATAGGGTTCAGCCAAGAACAGATGGTCTTGATGGCAATCTGAACATCAGTTCTTTCATGTGTACCAAGGAAATGGATGTCAGCCTATTGCGACATCATAATCTTGTCTGATAACTGCTAGCACTTGAAGGAAGTAGTAACCTTTTGGTATTTTCACATCTCATGTATTCTAAGAAAACTGACATCAGAGTTTGTGCTAGACTTTCTCAGTATAAAGTCAAACCTGAAACAAGTCATATTTTCCCAGTGTCAACCTGCTTACAAAAGGCCACACAGGCCTACAGAAATGGTACCCCCTGGAAAATTTCAGAGCTATGGGTCTGTTTTGATATAATCTTGGAAAAAAAGAAACTACCTTAATTTTATTTCATGGTGTTCCTATTTCATGCTAGTAACAGAAACAACCAATGTGCTGGGTGAAGACGTACTTCCTTTTATCTGTCCTGGTGTTAGCCATTTTAGCCACACTGTATATAATTTTATACAGCTCTTAACTTCATATCTTCTTGCTCACATTTCTAAGCTAAAAGCCCCAAATAGTGAAAACTTTTCTTGCAGGGAAGTTGCTCTGCATGGATTAAAATACATAAATTATCTTTGTTTATTGAATACATTTATATACCACTTGATTATTTGCATTTCTAACTGGTGTATGTAAAAAAATCTACAAACATACAGTGGTACCTTGCAAGACGAATGCCTCGCAAGACGGAAAACTCGCAAGACGAAAGGGTTTTTTGTTTTTTGAGCTGCTTCGCAAGACGATTTTCCCTATGGGCTTGCTTCGCAAGACGGAAACGTCTTGCAAGTTTGTTTCCTTTTTCTTAACACCGTTAATACAGTTGCGACTTGACTTCGAGGAGCAACTCATAGCACGTGGTGTGGTAGCCTTTTTTGAGGTTTTTGAAGACTTTGGTGATTTTTGAAGCTTTTCCAAAACTTTTCCGACACCGTGATTCGCAAGACGAAAAAAATCACAAGACGACAAAACTCGCGGAACGAATTAATTTCATCTTGCGAGGCACCACTGTATACCGTATATACTTGCAGTAAAGATGTGGCTTATTACAAAGAAGCTGTTACATATTGTTATCTGTTTTTTGTGGGGGTAGGCTGCACGCCAAGACCCTTATAATTCCCTGACCCAGAAAGTGTTATAATCTAAACAAGGATTCAAATTGTTGAAATAGCCAGACAAGGTAATGACCCTCTAAGGTAACAAAGGAATTGACTCTGTGCCAGATGGAAAATGGGTAGACTCCCTCCCTCAACTCGCTGGGATTTGGAATGACAAAGATGAAGGGGGAGAATTCATTTATGTAAGCCAGAAGCTAAAATTCAGTTATGTGAGCCAGTATGTTTCCAGGCACAATTCAAAGTGTTGGTGCTGACCTTGTGGTGGCGTGCAACAATATTTACTTCACTGATTTAGAGACAATGGTTGACAATTACACTTGCCTATTGATTTTAACTCCTTTGCCACTCATTCAGCTAACTTGTTTTGTTTCATATAAAATATGCCAATAGAATACGTAACAGGAAACTTGGCGTGAACACCAGGAGAGCTGGAAACATAATGAGCATCTCTTTATTTATTTTTAGAAGATACTACTATCAACCTAGTCAATAAAATGTTTGGAAACTTAACACGTTTCGACTCATGTTCATGTGTAACTTCTAAGAAAAGCAAAACAAAGTTTCTTCAGTTTTAGGGAAGAATGATAAATGGGTGCATTTGGTTTGGTTGCAGGAGCTTGTGTCAACTTTATTGACTTTCCACACAGAAAAACGAAAAAAGAAAAACCTTTAAACAATTCGTTTGGAGCATCTGTAAAGGCAACTTGCGTCTGCTGTGAGTAAATGGATTCTGATCACTTCTAGGCACCAGCCTGAGAAGAGAATAATTACCTTTGCTGGGGGTGATGGCTGAATCTTGATTTATCTACGCTTTTCATTCTGACTGAATGTAAACCAATAAATAGTGGTTGGGGCAGGATAACTGGTTAGGCATGAATTCTGCGCAACAGTGTGAAACTTCAAAATGTGGCTTCTGCATTTTCCTCTCACCTTTTCCCACAATTATGAACGAGGGAGAAAATTTAAAAGATTCTTATTTGCTCTAATGAAGCAAAATAACCTACACACATGTACAAAGCTATAGAAAAAAGGTCAGAAATGATTCTCCAGAAGTTTCAAAGCAAAGCAGCAATAATTTTGAGATTTAGAATGTGAGTGAGAGTCATTCCTTATTGAGGTTATTGTGATTTTTTACCACTATTGCTGTGATATCACATGCCAAGGTCTGCACCATGGGGGAATTGGGAGCAAGCAAACCACCAAACTTATCCCTTTCTGCAGTCCTCATTGCCAGTGCTTTTTTTTCCTGGGGGAAATGCATACCCCTAAACATTTTGTGAATCTAAGTTTGGCCTCATTGAGGGGCAGTATTTCAATATGAGTAGGAAAATGAGAGTACCCCTAAACTTTTTTCATTTTATTTTTAGAAAAAAAGCACTGCTCACTGCTATCACCAAATGAACACATTTGGTTTTCCTGGCTACCTTCACTAAAGCAGCCTTTTATCTGAAGTAAATTTGTTGTTTCCTTTTGGCTGATTAAGCCAACTCACGGTTAGAAATACAAGGCAAACAGGTGAAAATTGAGACATCAGACCAAATTTAAGCCAGTGCACTCCTAACCACCTGTGCCTCAAATGACAAAGATGGGTTTATGGGCACCCTCAGATGACATACCTGTTCCTTCAGAGAGAGTTCAGCCCCATCCAGAAATAGGAAATGCAGATCAGAACTTAGTTACATACCAAAATTCACAGTTACCAAATGTTCTGAGGCAGTTCTCAGCACAAAAATGTACCAAGCTGTTTAAAAATATCTATTTAAATGTGCAGATTGTTGCAGAAATGGGACAGTGGATACATGTGAAAATGATATGGCTTAGAAATGGGCTGATCTTTCCATCCTTATCATGCCAGCACAATCACTGCTATGACTAGAGTACAGCACCTTGATGAATTTCACGCATTTTATACCTGGTGTGAAAAGGATTTTTATTTCTTTTCTACAAGCAGAGTAATACTCTGCATGTAATGAGGAATCCTATCCCACAAAAGAAAGAGTCATGCAGATGTGGGAGCTTTGTATCGCACCCCATCCCAACAAACCATGATGGAAATATTGACTCTTACCGTTATCAGTTCTTATTCAGGAAACGGGAATGCATTTAAAAGCCAGTATAAAGGTAAACGTAAAGGTACCCCTGACTACAAGGTCCAGTCGTGGACGACTCTAGGGTTGCGCCCTCATCTCACTCCATAGGCCGAGGGAGCCGGCGTTTGTCCGCAGACAGTTTTTCCGGGTCATGTAGCCAGCATGACTAAGCCACTACTGGCGAACCAGAGCAGTGCATGGAAACACCGTTTACCTTCCCACCAGAGCGGTACCTATTTATCTACTTACACTTTGACGTGCTTTTGAACTGCTAGGTTGGCAGGAGCAGGGACAGAGCAACAGGAGCTCACCCCGTCGCGGGGATTTGAACCGCTGACCTTCTGATCTGCAAGCTCTAGGCTCTGTGGTTTAGACCACAGCACCACCCATGTCTCCTAAAAGCCAGTATAGTAAAGGTAAAGGGACCCCTGACCATTAGGTCCAGTCGTGACCGACTCTCACTTTATTGGCCAAGGGAGCTGGTGTACAGCTTCTGGGTCATGTGGCCAGCATAGTATAGTATGGTGTTAAAGAATATCAGACTAGGACTGGGTGACCTAGGTTCAAATCTCAACTCAGCCACAATGTTTGTGAGGTGACCTTTCTTTCTGGGATTGGTTTGAAGATAAAATTTTAGAACTAGTGGTAGAAAGAAACTTTATATACCCTCTGAGAAACTTGGAAGGGTAGTTTTTTTAAAAATGAATAGCTAAATATTGGCGGGGGGGTCCGATGAGAATATATCTGAATTCAAATTTTGGCCAAATGTTTTTGGTCAGCATTATGCTTCTGCCATTAAAAGGCTGATCCAATGAAGAGACCAAAGTACTAAATATCTTCTATGCAGGGGGTTGTGGGTTAGAATCTTGAAATTCTTTGCCCATATTTGGGAACAGCTGTTGCATTATTTTGTCAGCTCACATAAGAGTGAATCAGTGCAGATTCTAGATAGCATTCTCCTTCTTTGGTGTTAAGAATTTTATTGACTTGGTAGACAGACGGCAGCAGGTTTTCATACAATAGGAGAATAACACAATGCAATTTGATTTTGTGGAACATCTCCCACGAGCAAGTATCAAAGGACTACAATCAGAGCTTGTAATTAATGTGTGCTGTCTTTAGTTGCCATGTCTTTGACAGTTAGATAAAAACAATATTTTATGATAAAAATAAAAGGGTAGCTATGTCAACAGAGTGACAAAGCCAGTGAATAATTATAAAAGAAGTGCTATCCGAGAGCTTTAATTGAAGAAGGGTGAAAAAGGTGAGGTACCAAGTAGAATGGACAGCTCAGAAAATGGAATTTTAAAGCAGTAATTTATACAGGAAGTATAAGAATGAAAATGGTTTCCTAGTGGATGTTATTGGTTTTGAAAAAAGGACAGGAGTTCAACAACAGTCTGTAAAACACAGACTGTCTCGCCAGAGTGGTGCATGCTCTAGTTGTCTCCCACTTGGACTACTGCAACACGCTCTCTTTGACCCAGAAACTACAACTAATCTAGAATGCGGCAGCTAGATTGGTGACTGGGAGCAGCCACCGAGACCACATAACACTGGTCTTGAAAGACCTACATTGGTTCCAGTACCTTTCAGAGCAGAATTAGGGCTGTCCTTTAAAGCCCTAAATGGCCTCGGCCCACTATACCTGAAGGAGCGTCTCCATCCCCATTGTTCTGCCTGGACACTGAGGTCCAGCGCCGAGGGCCTTCTGGCGGTTCCCTCACTGCAAGAAGTGAGGTTACAGGGAACCAGGCAAAGGGCCTTCTCAGTGGCGGCGCCCGCCCTGTGGAATGCCCTCCCACCAGATGTCAAGGAAATAAACAACTTCCTGACTTTGGAAGACATCTGAAGGCAGCCCTGTTTAGGGAAGTTTTTAATGTTTGAAGTTTTATTCTGTTTAATATTCTGTTGGGAGCTACCCAGAGTGGCTGGGGAAACCCAGCCAGATGGATGGGGTAGAAATAATAAATTATTCTTATTCTTATTCTTATTCTTATTCTTATTCTTATTCTTATTCTTATTAACAAAAAATACACAACTTTGAAGCCCTTTGTCTGATGAGCTGGGTGGAACCACTGAGTGCAAAAGTGCATGCGGTCTTAGTCCCTTCCCAGAAATGCACCAGTCTCCAGAAGCAATAGTTCTGGCCTGGGTTCATGTGAGGAGAAATCCTCCATTCCATCCTGTCATGTTCAGTACAGAGAAGTCTGCTCAGCCAAGTAATTTAGTTCACAGTATTGGGAGCATGAATTTGTGTAATTTTATACAAAACTGGGTACACATGACTACAACACACACACACACACACACACACACACACACACACACCGCTAGAGTATGTGTATGTGTATGCATAAGGCTTGAGAGGACAGAGACTCTGTTTGCCATCAGGGAATGGTTGGCTTCTTCTTCGCTGCCCCTTTAGAAGGGAGCTGCTGCCACAGACATAATGTTTAAGTGCAGTACTTTTTTCTATAAAAAAAATGTTTGGGAATACTCTCATTTTCCTACTCATATTGCCCCTCAATGGGGCTGAGCTTAGATTCACAAAATGTTTAGGGGTATGCGTACCCCTGCGTCCCCTCAGAAAAAAAGTATTGTGTATGTGTATTCCAACGAGCTGAATGGAGGTGTGGAGTGTGTGTGTATGAACTTAACCCTGCTTAGTTTATCTTTTGGTTGCTATATTGTTCATGTTTTTAATATTGTTTTATATATTATAAATACTGTACTGATTTGTTAATCATATGACTTCTGCCCTGATTGTGATATTTAGCTTATGTTTTAGTTGTTGCTTTGTTAACAATGTTTTAAAGATTGTAATTGTTTTACTTATGATTTGTTAATTATTCTATATGATCTGGGCTTCACTTCTGATGCTCTATTTTCCATCGTGTTGTTATTTATTATTTGTAAGCCACTTTGGGATTCACTTGAATGAAAAGCAGCACAGAAATATCATAAACCAAATCAGAATCATAATTCAGCAAACAAGAGAGAGAAGGCTTAAACAGGAAATATTTTTATGAGATTAAAAACCAAAACAACATATTTCAAGGACCAGATTACACAATGACCTCCAGAATCATTATAGCAATGTTTTTAATTAGATGTAGAGCTTCTCACATACTGTATGCAAGCATCTCCACACGCACAAGCATTTGCACACAAGCACACAGCAAAATTGAATTACAGTCATACCTTGGTTCTCAAACAGAATCCATTCTGGAAGTCCGTTTGACTTCTGAAAACATTCAAAAACCAAGGTGCGGCTTCCGATTGGCTGCAAGAGCTTCCTGCACGCAATCGGAAGCTGCATCGGACGTTTGGCTTCCAAAAAACACTCACTTCCAGGTTTGTGGCATTCAGGAGCCAAAACAGATGAGTACCAAAGCATTCGAGAACCCAGGTGTGACTGTACAGCCAAACTAATTCTTCTGGAGGCCATGCCTTGCCACACTATAATCCACCAAGCCAAATGCAGTTCAATCACCCTCCTCTTTTTTTCTGCCTGCTACAAAAAACAAGGTTTGTGTCTGTTAAGCATCTCACAAGACACATCTGATGGGCTGCATTTGGTTTAGTTTGCCACATGCTAACCTGGCCTGAATTAGTCTGTCATTCATTCATTTATGGTTGACTTGTCCCTTTACATCTTGTTTGTCTAATAAAAAAAGATGTGCTTGCCTTCTTTGCTTTGTTTCCTGTCAAACAGGTCTGCTAACACATAAATACAAGCAGGAAAAAATGAGAGACTGGAATGAATGCACTTCTAAGTGTAGCTATAGCCTACACAACAGCTGCAAAATCACATTGCACAGAACACCTACACTCATAGGAAAGAACAGCCATTTCCTCAGCGACAGGCTTTTGTATACAGAATGGTAAGGAAATGAAATATCTGTGCAACAGATGGGAAAGATGATTGGAGCTCCTACAATTTAACACCATCACCTTCATTCATAAAGGACTAAAACACAAAAGGCCCTGAGTGTAGCTTCCATCTTTCGTCTCAGAAGCTGGCAACACAGCAAATAAGCATTTCTACTGTACAAGAATGGTAATGAAAGTTGCATATCCTCCAAGATCTTGAGTCCCAAAATGAGGATGTGCGTCTTCCCATCTTTGTTCCCATGTGGGTCACATGACCTGTGTAACATAACGGAAGAAGAAGAAGAAGAGTTTGGATTTGATATCCCGCCTTTCACTCCCTTTAAGGAGTCTCAAAGCGGCTAACATTCTCCTTTCCCTTCCTCCCCCACAATGAACACTCTGTGAGGTGAGTGGGGCTAAGAGACTTCAAAGAAGTGTGACTGGCCCAAGGTCACCCAGCAGCTGCATGTGGAGGAGCAGAGACGCGAACCTGGTTCCCCAGATTACGAGACTACCGCTCTTAACCACTACACCACACTGGCTCTCAAACCCAAAACCACACTTTTTTTGGGGGGGGGTGTGTGCTTTGCTCTCTCACTTTTTTCAGGGCAAGATCTTGACATGAAATTGCAAGATATACCGTAACAGTGCCCAAAATAGCCACTGTGCTTTTGCGGGGAGAAAGGAGGTGTCATAGTTTTTCTGGGATGCATGCAGGTGGAAGCAAATATGAAGACAGGAAGATAGGATAGGAACAGACACAGTTCTGGAAAAAGCCCCAAGCTCAGTCACATTTGATTTTGGCAGTAATTGTTATATCTTGCCAATCTAAATGTTGATGATTTTGAAAACCAATTCAGATTTGAAAAATAAATAAATATTACATTCAAAGTTCAACATGATTTCCCCCAAAAAATGTGAATTGCTGCAGTAATTATACAAATACTGTTTCCAGTTCCAGCTGGAGCTAATTTATGTCCTACACAGAACATGTGTCTGGCTAGCCATAGTCATTTTTGTCAGATAGAGATACAATCTCCTGCCTTTGTCTCACGTTATTTCCCAGACTCATCAGCTGCATTGTTAATTTCAATAATTAGACATACTTGCCTGCTATTCAAAGAAAACAGCATTCAGCAAATATGGATGTAATTTAATTGAATAATTTATTTGATGAGGGCTTTTATTTTTCCTTCCTGATATTCAGTCAGCTGTGACAATAATGGAATATTGCACTGAATGCCGAGTGATAACAGAACTGTACTTTTAATTTTTCATGTTCTTAATAATGAAATGATGTTCCCATTGCTTAAAAGCATATAAATGATGAACTAATCAAGTGCAGAACCTTTTCTGAAAAGCATGGCATCACATTGTAATGTGTCAAGAATAAAGTACAAATTCAGAACATTGCATTTCAATTCCCTGAACATTTGATTGTTTTGAAAATTCAAAACTTTTGAAAGTTTTAATAAGTTGAAATGGTAGTATAGCAACAAATACAAAGAAGATGCTAAACAAGGGCAACTACCAGGGAAGCACTTATCTCTTAGGAATACTGCTTTAGGGAGGAAAGGATGCTGATGAGAGGCAGGCTAAAACTGCTAGGAAAGGCGAAAGACAACTCATTCATAAAGCTACCTAAAAGATCGTCATATCTTTTCCTCTAAAGACAAAGGTCAAAGAGAAGCTAAGTCTCCTACCACAATAACTTCTACCACAATAACTTCTATGTTGGCAGTTTTTTCTTATATCGCCAATTCAAGATTTCCAACCTTGAATCCAGACATCAGCTATGGTACCATCTCTCTTCTTAGAAACCTGACTCCCACATTTTTCTACCTAGTGGCTCCTGACCTGCTCCAGTAAGTTTGGAGTTTTGTGTGTTTATATACCCCAGCACTACTCAGAAGTAAGTCCCATTGAACTTGTTTCCAAACAATAACATTTAGAACTGCAGTTTGCAACCTTACAGTTTGACCCAAACAATGTTCACCCTGAAGTAAATAGCACTGAAACGAAGATAAGTTTGGAGTTTTAACTCTCACTGAGACTAAACTATGGGACTAAACTGGGCTAAGTAGTTTATGGATCAAACCAATTAATTCATCAAGCTTAACAAATGTAGCAGGGTTTAGCTAAGTACCCACTAAAGGAAATAATTTATAACCCAGACAACAATATATCAGTATGGGTTTGCGGGTCATGACTCCTTTACCATTTGCAAATCTGTTCTGACAAGAAAATTGGCCTCCTCCAGAGCTAAACTTGGTAATTCACCAGAGATTTTAAACTCCATTGAATTATCAACATTTGCATGAGGCCTGTAAGAGGAAGCATTTATGTCAGCGACTGCTAGTTTTAAAAGCTACTTTGAGTTTCTTTTGACCACTGGAATTAATGTTTAAAGTCTGCTGTATAAACTGGGCTGAGTGCCCCTATTTGCCATTCTTGTTCCTGATATTCCTATAAATCCTTTTTGAGCTGAATCTTGGTCTTGGGTCATGCCTGAACCCACCTACACTTCAGAGCCAAAGAGGGGTAGCTAGGGGGAAAAAACAACCCCACTCTTCTCCCATTTGCCAGCAAGGAATAACCAGCTCAGGTAGTGACTTCTATTGATTTCAGTGGCTCTACTCTAAATAGAATCAAAACTGAATATAACCCTATGCTTTTTGATAATGAGATTTGCTTGCTACTTGAACACACCTATAGCTTCCAGGAGAATATACCTATGTAACTGGTTTCTTTGGCCACTGGAAGGGATACTTGATCCAATTCCTGAAAGTATGGTTATATAGCATGAACATACCTTTCTGCACATCAGTGGTTCCTGCTGGACCTCTAAGAAACACCACATCTGGTTTTTTAAAAAAAGATCCCCTTGCGCATGCAATTCCCACTTGAGACACACAGAAACACCCTGAGCCCACACTTCCTATGACCTCACATGCATGAATATCACAACAATCCAGAAGGGGCTGATTACATCTGGATAGGGTGTTAATTGGAGAGAAAAGACACATATGGTTGATACCATACACATGGTTACACAACATCATTGGGGTCACATGGGACTACATGAGGAGAAACTAGCTCAATTGCACAAGTTATATGACTAAACAAGTTTTGTGTCTACTGTATATTGCCAGAATTAGCTTTGAGGTACTTAAGAAATCAACTCTCCATTTCTCATCAGGAATTCAATTTTAAATTCAGTACAATAAGTTTTCACTGCAGCTTCCTAATTTTTCTTGTAATTACATTTCCTATTTCTTGAATCATGCATTAACTCTCTAAGCCTGTTGTTGCAAATATCACACTTATTTGAGATCACAGGCAGCCATCAATAAACATCTCTCTTGAGTTTTGGGTACTTAGATAAACATCTGCTGGGTAACAAATTTCAGAATTAAACCCAAAGAAGCTGCATTTAATTCTGTTGTCAACAAGTGTCTTAGTTAATTGTAGAATCTGCTGGATGATTAAAGCAGAGGGGAAAACAAATGAGAAATAGCTTTTTGTGATTCAAAAACAGGTTTGGCATGACCATTTATTGTTCCAGTTATTCTGACATAATTAGGTTTACCTTAAAGCTGATAATTCTATGGTAATTACTTTACAGCAGTAACAACTAGTGTCTTTGTTTTCTTATCCTGATGTTGTTGTTGTTTAAAAAATAGATATCTGAATTCTACAAGTGGTTTTTAGCTACAGTCTCTCAAGCTTAGAGTGGGGAACCACAAGTTCAGGGACTGAATGTGACCCTCCTAAACTACCTTACCTATCTGGCCCTAGAGTCTCTCTCCAGGCCACACCTCTAACCAGCCCTGCTTCACATCCTCTATCAGTGTTTCTGACTGGCTGGAATGTTCTTTGGAACTCTGATCATGCATCTTGCTTGTCGTGATGGAGAATAGAGAGGAGAATGTCTATATAGAAACTAGCCTGCTGTACAATGGTAAAATTTACAATTGGCCTCACCCATGCTGTGGCCCTCAGAACAAAAGGGAATGTGGCCCTTGACAAGTCCTTGTATTAATTATTGCCTGTATAACTATTATTCCCTGCACCAGTTATTCCATCAATTATTCGTCTTTTTTCCTAAAAGCTCCTCTATCTATCCCTCTTTTACAAAGAGGGGAAAGAAGAATTTTTGATGGATTGATACATGATGGTTGTTGGGTCTATAAAATCCTCTATTTAATCTGTGCAATATCTTTCCAAGCAGTAAAGTCTCTGCTCACCCATCAACCCACATTTTCAACATACTAAAAATACAATATATATCTTAGAAGTGGCCTGACAACCAAAGCTTCTAGCTGATGAGTTCAAAACCAAAACCAATGTGCCCCCTCTCCTGATTTCTCTCTAGCTATTTGGCTTCTCTGTCTCACTGCTTTCCTAATTCCCCTTTCATGTACATATTGTACAATTGATGCCAATTCCTGTTTCTAGGTTCCTAAGTTGTGTGGGGTATTTTCAGATTCCTTCACTTTCATACTTGCCTCCAGCATTCCCTATGCTCAAGTTATATGCTTCTCCTTCCTAGGGATCAGGGGACTTTGCCAATTTCATGTGTACAAAAAAACTAAGCACAAAACCAGCCCAAACCATGGTAAAATGGTTTCCATTTCAGGATTTCATTTGCGCTTATCACCCTAGGTTCTGGAAACTGTTCAATTCCAGTGGATTTTTTCAAAAAAATATCAAGTTTGGACCCTGGAACAAACACAAAGAGCATTTTCTTTCCTTATTACTAAACAACTTATTTAGATACTCTCCCCTCATATACACTGAAGGATCTAGGCCAGGCATAGGCAAACGTGGCCCTCCAGTTGTTTTGGGACTACAATTTCCATCATCCCTGACCACTGGTCCTTTTAGCTAGGGATCATGGGAGTTGTAGTCCCAAAACATCTGGAGGGCTGAGTTTGCCTTTGCCTGATCTAGGCCTTTGGAGCATACAGGTTGATGGTCACACAAACCTAAACCACAGCTTCATAATATACAGCATAAATGTACAATCAGAGAACCCTGTCCCTCTCCACTCTTGATTTCTTCCCATCAACTCTCCAGTAGCTCCTTACAGAATACTTTTTTCATAATAACCTAACCTGAAAACGTGTTGAAGGATCCTATAACTTAACACATACATACATACATACATACATACATACATACATACATACGAGTTTTGTTTTAAACCAGCTGTTAAGAATATGTTTAGCTCTGGTTAGGCAATTAACAGCTGCTGGCCAGCCCTAATAAACCTTTAGTCCCTCTTTAAGACAGTAAAAGAGGCTATTCCTACAAGGAAAGATTTTTATTGGGGGGGGGGTTGTTTCATTTTTACTGGGTAGACTGCAAGATAAGCCCTTTCTCTCTGACATCCCATCACTGAAGCAATGCATGGTTGAGCTGTAGGAGGTTGTCGTTCTGATAGCTGTCCCCTGGGAAAGCTGGGGGAAACAATGACAAAACAGAGACATTCCTAACTTGTCTGCGGTTGATGCACAGTATATTGCATGAGGGCTTAGATTTCAGGCAACAGCTTCTTCCTCCTCTTTCCCCTTTTTTCCAAAGAGCTTTGTTCTGTCATGCTGACAATGCATCTTGCTCAGGGAAGGTGAAACACAGCAGACCAAACGAGATATTGAGGAGGGGGGGAAAGGCACAGTGCCAGAGGGATAATACACCATTCTGTGCCTTGTTTCCTCTCATTAAACACCCTGGGCTCTCATAGTCAAGGGAGCCTAAACTTTTCACAACGGTGAAGAAGCAAAGGTTTCTCAAAATGGTTGGCTGTATTTAAGTATTCCTTAACTGAAGGACTACATCATTATTATGAATATCAAAACATGTGCAGGTTGTAATGGGAAATGAATAAGACAAGGGCATTTAAATGGTTCTGTTGGTCCAAATGAGAGCTCCAACCAGCCTAGAAACTAACCTAGAAGGTTTTGAAGTTGCTAGATACACAGTCAATGACTACTGGACTCATTACATGAATCTGATGGATCAACTGATACTTCTGTTCACAGCAATCCCATGCTTGCACTTCTGATGAAAGCAACTTCAGGGTCAACAGGGGCCATCATATATTATGACCCAAAGTATGCTGGTAGGACCTTCTATTTTTTGTGCACTCTCTCTGGTTTAGTAATATAGGACTAAACCAGAAGTTCTCATTAAAAACAATAATAGCATCTTAACAACATAATGTGGCTTTCTAGTTGTGCATCCATGTTAGGTGTGCTACAAAATCAGATTGATCAGCAGTTGGATCCAGGAAAGGATCATTTCTGCAAGCAGAAAGTCAATAATAGTTATTTCTATGTTTAAACCAATCTCATGTTGTTGTTGTTGTTGTTTTAGACACTGTTTTCAGACACTGGTTTCAGGTATTACGTCCTGTTTGGGGGGGAGGGGAGGATTCTTAAATGTCCACATGCACTGTCAAATGTATTGTGTAAACTCATTTGCCGTTTTGTTGCAAGCCATAAAACTCCACAACATGCTCAGAATGACAACAAAAACAATCTCTTTAATATTAATGCACACCATATCTTATCCTGGGTGTGCAGTACATGCATGGGAAATAGTTATGATGCAACCTGAGTGCTCTTTACTGTACAGACAGATGGATGTGGACACTGCGGTACTATGCAACTAAACATTCTCCTTCCTGGTGTCCTGAAGGGGTATGTGGGGGTAGGGATGGTGTCACGTCTGCCTTAGATAGAAGCAGGATGTCCTTGTATGAAAGCTGGCATGCAAACATGTGAGGGCAGAACAAGAAAAGGCTTGGTTTGGCCATAGCTCAGTGATAGAGCATCTGCTGTGCATGCACAAGGTATCACATTCAGTCCCCAGAATCTCCATGTAGGACTGAGCGAAACTCCTGTTGCCAGTCAGTGTAAAAAATACTGAGCTAGATACAGTATACTGACACAGTGCCAGATTTACGTATAAGCTAAACAAGCTATAGCTTAGGGCCCCACTCTCTTGGGGCCCTCCAAAAACATATACTTCTTCTTAGTTGTATTTCACTATTAATATACTTCTTCTTAATTGTATTTCAGGGACATGGGTGGCGCTGTGGTCTAAACCACTGAGCCTCTTGGGCTTGCCAATCAGAAGGTTGGTGGTTCAAATCCCTGTGACGGAGTGAGCTCCCATTGCTCAGTCCCAGCTCCTGCCAGCCTAGCAGTTCGAAAGCACACCAGTGCAGGTAGATAAATAGGTACTGCTCTGGCGGGAAGGCAAATGGTGTTTCTGTGCGCTGCTCTGGTTTTGTTGTTCCATCGTGCCAGAAGCGGCTTAGTCATGCTGGCCACATAACCCAGAAAAACTGCCTGTGGACAAATGCCGGCTCCCTCAGCCTGTAAAGCGAGATGAGCGCCGCAACCCCAGAGTTGTACACGACTGGACTTATCTGCAGGGGTCCTTTATCTTTACCTTTAATTGTATTTCAGTTCAACAATTACTTTGATAAAATACATATTTTGTTATGTGCAAATGGCTTTAGATACCTATTAGGTCCATAGATTACCATATAGCATATATTCAACACAAAAAACAGCAACAATTTGTTGTTGACAAAGGACAGCTGGACATATAAAGGGCCCCATTACCCTTAGGGCCTCATCAAACCTAAATCTGGCCCTGTACTGACATACTATAAAGGAGCTTCCCATGTTCTTAAGAGCAAGCCAGATGGCCTTCAGTCTGGGCCAAGACCAGGAGTTTTTTTTTTGGCCTAGTGAGCCTGAGCAACAGTAGCCCTTTCACAAGAGTCCACCTGCAATCTACTCCCGTGATTTTACACTTGCATTCGGGGAAGCTAGTATCTAATAAAATATGAATAAGAGACTGATTCTTGCCCTGGGTTCATGCATCAGATTTCTAACACATGAACCTGGGATGGGGGGGGGGGGGGAGAAACAGTCCAGACTTTGCGCCTGATGAGATAATGCACTTTTTCTGACATAGAGATTAATATCTATGTTAAAAAAAAAAAGCAAAATGAAATAACTCTCAGAGAAAACATCATATCTTTTTCAGACCAGGAAAATCAGATATTTATAGACTTTGCTGAGAATATGTTGTTTGCCTCTATAACTCATATGTTAAGTATCAGAGATAAGTTTTCTCCAAGAACTTTGGATTTACTGTGGTGATCAATTCTTTGTTCATAGATAAGCCCTATACCATTTAGCACTGTTTATTGCCTGACGGCAGATCAATTGAACATTGTCAGTTTGAAAGCTTCTGTTTCCATTGACATGAATATCTAGAAACTGACAGTGTGTTTACTGGGGGCTTATGAAAATCATAAGACCTCCTTTTTTTTTTTTTAGTTGTGGGCATTCAGCATTAGTGTTCTGTATATCATTTTAATGAGGGAACTCCTCTTGGTTTAATTTGGTATTCGCTCAGCATTTTTAGTTCTCAGAAAATTTTCTGAAAAAGCTCAGCCACAGAGGTCATTCTTTGTATGCATAAGATCTGAGGTCCAATCTCTGCATCCCAATTAAAGGATATAGCTGTAGATAGCAGAGTCAGGAAATGTTGCCGTAATAGGTAATATTGAGCTAGATGGACCAATAGCCCAACGATAGCCCTCTTGAGATATTCTAATCATGTCTAAAAATCAAAAGTCAAGCAGGGAAAGCGGGACCAAATATGCTAAGCACAAGGGACATAGCTTAGCACACTTGTTCCTGCTCATGTGTTGGTTTTACATACAGGTAGAATGCTTGAATAGTGTTGTTATTTTAATCTAAAATACGGGTGGCTTGCTTAATGTTACAATTCCCCATTAAGCTTGACCATGTTGCTTTGGGCTAATGGGAGCTGGAACATTTCTAGGGCCTCACCCTGGTCTAAATCTGGTTTCATATGTCCAGTGTCTCAGTATAGGATCCAGGAAACTTTATCACCTGACTAAAAAAACCCAACAGTGCTGTCTTCAGTGGGCCATAAACCCAAAGAAGCTACCTCATCTTTTTAACTCTTTACTGATTTTTTTCCCCAATGGAGCAACAGTAAAAATAGAACAGACCAAAGCTGGAGAGATTTCCAGTACTTGAACCAAGAGACCTATGTGGTCCTAGACCAGTCATCACCAAAATCAGCCCTTCAGATGTTTTGGGACTACAACTCCCATCATCTCTAGCTAACAGGATCAGTGGTCAGGGATGATGGGAAATGTAGTCCCAAAAACATCTGGAGGGCCGAGTTTCGGGATGCCTGTCCTAGACCAAGATCCAAAAAGGCCTAGCTCAGAGAAGCTTCCCAGACCAACGAAGCAAGAGCACCAGCCTTCTTGAATCTACCCATATAAACCTTAACCTAACTCATTTTGATCCCAGAAGCTCTGCTCCTGTGATCCCCAGAGTAACATGGAAAGTATTCAGACAGGCCAGGTGATGTCACTTTGATTTTCTCTGCAAACATGCAGTACTTGAGCACCAGATTTTACATATTCAAGACTATATTGGGACATACTATAGCATATATTAATTGCTGGAATAATGGCACCCTTGACAAAGGAAACATGACTTGCTCTTTGCCCCTATCCTTCAAAGAGCTTGAGCCTCTTTATTTGCTAAGCTGTTTCCTTCTTTTTATGTTGCTCATTGAAGACTCACCTCCTCCTCAGAAAAGGCTTTCCTGAAATTCCTCGGCCTCCCTTTGACATCTCCTTCACTACTACCCAACTTGTCCCTACTCCCATTGCGTTTACCATTGTTAATTCCTGCCATTACTGCAGTCTTGCTTATCTTTGCTGGTAGGATGGGACTACTGTAAGTTTTCTGGGCAGTGTCGCTGCCCCCGTCATTCAGCCCAGCTCTGAGGGCCTTCTGGTGGTTCCCTCATTGTGAGAAGTGAGGTTACAGAGAACCATGCAGAGGGTCTTCTCAGTAGTGGTGCCTGCCCTATGGAACACTCTCCCATCAGATGTCAAATAAATAAATATATGACCATCCATAAACATCTGAAGGCAGTCCTGTATTGGGAAGCTTTTAATGTGTGATATTCTGTTGTGTCTTTGTATATTCTGATGGAAGCCACTCAGAGTGGCTGGGTCAACCCAGTCAGATGTGTGGGGTATGTATATGTGGAGTGTGTGTGTGTGTATACAGTGCTTTTTTCTTTAAAAAATGTTTTCCTACTCATATTAAAATACTGTCCCTCAATGAGGCCCAACTTAGATTCACAAAATGTTTAGGGGTATGCGTCCCCTGTGTCCCCCAGAAAAAAGCACAATATATGTGTGTGTGTTGTGTGTGTGTTGTGTGTGTGTGCGCCACATACATACATAGTCTGTGCTGTACCTAGGACAATGCTGATGGTAATTAAAAACTATATCGAGTGGAAAAATCACTTAATTATCCAAAGAATGGGTTAGCCATTATAATACATTGTATTCCCCCAGATTTCAAGTCCTCCTCTCTCCTTCCATAGCTGGTATCTTGCAGCCTAGTACAGTCACATAGTCTAGTGCAGCACAATTTTATGGTAAAAATAATGAAATGGTTCACTAGTAAAATAGAATATCTTAGAATAAAACATATTCATGACACTGCCAGGTTCATACTTTTAAAAAAAGCTGTTGAGGCTGTGATGGATAAAATATCACTTTCCTTCCGTTCCCAAATCGGGACTGCGATCAAAATGGCATATTAACGTAATGCAGTCTCACTTACATATGCAAAATTTTATTTAAATGAAGCTTTTAAAGGCTTGATATAAGACATTGTTTAGTTGACTGAGCACAGAAGTGCAAACCAATGTGCCTTTGAGTGACTAGAAAATATCCTCATTCTCAGTGGGTCTCCTGGCTAGAGACTGCATATTCATGAATTAGAAGAATCTTCATCTGCCCTGATCCTGCTCAGCAACAGGCATTTACACTTTCTTTGAGAAACATAAAAATGACCTGCTCACAATCTGTGACCACTGCTAATCTTAGAGCATTAGGCTGCAGTCTTAAGTTCCTTGATGTCAATAGGTCCTACTTTTGGGCAGGCATGTTCAGGACTGCAGTTATTGTTCCCCATCAAGTATGAGAAGTATTTTCAGTATAATAAAGCAAAAAAATCAAGCTTGTGTATCCACAGTATATCCATCTATACACCCTCTGCTGATTCTGTTTTTTATTATTTTTCTTTTATAAACACCTTCTCATAAATAGCCAAACAGTGTTGATTTGTGTACTGAAAGAGTTACTTATTTTAATTAGGGTGGTACCATGATTTTTGGGATAAACTTTCAAATCTATATACTTTTAAAGACTGCCTGAAACACTACCAGTTTATTACAGTGATACCTTGGGTTACAGATGCTTCAGGTTACAGATGCTTCAGGTTACAGACTCAGCTAACCCAGAAATAGTACCTCGGGTTAAGAACTTTGCTTCAGGATGAGAACAGAAATTGTGTGGTGGTGGCAGCGGGAGGCCCCATTAGCTAAAGTGGTACCTCAGGTTAAGAACAGTTTCAGTTTAAGAACGGACCTCCAGAACGAATTAAGTTCTTAACCCGAGGTACCACTGTACATCTTTTTGTCTTCCCCCTATTTTTGACAAACAAGACATAGTTGACAGAGCATCTAAGAAAGTGGGATCTAGTCAAGCAAACTATGTTGACCAAAGTCAGTTTGTTAGTCTTTAAGGTATCACAGATTTCCTGATTGTCTCTTTTGCTGCAACAGACTAATAGCTACCCCGCTAGAAAGACATGCCATGAGAGTAGTAGAGAAAATACTAGGACCCTTCTTAGCCACTGCATCAGCACCCAGGAACCACACAGACCCCAAACTAATAATACCCTTTTGGATGAATTTATGGGACAAGAAGGTGGGAAAGAATGGGATATGATTAGATAGATACCTCTCTATACTCAACTGCTCTGCATCATCTGTGTAAAACAAGCTCTGATACCTCAGAGAAGCCTGGCTTCATGATTCAGTGAAAGGCAGACACAGGTAAAGCTATGAATTAGCCTGGCTGGAAAATCGTATTCAGTCACAAATGCAAAGGTCTACCATAATAAACCACCTGGGAAACAGAATATGATGGAAGCTGGGTGGATGCTGCCAAGTAGATGAGAGCTGAAGTAGAGCTACAGATGTCAATGTAAAATGCAAACTCAGAACTGCGTAGATTTTAGCAACTGCATAGTCCCTGATACATTATACACACACCTTGACAATGATGCTGTATTTTGATAATTGATGTTTATTGTAAGCCTCTCACCTAGTTCATTCTTATGGATGTCACTGCCCCTCTTGCAACTTGCCACTACCTAACTGGTGCAGAGAAGAAGAAAATGCGAAGCACCTCTTCCCACGAGAGCCCCCCCCCCCAATATACAATCTAGGAGTCTCTTCCCACCAGCATCTGATCGGAAGCTTAACTTAAGTTTCCTATGCTCAGATTCAAAATCGCATAATGAATGATGAAAGCTTACAGTGTTTGGGACTTTTAGGTTTAGAGAAGAGCAAGACTGGACAAGATAGAGGTGTATACAATTCTGCATCATGGGGCAAAAGTGAATGGAGAAAGGCTCTTCTCCCTCTCTCCCGAACATCCAAAGAAGCTGAACACTGGAATATGGACAAAAGAAATTTCTTATTCACATGGTGCACCGTTAAAACTATGGAATTTGCTCCCACATGAATAGTGCTAGCCACTTATAGAGATGGCTTTAAATGAGGATTAGACAAATTCATGGAATGTAAGATTCTTAACAGCTACTAGCCACAAGGGATATGTTTTATCTCCACTAATGGAGGCAGTATGTGACTGAGTACAGTGGTACCTCAGGTTACATACACTTCAGGTTACATACGCTTCAGGTTACAGACTCCGCTAACCCAGAAATATTACCTCGGGTTAAGAACTTTGCTTCAGGATGAGAACAGAAATCATGCAGCGGCAACACAGTGGAATCAGGAGGCCCCATTAGCTAAAGTGGCGCTTCAGGTTAAGAACAGTTTCAGGTTAAGAACGGACCTCCGGAATGAATTAAGTACGTAACCAAAGGTACCACTATACCAGCTGCTGGGAATCAGGACAGGAGACGGGAGAGAAGAGCACTGTTGTGCTCAGGTCCTATTAGTGCATTTCCCATAGACATCTGGTTGACCATTGGGAACATGATGTTGGACTATATCAGCCCCGGACCTGATCCAGTGGAGCTCTTCTTATGTTCTCAACTGAGAAACTGCATAGAAACCAAGGCAGTCATCAGGTGAACATTTCAACTGACCGCTTCTTCACTCACTTGGCCTTCGATTTTGAATGTATGCCTGTTGGTTAGTTGTGTGGCATATTCTCCATTATGTACTAATCATGCCAGCTTTGCTTTGCCAAATCACATTTAATTTTGCTTGTTATTTGGAAGCTTTGAAAATTGACAAATGAATAATTATACAGAGATGATCCAGAGCTTGGCCATTTATTCTTTTCTCTATCTCTTGGCAATGGTCTGAAGAAAGAAGCAATTAGCCATTAAGGAATGAGGGAATCTATCAGCTACACTGTTGTTCTTACATAGGAACTCAGCCATTTGCACTCCTGTTCCATGAAAGTGATCAGGGTTTTATTCCACTAATATGAGAAAATGGCCACTGATTGCTATGTGAGAACAATAGGTGTCCAAGTGGGTGGCAAACCACATGAAAGCTCTATTTCCCTATATTGTTTGTGAATGGAAAACCACAGGTATCAAACTCAGAGTGACACAATTAGTGGCGCTGGCTTCAACCTACAAACCCTTAAATTAATTGAGCCTTGGATAAATAAGACACTATTTCTTCTCACTGTGTGTCCCATCTAAGAAAGTTGGCTGACAGATGCCTATTTTGAGGCAAATATGAATGGCAGCACTAGGAGAAAATTTGCCGTTCATGTTCTATAAAGAGCTTTCTGGGTCAGGCTGGTGGCCCACCTAGTCCAGCATCCTCTCCACACAGTGGCCATTTTGTTGCCTATGGCAAGCACACAAGCAGACCATGAGACCAAAAGGAAAGGGAGAAAATTCCTTTCTGACCCTGTCAACAGTGATCTGAATAGCTCTGAGAGGGAGGAAGCTCATGGGGCAAGTGTAGAAATGAAGTTTCTCCACCACAAGAATGAGTTTCAAAGCTTTGCTGCAGAACAATCTTAAATATGAGTTACTTTGTATTTTGCAACATTTATATCAATAACACATTGCAAACAAGAAATGGGGTTCAGTCCTTTATGTGGTTCAGTAAACTTTCCTCTCTCTGGTCCGAGACGGAGATCCAAAGTTTATTCATCATTGGAGCTTCTGTTTCTGGCAATAAGTCATCAGGGAGCTTGACACATTGAAATGGCAAAATGCCAGCCTTCTCCAATGCTTTTGCCATAGCGGACCTTCTTGCCGAAGGGAAACACAGCATTTTAAACAGAAGACAGTCAAACACACCATTTTATGTACATTAAATGCTAACACTTTCCTCCTGAGAGATTTCATAGAGTGGCTTCATCCTGCATGAGCATGACAAGGAGGCACAACTCTGTCTGGACTATGCATCCCCAGGCACAATCACACCCTGAGCACAGCCTCCAAATTCTCCCTGCAGCCATTGCAAAAGGGTACTACGCAGAGGGAAAACCACCACCACATCCATGAACTGGGAACTTGCAGTGCTGCTATATTATTCAATTCCACTTTACAGATTATCTGTTTTCATAGTGTCGATTTTCACTTAGGTGGGGGGAAAGGGCAGGGACCACCCTCAACAACCTGTAGCTTGACAGCAGTCTGAGAAGCTGAACAATTTCTCCACTGCGCTTTCAACTCCCTGGATTGGGGCCCACAGCTCTGGCAAGTCAGTGGATTGTAGTAAAGAGTTTTTTATGATATTTTGGGAAGAATTCATCAAAGGATGATGAGACACATTTATCTTTTTGAAGGTTTTGCATTTCAATCAACTAACAGCCTTCTGACTGCTTAGAATTTCAAAGCAGCTATCCTATGGAGGGATGCCATTTGGGGGTTGGGGGGGGGGGAGGGAAATCACCTAAAGAGAATTTGCTCATTATTCTGGTGATGAATCTGTTTCAGTTTGTTTTTTTGTTTTTGTTTTTTGTTTTGTTTTTAAAGCATTTATTCATAAGGTGTCTTTGTACCTACTCCTGGCAAATATCCTTAAACTATAAGAAATGTTTTTCCATCTCAGGATGCCAGTCGCATTATAACTCTTACAAAGCAATAATGCACCAAATTATATACTGCAGCGTGATCCCTATTCATATAATTCTTACAAGAATCTATACATAGTGCTTTATGATGGCTGTAATTTAGATATATCACATAATATAATATCTTTTATAGTATGTACCTAGTTGTTGTTTTTTTAAAAAGCAGCACATGAACTGACTATTTAGTAATAATAAATGTTTTCTATTTATACTTTTTCTATCCACTAGCTGCTGCTGTTTTCTCCACAGCACCATTTAAAAAATGTTCCAACACTATGTGTGTGGTACATTGTTAAATGGCAGTGCTATGAGGAAGGTGAAGAAAGCAATGGCATGGTAAAGAGTTGCTTTCTCAGCACCATCTTGCTAATGTAAACGGCCTTGGTCCTGTATACCTGAAGGAGCGTCTCCACCCCCATCGTTCAGCCCAGACACTGATATCCAGCACCGAGGGCCTTCTGGCCGTTCTCTCATTGCGAGAAGTGAGGTTACAGGGAACCAGACAGAGGGCCTTCTCGGTAGTGGTGCCCACCCTGTGGAATACCCTCCCTTCAGATGTGAAGGAAATAAGCAGCTAACCTATCTTTAAAAGACATCTGAAGGCAGCCCTGTTCAGGGAAGTTTTTAATATTTAATGCTGTACTGTTTTTAACACTTGATTGGGAGCCGCCCAGAGTGGCTGGGGAAACTCGGCCAGATGGGTGGGGTATAAATAATAAATTATTGTTGTTGTTGTTGTTGTTGTTGTTGTTGTTGTTGTTGTTGTTGTTGTTGTTGTTGTTGTTGTTGTGTTTTGGGATGCAGCACAAGATTGCAGATGCAACAAAGAGACCCCGAAATTGCATGAGAGCATGCCACCCAAAATGGTTGTCATGTCCCTTTTCCCCAGGACAGTTAAGGGGTATGATATGATGATGTCGCAGTATTCATTTCATGCTGCGGAGAGAATAGGGACCACAGAATGTATGTTTGCCAGACCCATACATGGCATCACATTTAGTTCTACATTTATATAGGGAGACATGCCATCTGAAATATGGAGCCTATGCTGTGAAAAGCTTTCCAGGTCACCTTGAATTGCAGCTGGAAAGTAACAGCAGATCAATTCAGTTGCCACAACATGGGTTGAATAGGCTCTTCTTTCCACCGCTAACAATATGGGCTGTAGCATTCTGCATTGTGTGAAGTCTGATATCAATTCTAGCTCCACCCTAAGCTTCAATGCCTAGACCTTCTGTGGGAACCTGTTTAGAGTATATCTTTGAAGGTCACTGGAACAGAAGGAAGACAGAGAAAGGTTGTTTCTAGTGCTTTAGAAAAGAATTTTTGGTGCAGGAGATTGAAAGACTGGAGAAAAATGGAAGGAGTGGATTAAATAGATGCCGTATGATTTATCCACTTTCAGCAAGACCAATTCCACAAATGAGGCAGCAGCTAGGCACCCATTATCTCTTACTCGGAAGGTCATGGATGTAGATGTGACTTCCTAGTGGATAATAGGTATGGAGAGATCAAGGGAGATGCTCACTCAGATGTTAATAAAAGGAAGGAGGGAGGAGATGACTATGGGTGCAAATTAACACGTTTTCCCCATGATGTGCCAATTTATCTGTGACACAGGATGAACATAAAGCAGTATATAAATTAATCAGTAAAGTATTCTGATAGTACTTTAGGGATTCATCTTACTATTCTTTTTTCTTTCTTTTTTCTACATTGGTTCTAAGACCAAAATACAAATATTGATTTTATCTGTCAGTTATTAGTGTGTGTAAGAGTATAATATGCTTCATTTCAAAATATCCATAAACTGATTAGAAGGCTTTTGCAAATATTCTGAAGGGGAAAACTGCAAATTATACGTTTCCTTTTCATAATTGGTATGATGTGCATTTATTTTGTACTTGGATATTAGACCTTGAGTACTAAATGTGTTGTAAGAAACAAACTCTTAGTGGATGGTCTACTTTGACTTAGCAATGTACAAAATATTAGGAAAGTAGCACGTTTTCAGGCAGAAAGGTACTCAAATTAGTGATCACTCTGTCATATTGATTCAATAATTATATTAGCATCCTGATGAAAGGAAATGTCATTATTAGCACACATAACACACATTTTAATTGCAATCAGTAGTTAACCCTTGGGTTAATTAATAGTGGGTCTAATGATCAAGAAGGCAGTTACTCTATGTACTGTAGAGGCAAATGATGGGTAAATGGGAAGGTAGTGGCCAACAGGGGTGGCCAACTCTCAAGAGACTGAGATCAACTTTCAGAATTAAAAACTGGCAGGGTTCAGCTCAAAGTACTTGAGCTTTTTTTAGGGAGTAGAAAATCCCCATTTGGGGGGTTAAAAAAACTTTGGGGGGTGTTCCTTTTTGGGGGCGTTAAAGGCAAGGGACAAAGGGATAAAGTCACTCGCAAAAAGATTGCTATGGATCAGAACAGCAGCACAGAGAAAGCTCCATCTTCCCTTGCAGAGATCATACAACAATGGAGGGCAGGCCGAGGGGGCATGGCAGGAGTCAGTTTTAGTGACGTTAAGGAAAGGGAGCCAGAGATCGACCGCGATCTACCAGCAGATCGCGATCAACCTGTTGGACATCCCTGATCTAGGAGAAGGAGAAAGCTGATCCTAAACCTCTGCTGCCTTGCGGCTATATTCATTCATGAGAAAGACTTCGGGAGTAAACCTCAAGGAGAAATCCATACCTGTTGCCTTGTGAGACATCTTCAGGAGAAGAAAAAGACAAGGAGTAATCCCTACATAAACCCAGAATGGAGTCTTTTAGATGGTTGCATGGCACCTTGTACACCTCCTTCCAGCAACTCCTGCAGCCAAGCTGGTACCATATGTATTGCCCTGCTTTCCTTTGGACCAGCCAAGGGATGAGGGCCTTGTCATCTGGTCAGTCTAATTAATTAGTTGCCATATGGGTTCTGCCATAGCCCCCTAAAGTACATTCCCTAAGGTGTTGGTGTGTAAGGAATAGCATGTGATTTTGACTTCTTCCAGTTGTAAAGAAGGCTTCCATGTTTCCTGCCTACTTTACAATACCTGTGGTGAGTCAAGGGTTCTTTTTCCACATGAAAGGAAAGCAAAAGTTACTTTTGCATTGAATTTCTAATATCAAAGCATGCAAATACAGAGATAATTTTAAAACCCTCAATTTCCCCCCATGTAAACCAAGCTGGCTCTGCTAGATTCTTGTGATAGAAGGCCTTCGCTGATTCCTGGAGGATGCATTTAACTTGTAGCCTTTTGCTTAGATCTTCCCAGAAAAAGAGAACTATGTTGATATTTTCATTTCCCTCTGGGGAAATCCTAATCTTCATATAGAAACCTCTCCCCCATTTCACTCCTCCTGCTGCTACTCTCCATCTCCTTGAAGAACGGAATCTTGTCTAGCAGAGTTTGGGAAATGCATTGAGCAATGAAGAACATTTTCCTATTGCTGGGGAGTTGGATAAGAAAAATGATGATAAGTTTTTTTCAAAAAAAGAAGAAGTAAAGTGTAGAGTCTGAATCTCACTAACTTGAAGGCTTTTTTGTGCTGTTCTGTCCCAGAATAGAGTGTTCCAACCAATTAGAACATTTTTATTAAACAATTTATTCAGTATTTGCACAAATATGTTAACACTTCTGTTGCATTTTTGTGATGAGGTTTTTGAAATACTCCATGTCAAACAACGTGTGGTAGTACTTAAATCCTGGGAGGGAATATTAATCCAGAAGTCAAAATGTGAGAGCAAAATCTGAGGCACAAAGTGCCAGATATTCCTTCTTTATTGTGATGTACCAACTATGGGCAGCGGAACACCTCAGAAACCTGAAATGGGTATACAATTTTGTTGCTGGTAAACCCAAAGTAGAAAAGCAACACATTGCTGGCATTATATTGTGAAACTCAATATAAAACTCAAAACCCCTAGTAAGCAATACAGTGGTACCTCCAGTTGCAGATGGGATCCATTCCAGATCTCTGGTTGGATCCTGAGGTTTCCGCAACCGGAGCGACCGCTTCTGCGCATGTGCGCGCGGCGAAACCTGGAAAAATGCTTCTGGGTTTGCCATGTTCGCATCCTGAAGTATATGCAACCGGAGGTGTGCATATCCAGAGGTACCACTGTTCTTTTATTACTGGCCAGGTAGTGTTGGTGGTGAAAGCATGGCAGCACCGTAACAGTTGCTAACGGAATAGCCACCCATTCAGATGTCAGCAGCCCACAGTCTGAGCAGAGAGGGCTAGGCAAAGGTTGTAGAGTGCTGACTCAGACACACGTGCAGGATGCACCACTATCTCATAGAATCAAAGAATCTCCCAACACTTACTCCTAGAGGGGGAAATCCCTTCCTCCCTAGATTGTCCCACAGTGGTGGCTGGTGGCTCCCAGTAATGAACTTCACAAGCCATTCCTTCAGCTTAACATGATTTGCACAGTGGTTGTATGCTTAAAATGCTGTGATGAGCTCATTGGAAGAACAAATGAACCAAACAGTATCCTCTAGCTTCTTAGCAGATTAGTGGGTTGCACTGGGGTTTCAGCCAAACACCAATTAAAATCTAATGTTTTGAAGAGAATGTCTGGCCCAATAAATACATACCAAAAACAGGATCTTTGGAAATGATCCTTATCTTGTACATTTGGCTATGGAGATGTTTGATATTATCTACAGCTTACTTTGAATTTGATATGTTTGAAAACTCTGCATGGGTGACAATAATAAATTAAATCTTGCCAATTTTTTGTAATTTTAGGTACTTCCTGCATTCAAAAGGTTAATTTTTTTGTTTCTTAAAACAGAACAAAACTCTCTGTTATGAAACATGCATTTCAAATGGAAGTGTCAATATATTATAAGCTTTCATATTTCAAGTATGCACATTTTGCAGCTGGCATTTGGATTTCAGTAGTTCAAATTTATGTCTGTTCAAATATCAAAGCCTACTCAAAAGGCATGTCTGACAAATGAAGATCAGACAAGACAAATAAAACAAAAGTCATGAATGTGATCAAAATCAAAACAAGGGAGAATTTAAAGGGACGTGCATCATGCATTTGAGGCATTCAGTATGGTGGGCAGAGCCGTCTTTCCCATAGGGCTTAGTGGTGCGTTGCTCCAGGGCGCCGGCCTCTTAGGGGTGCCCCAGCGAGTGGGGGAGCTGCGCAGCTTTGCTAGCGGCTTCCCCTTTCCCTGCATGCCCGCAAGCTGCGCCCCATCAACCATACAGCTGGCGGGCATGCAGCTCGCCTCCCAAGCCTCTGCGGGGATTGCTCTCCTGCAGCAGCATGGGGGAGAGTCTCCCCCCCCCCCCCATGGCTGGCAGTGCGCAGCTCCCCCCCCCCCCATCTGTGGTAATTTGGGGGCGCTGGGCAGATATTTGCACTCGGCACCACATCTGCTAAAGACGGCCCTGATGGTGGGCAATGATATTCTTGCGTGCGAACCCAATCTCTGAGCGGTGCAAGATTTCAGGGGTTCCAGGCATTTACCCAGGGCTTGTGTTTCCTTTTGGAATGAGGCACAGTGGAAATTGTGGTGTCTTTATGAGATATGGTCTATTTACACAAATACACTACCTGAGCCTGTGATGAAGGGGTTCACAGCATCAACACCCCAAGAGGGTTTTGATTTACCCATAGCCACAGCCTTAGATTCAAACAGAAATTAAGCATTCTTCTCAAACATTGCTTTGATTCTCTCTTCTCTCTTCTCTCTCTCTGCTTTACTTATAGGTCACATCCCTGCAACTCTACTCGCAACTCTGGCTTTGTTTGTTGAGGGAGGGGCCCCCACCTATTTGCCATTAATGGCTCATCAGTCAGGCTATCACCTCACCAGGAGGCTAGCCGGGCTATTCCAGGAAACAGAAACTTTGATTAAATTCTAAAACTTGCTAGATCCAGGAATTAAAGGGTTCTGGCTTCCAGCTTAATATTATAACAATATTATTGTGCCGCAATCAGAAGGACTAAGTGAGCCAGGCCTTTTACGGGCCCCGCGACAATGGATCAAAATAATATTGATCTTCAAAGGAAATCACAATCAAGCTTTCTTAGTTCAATGTTATCCCACAAGAGTGCGCACACGAGAAACCTCCAGATACTGTACGAAGCTTCCTGTGAGTTAGTGTGTAGGGTGTTCACAAACATATTAGGAGATAATTTATGGGGGGGGGGGGATATGTCCAGGGGCCTCCACAGGGTTTAATCTGGCATTGAAAGGGCACCTGTTCCAGGGCCTTAAAAAAATTACAGGCACACTAGCCTGTGAAAATAACATTTGCACAGTTCTGGGATATTTTAATTATTGAATCAGTGAGACAAGGAAAGCAGGTATTGCAAAGCTAGCAACAGATTCTACCCTCCAATTATCAACAAATGCCAGCTGTGGAATAATTGGGACATCATAGTGTAAAGTAGAGAAAGTGAAGGAAAATAAACCATATCACCATGCCCACTCAGAAAATTTTTTCCTCTGTCTCCCCGCACTTATTTGTGCTGACAGGCAATTTTTTGTGTGTGTAATTAAAAATCTTCATTAAACACTACATCAGCTCCCCTCCAAATTAATTTACATTTTGTCCTCAATATTGCATTTTCAAAAATAAAAGGGGGTGGGTGGGTGGAATAGTTATTCCTGGCAAAGGTCCAAGATTCCAATTATAGCTTCCTCTATGGAGGAAAGTGAAATAGATTTTAATTGGGGCCTAAGAGTAAAGGTCAGTTTGCTGGGAACAATGGGTGTCTTTGGTAGTAATTGACTGAATCATCCTGTAGGAATTTGTAAATGTCAGTAACATTCTTAAAATGAGAGGAAAGGGAAAGGCCTCATACCAAGGAATGACAGCAGAGATTCAGCAGCAGGGGGAAATATTGCTGTGGTTATTTAAACAACACCTTAACTAGGGAAAATTTGAGAAAGCTGTGCAATGTGAAATGAGACTGAGCACATTTAACCAATAAGAGTCATAAAATAGATATAAGATGCTAAATATTTGAAATTTTGATCTCACGTGTCCCTGGTCCCAAACCTCATGCCCAAGGCCATATGAGCAAATAGGTCATTTCTGGTAGCTCTGTTCAGATTGGCAGCGAAGAAGATAAATAAGTGTTCTTGAGAAGTTCTGTTTATCAGGAGAAACCAGGGATTGAACCTGGGTATGCAAACTTTACTGTACTACTGAATTAAGAACTCTTTCTTATAGAATGCTAGAGCTAATCTAAAGAATCTCAATAGGGCTGAGAAAGGAGTCAGACAAACAATTTGACACAAGCAGGAAACTTTTGTGGAAATAAAGATGATAAAAATATAGCTCAACTATAGGGGAAAAAACAACAACCCTGATGCTATTCTATACTGAACACAGAATTAAAGAAGTTCAATATTCAACAATGCCAGTGACTTTCAATTAGATATTTCTATCTTAATTGCTATAGAAATTAGAACATGTTTCTTGGATTGTGGTTGTTGTTGTGGGGGTAGGGAGAAAAAGTGAAGGCATAAACTGTCTTTTGTACAATTTGATGAAACTCTCCTTGCTTTATCGACTGCATTTGTCTCTGGAACAGCATCCAAGGTTATAAGTCTCAGCCAATGCAGAGAGTTTCAACCAGCCAAAGAATATTGCTTCAACGGTTTAAGCTATGCAATGTCATCCATCATAAAATAAAATATATTGAAGTCTTAATACTGCACTCATATTTATAAATATTTTCAACTTTAGGGATCCAGCAGCATCAATAAAACACCCAGGCAGCTTTGTTAAAACCAAAGGAAAAAAAGATACTTAATATGAAAAAAGAAAAACAGGAGTAGAAATCTGGTACATAAATTTGATGTCTCCCAGTTATATAGGTTGAAGCAGTCTTTTTGGACTTACTATAGAAGAAACAATATTCAGATCTCTACATTAAAATAATTGATTTTTTTTAAAAAAAATAAAAGTATGTCTAAAAGTCAGTAATAAAAACCAGACACCTCATCTAGCTTTTGGAATATTATTACATTACATTCTTACATTATCAATAGCTCTTGGAGAAACTACCCAAAACTTCCCCAGGAGCAAGCTTCTCCTCCTCCTCCTCCTCCTCCTCCTCCCATCCGCTATTTTACCTTTTGTAAGACTTTTTGTGTTTACAGTACACAAGTATGTTTGTGTAGATTTTTTTTTTAATGTAACTTCGGTGGGGAGGGGAATCTCATTGGTCTCAAAACTAAGCTATATGTGCATATTAGGGTCAACCTTTGTCACTTCTTTTCTTTCAGGTGAATCAGCAGAGATAGCCACAGCTGGAGAGGGAATTTCTGATGAAGCAAATTTGACCTAGAAGACTACAACATTTTCTTTGAGAGGTACATCACATTTTAAACCTTTGTTTTGAGGATTTCCCCCCATACTGTGTTGAAAACTCAGAGCACAAAACAGCTAATCTTATACATCTTTACACCATAATTGCATTGTCTGCAAAGCATTTGCTAGACCACTGTAGAATCAGGCTTTATGACCTGTCTGTGTAACCTTCTCAGCTATCACAATCAGCCGTCTTGTTTTCGTGCTTCCACTACCATATCAATCATGTTTCATACAGTCTCATTCTCTCTGTCTATTAGTAAAAGAAGTCCTTCACCAGCATTAAACCCACAAACCCACTGTAGGAGCTGATGACTTTCAATTTGATCTTTTTCCCTTAGAATGAAGAAGAACCAAAGCTATATCTGAGCTCAACACCAAGGACTAGACTTTAATCTGAGGGTTCAACAACATATCCTTGCACCTATCACCTAGTGTGAGTAAACTGTCATTAATTGGACACACAGGTTTAGCTCAGTGCTAAATCAAAGCAAAATGTGCAGTTGTGCTTTGCTTCTCTCCATCTCCTATTTTTGAAAGTTAGGTAGCTTTACAGTAGGATAAATATTCTATTTGTTTCTGTTGCTTTGAAATCAAGCAACACCTTTCCTACTAAACTCTGTAACCCATAACCCATAGCACCTTCTCTTGGAAACACGCAGAGCAATACTAGACATATTAATCATCCCTTCTGTGCATAAAAAGGAAAATATTGAAGGATTAAGGCATCTGCAACCCATTCATTTTGCACATTCCGCAGCACAGCAATTAAAAATGAAAGGTTTAGAAGATATAAAAGCAAAATTTAATGCAGGAGTGCAGGACAAGAGAAAACAAAACCCAGGCCCACAGGAAATAATCAATATCTGATGAGAAGACATTGTGCTATTAATAGTATGAAAGTGCTGGCAGATATTATCAACTGGAGTTTTATTAATTAACTGGAGATGCAAAGATACAATGGTGTTGAGATGTACAAAGAACAAATGTACTGGTTCCTTGGAAAGAACACAGTGTGCAATTTATGAGGACACAGCATCTAAATTAGCCAGCAGCTCAGTGATTCCAGAAAAAATATTTCCCCCAACCAACCATAAGTCTCTTTTTTCGCTTGCATTTTCATATCAGTCAGGATTTTTACTCATCCCATGTAGTTTTAAAAATCAAATACTTGGAGACCTTTGACGTTAAAGCCCATATAGAATAATAAAAAGTGTTTCTTATAAAAATAAAAATCAAGAAGTCTTTTTTGAGAACTTTCTGTGTAATCCTATGTATGCCTTTTCAGAAGGAAGGTTCACTGTATCAAGTGATGTATTACTACTTAGTAATTTTCTTTTTCGATTACAGCCTGAGTTACTTTAAAACGGAGTGGTAAATCCCAAGTCTAGAGTCAAAAGCCACTCCAAATGGCCTGTTGGACTCTTCCTTGACCACACCTGCATCCCTTGGCTATGCTCATAGCAACCCTGCTCTACACACTCCTCAAGTATATTTGCTTGGCTGGAATGTGTCCTTGAAATATGACATTGCCTCTAACAATTGGATGGATGTTTCCCTATGTTTTTATTGGATTGTGGCCCCTGGATGGCTGCCCATGAGAGAAAGTGGCCCTTGGTCTGAAAAAGCTTCCCCACAATTCCTCTAAAACACATATAGAAAAAACTCAGCTACATTTCCCTTCAAATTTCAAACTCCTCCTATATATATAACTATATGTTTTCTCCTCTCTCATTGCAACAGCCCATTAGAAGAAGACCGGACCAGATAAGAAATGTATTGGACATTTGGGATTTGCTCTTCTGGATACTTGTTGACAAATAACCATGCAGGCAGAATTATTATTTTTTTCGTCAGAACTGAGGTTTCCCTCTCCCCTCCCCCATTCTCCACTGTCATAAATCACAGGGCCAGGTGGCACCGTATTTCAACAAGATGAGAGTTATTTGCCTGTAAACATGTTTTCTGTGGCTTTTATATCTCCAAGGTTTATACCCCTCAGTATTATTAGATTATTGTTTTCTATTATTATAGATTGATCCAAAAGAAGATGTTGTAATTTACCCAAATAAAACCCCAATAGTGACTGATCAGCAGCTTAAATGGTAAATAATGTTTTCTTCTTTATGTCTCATAAAACCCTCCGGGAACTACAGATTCATTTATTGCCAGGAATATCTTGTTTAAAAAAACACAACCTGTGCTTATTTTGGGGGTGGAGGGAGAGAAAGAGAGAGACGAAAGGTGGAATATAAAAACATTAAAGAGAAGACTGGCATTCACAGACCACAGCAGACGCTTTTCAAAATATGTCAATGTGCATTTATATGCAACATATTACTTAGGGAATGCTGGTCCAATAAATATTGGAATCACAGTGTCAGAATACTGTAAAACTGACAAGAGATCTGACAGTTTTGTCACCCAGCTGTTACATTAAAACAAGGTGTGGTATATTAAAGTACCCACAACAAATTAGCATAAACCAAACAAATTACAAAATTCAGGTGAAAATCAGTTATGGCCTGTGGCTTTCAATAAGACTACTACTCTAATAAATAAGGTCTATTAATTTTTGTTGGACTCTAACAAGAAACTATAGTTAGTTTTGAGCTGTAGTTAATGTACCTTGCATTCAGAGACACATTTACAAGAGGGCAACTGTTGCAGTTTGAGGTGGCAAGAAATTTGAGGTGGCAACAAGTGCCACTTTGTCCTACTATGAATACATCTCTGACTGGGGGGTTCCCTTTCCACACAACTGGGAGTTGGAGGGTGAGGTTTCTAAGGCTCAGTGCCATGCAAGCTGGGATGACACCCAGGCTCCTAGCATTTTCCTGGCTTAATCCCACTGTTGCATCAGAGTTGCTTAGATTCTCCTGCTCTTTGATGCCCACCTCAGATTCAGAGGATGCTCTTTGATGCCCACCTCAGATTCAGAGGATGGCAATGATGGCTGGGTGTGCCAATCCCTTTGGGATCTGTTTGGCCAAGAGCTTCAGTCACAATTGCCTCTTTTTTGTGATGATTCCCATGTGTCATGGCACTGTCAGACAAGGAATGTCCGAAGTGGCGAATCAACTTGCATCTGGGCATAAACCTGCCTCCTCCATTTCCTGCTTGACAGCTGCTTAAGGGCCATGTGGAGCCATCTCCCACTTCCAGAGCTAGTGAGTCAGGAATAGGACAATCTCTTGGGTATACTCCAAGCATGCTTGCTCATTCTCTTTCCAGATGCCCACATAGAGGTCACATAGAGCTGTTTGAACTGTCTCGCCCCTCTCCTTTCCAATTGTAAGCACCTTAAGAAACTGTGTCAGAGGTTTGTGCCCAATCCCAGCTCACTTGCAATCCAGCAACTCGTTCACAAGTTTTTCCTTTGCCAGCAAGCAGACACTGGTCATGAGCAGAGGCTGGATGATATGTGTAAGGCTTTCACTCTGCAATTAACAAGAGAAGTGAGTCCCTGGCAGGGGATCGTCCCAAGGAGCCCCTGGATATGTTCCGCGAACCCCCAGTGGTCCCCAGATCCCTAATTTGGAACCACTGACTTAAAGACACAAGGAAGAACCATTCATTCAACACCAGGATCCATTACACTGGAGCAATCAAAACAAAACACCAGCACTTATCATGGTTACTTTTAGCAATCTATACTTGCTTCCTAAAGTTGATTATTTAAAAATAAAATTTCTAACACTTCCTGTTCAAGTCATTCTTCTTTATTTAATTTATTGAATGATGTTGGTTCTATTGTATTGTTTAGCTCTTAGGCTGTGTGACATTTCCATATAATTCATTCAAAGTTTTGGAATAAATTTAAAACTTTAAATTTATGCCAGTCAAAGGACAATAAATGCATATACAGACGTCAACCATTTTGCTTGGGGGTTCTGTTCCTGGCCCTTGTGCATGTCTGTGGCGTGCACATAAGTCTGTGCCACCTCACTGTGCCCTATTATGCCACTGTTCCACCCCGCCCCACCCCTGCCCTGCCCCCGTTCTGCCCTCTTCTAGGTATCTGTCTTTATTGCCCTCTCTTTGGGCCCCACTGGCTGAAGGATCTCTATGCCTGGGTCCACAATGAGTTTGCTATCAATAAACAGGTTGTACGTGAGTGTAAATAATAAATAATGTTTTTGTGTGCCAGCCCAAAACATTTTGCTGCCTGAGGCAAAGGGAAAAATATCTCCCTCTTCCACAGAACGAAGCTGACTAGACTGGCAGGTGTATCCTACCTCAACAGTGACAATATGATAGTTTCCTCCACAGCACCTGAGCATACCTGGCTCGTTGGCATAACAGTTTACATAACAATCTTGTATATAATTTAGTTTGGGAATTATGGGGGTTGTTTGCCTCCTAGAGTCAACCTTGGCAGGCATATAACCATATCAGGAGGTGTTAGAAAATAATGAGGCAAAGTGTGAATTCCTAGTAGTCTGGTCTGTGAAACGCAAAAGCATACTTTTTGATATTGGTTGGTTTGTGGATTGGGTTATGGGGGGGCGGGGAGTAGCTTGGGGGTATATGAGCTACTTGTGGAGATGAAGGATCTGAGGTTCTTGGAAGATCAATCTTGGTGCAGGAGGAAGGAGAGTGGCCTGACATAAGATCCTAAGAATTCTGACTGAAAGAATTTTGCTAAAAGGAATTTTAGCTAGTAGAAACTGTTGAGATATTAATAGCTGGCTGCATTTATCCTCATTTATTTTCAACATCTTTTTGTCCTCTTGGATTGTTTGTGTGCATGTAACTATTAATATATTGAAACCTTTTCAAGATTAACCCCCTCCCCCTTTTATCAAGCTTTGTGGCCTCTTTTCTGTAGTTGCTCAACCCATGCTTAAAAGCCAAACCCACACATGGACTAAAGATGTTCTTGAGGTGATCCAGTAACTAACCAAGGTGGAGGCAGCTAGGGGAAAAGGAGGTCTTTCAGCTGGTGGGGTTCACAGGAAGGGAAAGGCAAACTAGAGGGGCAAACTCTTGTTTGGACAGGTCTCCTTTCCTCACATGGGTTGGGGAGTCAAGACAGGCACACAACCTTTGTCCCCCAACAGCTGCTCCCAGCAAATAGTAAGGCTGGCCCTGGAAGTGAAGCCTTTCCCAAATTATTTTCAGTGTTCTTAAAACTTCTTGTCTGTCCTAAGCAAGATAAACTGTTCATATGTACACGAGGAGAAAACAGCAACAATAACTATCCCTCTTTTGTGAGCATTTCCCGTATTACAAATCCCTCATAAATTGTTGCTCAGTGGGGTGCTCGTATGATTAAAACCTTCTGGGCTTTG
This sequence comes from Podarcis muralis, assembly GCF_964188315.1. Lineage (NCBI taxonomy): Eukaryota > Metazoa > Chordata > Lepidosauria > Squamata > Lacertidae > Podarcis > Podarcis muralis. The sequence goes on from NC_135660.1 coordinate 46,852,201, forward strand.
GGATGCATTTTCTCTGCAGGATTTTGTCAAATCCTTTTCAGCTCACTATTGGGAGTACTTAAAAGGCAAACAACTTTAAATACAATCTGGCCTCTATAGATGAGGCTCTAACATCTTAATGAGCCGTTTCCCTTTCCCAACAATGAGTTCATCCTAATTCAAGAAGAAACAAAATAACTTCAGGCTTCATACTATTTATCTTGTGCATTTTCAGTATGAGTGAATCAAACTTATCCCCAAACTTATCCCCAAATTCAACACTGTTAAAGAATACGAGACATGTGAATCTGAATACAATAACAATTTTGCATATCTGAAATGTTGCAGGTTTTTGTTTTGTTTTGTTTAGAAAGAACACATTTTTGGCAATGTTTCTAGATAACTTTTAATTGGTTAATCATGTGTCACATACACAGGTCATAATAACATTGCAAAATTCCTTGCTTTCCAGGGATGTATTTCATCAAGCATCTTGTAGCTCTTCATTCTCCTGCATCTGGCTACTTCTTAAATTTATTCAGTATGTATTATACGGTTTGTGACTAGCCCTGTTTTTTTTTAACATGTTTTAACCAAAATGTTTTAACCAAACAACCCCACAATATTGCAGTATAAAGTAAGCAAAGGATTAACACACTTCAGTGGAGTCAAATGGTAAGGAGTCAAATGGAAAACATCAAAGGCTATATTGCAGAAAGTGAGGCTAGGGATTGGGCTAATGATGTCAAAAAGGAAAGTTCAGGGGTTCCCTATGCAGCTCCTCATTGGCTGGATCTATGAAATCACTTCCCATCCTATAGTCTCACTAGGATGTTTCTCATGCCATTTCAGTAGAACACCAAGACGAAAGCTTCAGGCTGGAAGAAAGCATGGCCATGTCTACATCTTTTCCACTCATACACTAAATGTGTACGGAGCAGGGTTGCAATGCTGCTTTCTTCCCCTGCCACCCACATGCTCATCTGCATTTGCGCAAAGAGCTCTATGCAGGTGCAGACGCACGTACATATGAATATTTCATATTTATGATCAGGGACCTGGCCATGTGCATGGCTCCCGAATGTGCTTATGTTATACACCTGTAGGTCTCTGTTCTCACCTTCACTTGAAAACATGGACATGCAATTCAAGGAGATGGGAGTGAAGATAAGGGAAGAGATAACATTCTCCCTATCCATGCATTCACTGAATGATTAAAAAGGGCTATATAGTATTATGAAAGATTGTCATTCGTCAAAAAGCAGCATGAGAACCAGGATGCAATGAACATTAAAAAGAAGGTACAAGACCATCTAAATTGTAAACTACTTGTTTTTGTTTGTTTGTGATTCAGGAACATTGGTAACACTATGTAAATATTAACTAACAATCAATGTAAATTTTCTGTCAGGGTTAAACCAATCATATGTTGCCACTTACCTTGCGCTTATTAGTTGGGCAGACATAGAGGTAGCTAAGAATGGTCTTCAGACCCACTTTGTCATTCAGTTTTTCATATGTTGTCCCATAATCTGTTGACCTGTAATTTAAGAAAACTTTAGTAAGCATAAACACCAAAGCAAAACTAAGATGTAAACTGTTTGGCTGGTTTCCAAGTTTAGACATGCAGCAAAATAGCTCTCTGGAGCTTTCTGAGTGATTCGTGTAGTATATAATGACACTTAATTATGTACACATGCCATCATGTGAGTGGTTAACATTTGCATTTAAATTGGATTAGGAAAAATTAAAATTGCATCCTCCCGATGCCATTCCAACATAAACGCCTACAATAAGAAATGTTAATCTAGTTCTAAGAGGTGGTGGTAATGTTTGTCGTAAATGCCAAGTGTCATGACAACAAGAGACTGAGTTACTTCTTTGCCAGATACCAATCTCAGCCTTAAGATCATGTTGAGATAGCGTAGCGGGTTTATTCCACTCAAGCCAAGTGCTACAATTCAAGATGTTTGCTCAGTAAAGAAAACGCTTGCTCATATTGGAAAAAGAAAATGATATCATGACAGCTTAGCAACTACTTCATTGTTCTATTTTTGCAGGTCATTTCGCTGTCTATTCAATGACTGTTCATAAGACTATGATTATTACAGAGTTGGCTTACCAAGACAATAGATATCTTGCTAAGTGCCAAATGACTGACACCCATGATTTGATTCATCTTGCTGTGTATATTTAAATATGAAGATGGAGTGTGGGTATCTGAATTAAAGCATGTTTTTCCCCCCGACGGAAACCTGCATAGTTTAATACTGTATACCTTATAGGTGCCAATAAGGAGGATTCTCCCTCAAAATGCACTGGGCATGTAGAATTATTAAAAGGCCTTGGTTTCGCCCTCCATAAAACATTGGATTTGGGACTATTTACAGTATTTATATTCTGCCTATTTGGGGGCTACATAGCCATTTGGATGCTGAAATTGTGTCCAAAGTTAAGAGATCCCTAATTAAAAACACCAATTTGCACACATTTGAGATAGAAATGTTTCCTAGGATGAGAACATGGCATCTAGACACCCCTGAATCCTATTACCACTGCTTTTTAGAAATTAAGCAGTGGGAGAAACTCACATATTGAAAGCGTCTAGACACAGATGCTAGCTATCTGGCATACATCTGAGTGAACATTAAATTCAGAAATAATTGTCGGCAAAAAATCAGACATTTAGAAAAGTTCCAAGGTCATCAGATCAACTAAGAACCTGGTTCAGAATTGCCAGCTATCCCTACTCCAATAAATTTTCAACGCAACAGTATTAAAAGTATTTATAAATTTTTTATTGTTTTTAAATGTTTAAAATATAATTTTATTTTATTTTTAATTGTATTGTTTTACTTTTTTCTGTGTTTGCTACCCTGGGTACCTTTGAGGCAAAGGGTGGGATATAAATTTAATTAATAATTAATTAATTATTAGCCGAATACTTATTTAGTGCATCTTTGCTATAGTTAGAAGAATTAGGTTTTGATGGGCATTGGGATGTTAGAAGTGTTTCAGACAGATATTTTTAACATGAACTCATCAGCAGTCATAAGATCAGGAATGCTTCTATGGATTTCAATAATTTCAATATTTTTATCCTAAATACCTAAAAGGCACACACCTGCACACATTATGCTTTTAATAATAGCTAATAAAACTTGCTATAGGGATGCGGGTGGTGCTGTGGGTTAAACCACAGAGCCTAGGACTTGCCGATCAGAAGGTTGGCGGTTCGAATCCCCGCAACGGGGTGAGCTCCTGTTGCTCAGTCCCTGCTCCTGCCAACCTAGCAGTTCGAAAGCACGTCAAAGTGCAAGTAGATAAATAGGGACCGCTCCGGCGGGAAGGTAAACGGCGTTCCGTGTGCTGCTCTGGTTCACCACATGACCCGGAAGCTGTCTGCGGACAAACGTCGGCTCCCTTGGCCTATAGACCAAGATGAGTGTGCAACCCCAGAGTCGGCCATGACTGGACCTAATGGTCAGGGGTCCCTTTACCTTTACCTAATAAAACTTGCTAATAATCACACACCTGCACTCATACACACTGTGACTTGATTTCGGCTCAGAAATAAAATGGCAGACAATGCATCTAGGCAAGAATTGGTGCTACGTGGGTGCCATGGTGTGTGTTTTGGGTGCTATGCCTGCAAGCGCCATGTTGGAGAATGCTGCTGCACAGTTAATTGGACCATGAGGAATTTGATTCTGGACAGGCACAGGATTGGGCTGTGGATCTTAAGAGCAATAATTTTAAACCCTGCATTTTGCAGGTCTCTTCATTTTGTTCCTTAGGCTCATTTATGATTTTTGTGTTTATCATTGGTCTTTTGAGGGACATAAAATCCATCTGTTTCATTTAAAACTGGTGTGCATAGAGCAAATTACAAATCTAATAATGAGAGAGGGATAAATTTAAACCACAAATTTAACATTTATACCTGTGATTCAACATTATTTTGGGAGTGTTTCCAAGGGGAAATAAAACAATGAGAATAATGACTTCCTGATCTTCCCATCCCTTATGGTTTATATAACTATACCAGCGCTAACCTTGCTCTCCACCCACCCAGCTCCTGCCTGATAAATTTAACTCAAACCTTGTTATACATACCCAGAATAATTTTTATTTTGTACCATGTTTTCCCCCCTCCCAAAGATCTTGGCATTTAAATAACTTCATTATTATTCATTGACAGTTGCTCTCTCACACTCTCTCCTCCTTTTTTCTTCTGTCAGACATATGACATTTCTATTATGGTATTATAACAAAATAACTTGCACACTTTATTTAAAGTCACCAGATTCCATTAGTCCGCCCACTGTCAGGACAATATCTCAATTTGCTCCTCGCAGTATTTCAGAATGATAATAGGCAATCTGCATCCACTGAATACATGAACCCTAAGGAAATTGTCACCTGTTTCTTAAGCATTGTACACAGGAATGTTTGAGGCTGCCGGCTGCAATGCAACATTTCACTCTATTGCTTAATGGCATGGGTTTTTTTTTTTTATTTCCCTGATCAGAAATGTGTGACTTGTTTTACTTGAGCTCTTGCACATTTGAAACTCTGTTCTTGCATTTCCCTGAAACCTCCCAAATAACAGGTGTCTAGTTCAAATGCAGAAAAATGTACTTGTATTAAGGATACATGGATGACACAGACAGAAAATGTCCATGGCTGCAGGCTATTGTTGACTTCATGGATGCACCTGTGAACAGGTGTGATGTGTGAACTACCTGTATCACGGGGGGAGGGGGAGAGCAAATAATAAACATGACTGGAGCGTCCAGATCTCATAAGCAATCATTCAGAATGATGAACTCAGAACTTGTGTGCACAGGGAATTTCTGAGCTCAGGACCTGGTTGTTAGCAGCTTGTTTTGACTGCCAGGTATCATTGGTAATGACTTGTGTGCATCAAGATTGGGAGCAGTGGTAGACCTTGGGGTCATCAATTTGAGCGGCTCCCCATAATTCTTGTGCTTCATTCTAAAAAATAGTTGGGGCGTCCCCTGCAGTGCCCCTGAAGCTCCGTGCCCAATGTGACCAAAACAGTTGCACTCCCCTCAATTTGCCTCTGTTCTCAGCTCCCAACAATTGTCTTGTTCTATTGAACAATTGTCTTGTTCCCCTTTTGGACAGAAATATCTGGGAACAGGAAAGCAGCAACATCCAGTCAGTTTATCACCTGACACTCAGCAGGAGAGAAGAGTTAGTTGGCAAGACTTGCATTGGGGAAGATCAGGCATTGGGGAAGATCAGGCTTCAGCCACAGGGCCCAAGTGATTAAGCAGAAGAATTGGTATTCCATGAATAAAGAACTGAGCACACACATGTGCAACACTGACTTTCCACAGGCAGTCAAGCAACTAAAAAAACAAGCTCTAGTGAGTTGCCTCTTGTGCATGAAAAATAACAATTTATTACTGGTCAAGCAGAGTCCCCATTTTTTGTGTGTCTCCTAGATCTTTAAAATGTCTGCAGCAACTGGGATAGGTTTCATCATGAATTTTTAAATTTTTACCCTGAACAACTTTTATCCCGATATGAATGGCACAGCAATGTATTTTAAATTCTTCCACCCTATTTTTTTATTGACCACCTTAAAAACAGGTATGGGAGGCGTTTGGGTAGACAGCTCAGTGTTGAAACACATATTGTGATTCTGAACATACATAGAAAGCTTCTGTCAGTCTTCAAGAAAGCTATTGCACTGTCTTGCCTTTTACATCCCACCCCCTTTGAAAATGTACTGGGAATCAAATTGGTTTTTGAAGTTAAAATGTAGCATTGTGCTGTAGATCAGTGATAGTGCATTCTGCATAAGGTTCCAGGTTCAATACCTAGCATCTCAGAGGAGGCTGGGAGAGATAATCAAACCCTAGATGAGGGCAGACAGTTCTGAGCTAGATGGACCAATCGTCTGACTCTGTAAAAGGCAGCTTCCTATGTTCCTAAAGATTTTATTCTGATATATTTCCCCCCTCACTGTGTATTTGCAATACATATCAGTCATAAGAAATGATCATGCTCAGCTGATATTTTTCTTACAACCCCCCTCCACAGAGAAACACCAAATGTCTATTTAATTACATTTAACTTTTTAAGTCATTTCAGTTTTTAAACAAAGGTATTGTTCTCTGTTCTGATATCTTAGTACCATGTAAAAAACAAATTAAAAAGGCAGACTGACAAACAAATAGAATGCCAAATGAACAAACTAAAGTGGTTGAGAGAGAGGAATTACCGTAATTTTTGCACCATAACACTCACTTTTTTCCTCCTAGAAAGTAAGGGGAAATGTCTGTGCGTGTTATGGAGGGAATGCCTACAGGTGGTGGGAGGGGGGGGGGACTGCTGCAGTCGTGAGCAGAGGATCCATGGTTCCCCTTCCTTCCCTCCTCCGTGGCTCACTTTGAAACAGCAAAGCGGGAGAAGAGCCGCTGAGTGGGGAGGAGAGAGGGACAGAGAGCCTGCTTGCTTTAAAGGAGCAAAGCGGAAGAGGAGGGGAGCCTTCTCCCCTTAACCCCCTCTTCTTCATTATTAGCAGCATACTTCTCCACACACCCCACACACGCTCCTTGTCCCTTGAGTGCTTTTCCTTCCCTCCCCACTTAAAACGTGGTTACAAAGCACGAATCCACATGGATCCTCAGGATTTTTGCACTGGGTCACCCCAAATTCACCATCAGATAACACAGCATGTCCATGGCTACATCTTGCACCAAAAAAATCACGCATCCACTGTTGCCTGGGGCCGCAGTGGTGCAAAAACGTGGTTACAAAGCATGGATCCACATGGATCTTCAGGATTTTTGCATTGGGCTACTCCAAACTCACTGTCAGATCACATGTCTGTGGCCACAGCATGAACCACAAAAATCATACACCCACTGTTTCGTTTAAAATATTTTTTTTCTTGTTTTCCTCCTCTTAAAATACGGTAAGTTATTCTCTCACTTAAAATAATGTACAAGTGAGAGAATAACTCTTGAGCAGCAGTCTCCAGCTTGGTAACTGCCAAGTTGGTGTAGTCTGAACTACAATACCCATTACACCTGTCTCTTGACTGTGCTTAATGAGGCTGATGGGCATTGTAGTGTAATAAATCTGGAAACTATCAGGTTGAGGAAGGATGCTCTAAAGCTATATTACTTTTCTCGTGTTTGTGATGGCTTTACCAGTTACACAGGTTCATATTCTAGGCCAAGGAAACAAACATAGTGACATCTCTAGCTATGATGCATGTCTAATTTTCCAAGGTCTTTTGCAGTCAGTAGTGTTTTGATCATTAATTGGCTTTTTCTACATTTATGTCTTGGACATTTCCCTTTACATTCATTCAGATGCTATGTACCACCTGTCTTAACATATGGAGCATTCACTTCAAAGACAGGCTGGCTCAAAGACTTCAGAAAACTTCTTTTCAGAAAGTTCAAAAAGACCAGTTCAAGGGTGCTGTTCTGTTCGATGGCCTTACAACAGCTACAACCCTGGTAATTAGTATTGTAAAGAGAGACTGGATTATAGACCGTTTCCTCCCTGACCTCACCATGAAACCAGTTTTGGTTTCAAAAACTGAAACCGATATGAGGATGGATTACTGAATACCATTCAGCATGTTCCATGTGCAGATCAAAACACACGTTGCATCCATGATTTAAAAAGAGCTTCCTGTTGCTGATACGAGGGAGGCAAACAAGGACACCTTACGGTGCACAAAGCATTCACCTGTAGCTGCTCTAACAATACCAGCTCTAAAGCAAGAGCTCATTTGTTCCTTCTGTGGACAGGTATTCGGCTATTTCAGAATTGCAGGATGACTTTTTCTGTCTCTAAGCTTATGCTTTGATTAAAATCAGCCTATACATTTGACCTTATGATTCACTGCACAGGCCAAAAGTACAGTGGTACCTCTCGTTACAAACTTAATTCATTCCGGAGGTCCGCACTTAACCTGAAACCGTTCTTAACCTGAGGTACCACTTTAGCTAATGGGGCCTCCTGCTGCTGCTGCGCCACCAGCGCCAAAGTGTAACCCGAGGTACCACTGTGGGTGGTTTCCCCTACAAAGTCCAGTACATAGTAGCATGTGTGTATGGACAGAGTTGTGGAACTCTGCCCTCCCAGCAGTGGTGTCACTGTTGTTCATCTCAAGTGGAGGGGAGTAGGTTGCCCTGATCATGGCACTGCCTTGCTGCACCCCAGGCTTGTCCAGGGAAGCAAAAGTGGCCTGGGTGGGAGGGTGACTCTGTGGCTCAGGTTGAGCGACATTTTAAGTTACCATCTAGGGAGAATTTGTCCAGAAATAAGGTCTAAAGTTAAAAAAATTTAAATGCCCTTGAGGGGGTGATAGGAAGGTTGGTTCCATATCAGAATTCTGAAAGAGAAAGAACAGTGTATTTCACATCAGTGCTCACATCCTAGAGCTTCTCCAAATGACCTGTTTATTCAGTATTTATTCTGATTTGGCTGCACGAAACTTACATGGTGTTGGTCTATGTCAGACCCATATTCAGCATTCATTCAGGTTTGTTTTTTTAATGGGGTGGTTATATGGCAATAAATGTTCATCCTGATTTGATTGTGGAGTGTTTACAAATCTTCCCATTGGTCATTTGTTCATCCCACACTTTTCAGTGTATTTTCCTGTCACTTTTCTAGCTGCAAAAAGCCTGTGGTTTTGTAAAGTGGATTTGTTGTGCTAGGGAGCCAGAGCACTTTAATCCGCTTTACATGTACAAACCTAAACTTACAGAATGTGTGTGAATCCCTTCAGTAAACAGAGTGCAGTCTGGCAGCAACCCGATACAGTGGTACCTCGGGTTACATACGCTTCAGGTTACATATGCTTCAGGTTACAGACTCCGCTAACCCAAAAATAGTGCTTCAGGTTAAGAACTTTGCTTCAGGATGAGAACAGAATCATGCGTCGGTGGCGCGGCGGCAGCAGGAGACCCCATTAGCTAAAGTGGTGCTTCAGGTTAAGAACAGTTTCAGGTTAGGAACAGACCTCCGGAACGAATTAAGTACTTAACCTGAGGCACCACTGGACATGTTTTCTCAGAAGTTCTACTGATTTTGATGGAGTTAAGTTAAATATGTTCAGGTCCCGCTTGCAGGCTTCCCATAGGCATCCGATTGGCCCCTGTGAGAACAGAATGCTGGGCTGGGCAGGCCTTTAGTCTCATCCAGAAAAACTCATGCTACATTCTTATGCTAAGGGTTGTCTTTCTCTTCAGAGGTACTCTAAAGAGGAGGGTGCTACTGAACAAGCTGCAGCTGATGGAAGTTCATACTCCCTCCCCTTCTTCCAACACTACCTATGTCTTTGAGCACTTGGAAGCTCAACCAGGAAAGTAGATTCAGGAATGAAAAACTGATGCAACTCATGTATTCATGCTGACAGGAAAGCCTCATTGTAAGTTTTTCACCCAGGACCAAAATAACATTCAACCAGCTATGTTCCTCACTCTTATGCCACAGGGGTGAGCTGCCTATGAGTCACTGAGAGCCACATGCAGGGGTGGAGAGATGGGACTACTGGCTTTGTGTCAGCTAGTGGAGTGGGGCTAGTGGAGGCATTTACACAAACTTTCTCACACATACACTTACTCATACTTACCTATATGCACTCACTCATGAAAACACACTCATGGTTAATCCTCCCCATGCACTGTTCTCCCTGTCACTTGGGTGGGCTGGAGGAAGTCTAATTTACTTGGGTGCAAGACAGTGCATGGGTATGGGCATGGGGGAGCGTTGGGAAGGCAGCAAAATTTTACAACGGGGGCCTTCATGAAGGTCACGCTGAAGATTATCAGAGGACACGCAGCTCATGTTATGCCCCAATTCCAAGTTACTGTCAGCCCCAAGCATAATGACAAGAGTCTCTTCACAGCTACTGCTTTATGTTTGTTTACTGCTTCCCTTAGCTGAAAATTAAACAAGTTTCTAGGAACCCATAAATGCCACCCTTCCAGAAAAGTACAGCTTAAAATCATTTGTCACAACCATATGGCTTATCTTAGAATGTGAAAAGTGACTTCATCTGTTCAATCCCGTTCCCTAAGCACTTGGGTATTAAGGAGTTCATTTTCTTGTTTTGCCTCTGTCACCAACTTTTGCTATATATCACATTAATAACTACATTTGGCTCCCCCAAATGATAGAATCATCAGCAAACGATTAGATTTCCAATGGATGTAAATAGCCAGAATATCATGCAGGCTTGGTGGGTGGCAAATGAGTTTTGCACTTGGGAGCAAACAGCAGGTGGCTCCTCACCCCTCGCCATCTATCAAAGGGGTCTGACATGATATGATCTTCCCCATCACCCACACAGATCACAACTTTCTTTTATAAAAACATAGCAGAAGTTTGACATGGAAGGAGGTTTCCGAAAACCACAGTGCTTTGGGCTAGAAGAAAACAGGTACTACAAAGAACAGGCTACTTGATCAGGCCAGTGGCTGATCTTGTTCTCCCAGGCTAACCAGATAGCTATGGGAAGCCCACAAGCAAGACACTCTCCCCTCCTGTAGTTTCCAGCAACTGGTACTCAGAAGCATACTGCCTCTGACAGGTTTCAGTAGAGTTGAAAGGAATTTTGCCTTTCAAAGTCAGTTGGCACAGGTGTTACCATACCAACTCCTGCAGGTAGAGAATTTGTAAAGCATGTGGGATTTTTTAATCCGCACTAATATTCTTGACACAGTGTGGTTGGCATCTGTCTGTCTTGGGAGACAACGGAAGAGTGCACCTTTGGGGATAAAGCAGTAGAGAGTTACACTGCCTGCTGTGGTTGCAGAGAGACCGATAAGAGAGAGAGATGTTTTGTTGCAGCTGGGGCAGATGAAGGCGTTTGGTTGTGCTCAGGTGTACCATGGCATTTCTTTTTTCTGCGCTGCTCCCAGAGGTCATTCCTCCTGTGGTCACTGCTATGCATACATGACCTCACTCTCCAGATGTTGTGGTCATCCGCAAGAGATTTCCACATGGCAGGGTTCATGTTGCCAGCCTTTATGTCACATTTGCAGAAATCTTTGTAACACAGAGTTAGTCTGCCTGAAGCCAGCTCCCTGTAGACCATGTCTTTGGAGATCCTGCCTACATGACCAAGCCAGCATAGATGTTGCTAAGACAGGAATGCAAACATGGTGGAAATGTGGACTTGAGAGAGCACATCTTTGATCGAGATTCTGTCCTGCCATGTGATGCCCAAAATCTTTCTGACGTAGCACATATGGAAGGCGTTGAGGAGTTGCTCCTGGTGGGTGTAAGTTGCCCATGTCTTGCTATCATAAACCACTGTAGAACTATTACATTTATTTGATAGTTCAGAGGTTTCAGTTCTTAAGGATTCAAACCAAACGCACAGGGCACTCGAGTGTAATACCTGGCTTTATTCCATAAGTTTCAATATGAGATGTTCCATGCTTCCAAAATGTCCTTGGTTAGAATGTGTGGTGAGTGAGGAGAAAGCTTAAAAACAAATCCTGGTTCAGACTACATACTAAGCCAAAGCTTGGCTTAGCTTAGTGAGGCACAGTGGCGGAGCTTCAAGCTCCAGTGGGTGGGGTGGAGAGCAGATGGGGGCATGGCTGGCGCGTGTCCTGGGGGCTTGGCACGTGTCCTGGGGACGTGGTGTGCCGCCTGCGGAGGCGTGGTGCCCAGCGTGTGGGGGCAGCCGCAATGGCACCCCACTGGGATCATACCACCAGGGGCGGTGCGCTCCCCCTGCACCCCTGTTCCTCCACCAGTGGTGAGGCATAGCAGCAAAAAACACCAAGCAGGAGCAAAATGACTTGCTTGTGATTTTTAAAATTTCTATACCACTTAATAACTAGAAATATTTCTAACCGGTGTACAAAAAAACTGAAGCAACAACAGGCAACTTAAGGAAAACATTACTAAAATACACAGTTACATATAGAAACGTTGCAAGTGGATGTGAGCTCCTCTCTGGGGTCCCAAACATTTGTGTGGACCAGGTTGATAAATCATAGACGAGACAGATTTTGTTCTGGATTGACTTGGCATTCAGAACAACCCCACTAGGCCCAAGGACTGGTTGGTAAGGCAGCTGTGGGCCTCCTGGTTGGAGGGAAGACCATAGCCGAGAATAGATGTCAAATATCTACCTTGTCTTTCCCTTACCAGGCACAGATGAAAATCAATGCATTAAAATTAGTGCATTAAAACTTACCCTGAATCTTCTGTGTCTCTAAAATTTAGTACACTAAGTTAAGAAGCATCTGAGCCCTTTGTGTCATTAGCAGTATATTTATTACGATATATCTAGGGGATCAACTGGGTTATAAAGCAGTCTATTTATAGCTTCTCCTGGGATATGGAGTGGTAATTTGTTCCCTTGACACCTAACCTAAGGTCAATTCCAGCAGTGGAAGATGTATTTTTACAGGAAATGAAATGAAAGCATACAGCAGAAGATTAATATAGTTTCTGAGGCCTGAAGAAAAAATGTGCTGAAGAAAAATGGTCAAGAGCACACATTATGTATCAAGCATACAACAGTGTGCTGCGGCCAAGGTGAAGTGTTCAAGCAGTCTATTAATGAATTGATACACTGGTGTTTGCGTGTCATGGAGACATAGCCTGATGTTTTTGAAATGAGCTGTTCCATGTTTCCAAAACGATTTTTGTAGTTCAATGCCTGCAACAGATCAAATGGTGTCTTATTTTTAGGCCGTCATAACATAATGGAGCACAAGGAAAATCGGGCATAGATTCCGTGGCAAAAATAAATGGTATGCGAGAAGATCCATTTACCATTTGGTCATCATTTACGATAGAGTTTTCAGTATTCACATGCTTTAATAAAAGGGAATATTGCACTGTTTTGTTCCTGCTCATTTAACTAGAGTGTGCAGTCAAACGTCTTGACCCTACGTATGAGCTATTAATCTTCATAAAAACACAAGATACATGCATGCCCAATCACACTTAAGAACTATATTCCACAGAGAGGCTCATCTGATGACCACACTATGTTCTTTTAAGTGCCGTGTAAAGATGCTATTTTTCTCCCAGGCCTTTCAATTATAATAGACATTTTAATGCTTTTAGAGCTTTGCACTAAGTTATTCCCCTTGATGGGTTTATATTGGTTTCAAATTGTTTTTAGCAGCAGCATTTGTCCTGATTTTTATCTGGTTTTAGTATTCTTACAATTTTTGTGGGTAGGGGGGAGCTGGAGTGCAGTGTTTTCAGTGGTCTGTAAACTGCTGAAAGAACCCAATTATATGGGTGGCATACAAATGTAATAGATAAACAAATGTGTCGAGGCAAATGCATGTTGAATTAATCTCTTTACTTTTCATCTTTACTGCACCAAGTAATGATTAGGCTGCTTCTGCTACTGAGGTTTTTAAGATACATGTTTCTAATTTTATATGCACACACAGACCTTTCACACTTGATTAGGGTTTGTGTATGTAATATATGCTTCGATGTGCATAGCCAGGTATAGAAATTGAATGTTGATGCAACAGACAATCTCTCTGATTAATTACATGGGGGGGGGGGGCAGAGAGTGTTTTGTACAGAAGATGGCTAGATTGCTTCACTAGTACCCATATATACTCATAACTATGGAACTGGCATGTGGCTCCTTGGTGGATCTGTGGAAAAGGAGAGAGTAATGAAAAGGGGGGAAAGGCCACGTAAATTCAAGCAAGACAGGCTGTGCTGTTCCATGGCACTGGAACAATGTTTTCAATCCATTGTGATGAATCCTAGGGTGTCTAAGGCACCTTAACCTTCACATCATTCTTCCCTCCCACCCACCTTTTGAAATTTATGGTTACCATTTAGGCCAATTTCAATTTCCATTAATAATATGTGCAACTGCTGTACATTTAAGGGAATTTAATCACGTCTCGGTGACAGGTTTAGCTTAAAGCCGGGGCTTCACTTGGAACTATCAAGTAAATTTCTCTTGAAAAGGTCAGTTTAACATTTCACAGTAGAGTCCATTCCAGACAAATTAGATTTTGTTCCACTTGTCTTGAGTGAAAACACACTCCTTGCGTCAGATAAAACAGTGCTGTCAATCAAAAGGCAGAGGCAGCCTGCGATTGCGCCGGCGCCTTGCCAGCACCTGGGGAAAACGTGCTCCCTCTTGCATAACATCCTCGGCTCATTTTAAGAGCTGAAATATAGCTGCTTGGTGACAAAAAAAATATTATTAGCCCTGAGAAAAGAGAAGCCGTGCCAACTGCAGAAGATTAAAACTAAATGTTTGCTGGCTTCTGGATTTTCTCCTTATCACTACAAAAGAGACACGGGATACCTAATTTCAAGCTTATGTGGCAAAAACTGAGCGGTTGTGCCAAACCCCACAGTTGAAGGCCAAGGTTATGTGAACCAAAGCAACAAGTAGGCCTGCAGCTGTGGTCTAAAAAAGAATATAGATATATATATTGTTCTGTATAGGTGAGATAGAGTGAGCCATATTCATGCCACCATCCTCTAAGTTTCCAGATTTCTCCTTAAATGCTACACATTGCTTCTTCTTCATAATGGCTGGCAACCACATGTCCTGGTTATCTTCTCATAGACAATGATATACTAGTTTCCTCTTCTATTATTTCCATGTGTTCCATTAATATATATTAATATATAGTCACTATGTTAACATAGTGTATATTAATAAACTGGCCAATACAGATCTGGCCCAATAGGAAGACTTTAATTTCTTAGAGATGGGGGGCAGCCATTGCTTCTTTCTCCCAGAATCCTAGGTGCATAGCCTGGGAGGGACTCATTCAGCCTCCAGTTTTCACTTTGGAACTGAGTTTACAAGCTGACCCAATTTGTGGTGTTCTGTTTATTTGTTCGTTTTCTCTTGTCACCCTCCGCCACTGCTTCGTGTTATATTTTGTCTGGTGGAGAGTTCCAGAAAACATGAAAGCTTGGTTAGTGCCAATAAAAGTATTGCCCAACAATTTAGCCTTCTCTGTTGACTTGGTCAGGAGGCTATACCTGAAAGAACTGAAATGATGCCATTCTTCGCATTTCTGAGGAAATTTGCAAAAAAACAAAAACAACAATCCCCATTAAAAATGTTAAGCATTTTAGAGTGAATTTCTCTCAATAGACACATTTCTGATATATTACTTTTTATGCTTTGTTTCCCGTTATGATGTAGTTTTTGTGAACTTTGGTTGGAGAACTGCATCACAAAATCTGGCTAAGTGAAAATTCTGGAAGGTGGCTCTGTTTCAGTTCTCATGTTGATTTGGAAGGTGCAAATGTGATAGATTCAGCTTTAAATTCAAACTGAATCAAAGTTCTCCCGCATTCCTAATGTAGCACCTTCAGAGCACATGTGCTAGCAGTATGGGTGCATCTAGACAAGGGCTTAAACTGTAAAGAGATCACTGAGACATTGTAAATCAATCACTGGCAACAGTTCTTTAAAACGTAGGCTTGCATTTTGATGAAAATGATTTTACACTGATGCTGAAAAAGAAAAAGAAAACCTTACAGGCAAGAGGAGCAGTGATCCAACAATAAACACCTGTCTGGAAACACCAATAAGTCAAAAGAGAACTCTTAGAAAATCAGAGGACCTTTTCTGAAATGCTCGTAGAGAAGCTTTGCAATTCAAATTGTTCAGAGTTTGAGGCACTTGTTTAAATTCTCTTCTGCTGAATATAGATTTAACATATTTAAGTAGGATGCAAATGGTTTGAAAATGTATTTGCTCCAAAGCAAAGTAAGGCCCTTCTTTTTCTTTTCTGTTTCAAAAAGCGTATTCAGATCACTTCTACCAAATTTAGGGTGTTTGTCTAGCCTTATGTGGATGTTCACCTGAATACAAATGGGCTCATACTGGAGCAGTAGAAGGGACGCACAGACATGCCCTAACCCACATCCCCATCCATGCCAGCTGAATTTCAGATCTTCTGCTGTTGAGGTGAATGATGTGAAGGGGACTTTCAAGCACAAAAGAGTTGAATTAAAGGGAGATGGGAAAGGTTTCTCTCAATATTTTCTAAGCTCTGTACTTTGTGAATACTATCTGCAGTAAATTCCTAAGTAAATCTCTGAGCTAATCTTACTTCTGCAAATTTCGGCCAGACAGTTAGCAAAGACAGCAGTTTCTTGCTATTTCTAATCAGACAGGTAAGGAGGTCGTTTCCTGCCTAGTCAGCTAGCAAGAAACCGCTGCTGTTAGCAGTAACTAACCAGACCTACTAAATTTGGCGGGCAGGTCAAAAGTTCATTTCCTACCCAGCTGCTTAAAGAGGCCCCTTTTCCTGCCTTATGCTTACTAATGCAAAGATGAAGACACGTGTACGAAGGAAAGGGGAGGAAATGCTTAGCTAGCAGAAAGACGGGAATGTTTAGCAAGCAATAAAATGTGTTTAGCAAGCAATATAGATGTGCTATGTAAGGGAATAATTTGAGAAGGTATGGGAGGGGGGAGAGTGTTCAGAAGAGTATAAGAAGTCTGTAGATGCGTATTTCTTTACAGCCAGTTTATTTTCAGGAGCTATCTAGCTGGCTGTCTCTGTGTACAGAATGTCTCTGTACACAGATTTCAATAAACTTTTTCTCCAAAGAAGATTTTGCTTTCCTGGTACTTTTGTTCCCTCCAAGGTCCGGGGATGGCGTGGCTGATGGATCCCTAGGTAAATAAGGCTTCATTTCTTTGGGGGCTCGTGCCGGGATAAGCCCTCTCCCCAATACGGACCAGAGGGCCAGGCTCAACCAAGGTGAACAGCTCAGCAGCGTTTGCAGGCTTCAGCGCGCACCCCACCTGTTTCGTGGGGGAAGCCGGCCACACTGTCCTGCAGTGGAGACATCTTGTTGAGGGAGAAAAACAAAGAGGACGGCGCCAAGGGGACAGGTCCGCAGCGGAAAACGGTAAGCCCAAGGGAAAGGGCGTGGGCCCCCAAGGAAGAGGGGGGCGAGGTCTGATCAAGCCTCACCTGGTTGTGCAGAGGGCCACCAGGAAGGGAAAAAAGGGCGTGGCAGTGTTATGCCACCAGTAAGGTTTGGTAAAAAGGGGACTGGTTGTGCAGGAGAGTGCCACCAGCAAAAATTTGGAACAGAAGAGGGAGGGATATATATATATTGTGATTTTTTTGGTGTGTTTTGAGTATTGCATGCTGAAGTTATTTTGGTGTGTTTTGTGTATTGCATGCTGAAGTTATTTTGGTGTGTTTAGTGTGTTACATGTTGAAATTATGTTGGTGTGTTTTGTATGTTGTATGTTGCATGTCAAGATACTCCAGTGGCTGAATTGTCAAGTGTGGGCCAGGGCTTAGCGTTCCCCTTGGGTGATTGCAGGGTTGTGCATTTTCTGGCAGGTCTGTTGTGTGAGAGAATTTTTACTGTGAATAGTAGCGAAGTATCTGGAAGAAATGGGTTCTGGCCAAAGTAGAAGTACCCCTTTGAAATGCTTTTGGGGATTCAAGCTAATGAGAGGGAAGATGAGGACATTGTGTAAATTAGATTGGCCCATCCCAAAATAACAAATTGGCCGTCCACTGGGACCCTTGATTTGCAACCCATTAATCCATTATATCAGAACATTTTGAATGTCCACCCTGATCAAATCCCCTACATTTCCACATGGAAGACCAATGTGGAAAAGAACCCCCCCCCCCTCCTGGCTGAAGTCATGCTGCCAAAAAGTCTCAGGCAGCAGTATCTGCTCAGTCAGGAAAACA
Organism: Podarcis muralis; assembly: GCF_964188315.1. NCBI lineage: Eukaryota > Metazoa > Chordata > Lepidosauria > Squamata > Lacertidae > Podarcis > Podarcis muralis. The sequence goes on from NC_135660.1 coordinate 46,869,894, forward strand.
GGAGGACAACCCCCCAGTCCTCCAGGATTCAGAGAGGGAAGAAGATAAAGTTTTAATGCCCCCACCGCCTTATGCCCTGGCAACAGCCCTGGCACCACCCCCGCCACAGGGAGCAGATGGCCCAGCCCCAATCCCGTGGACAATGCATTGTTAAGACCTGGGCGAAGATGGAGAAAGGGAGGAACGAGAAGAGGATGATGAGGATGAGGCATTTGTAGGAAGATTGATTAAGTTGACAAGTGATGGAAAGATATGAACAGAAGGAACAGGCAGAATGTTTGAAAAAGTATGTGGAACTTTATGAGAAGTGGACGTCAGTCCCCATATGTTAAAAACAGCGGGATGTATAGGGGAACAGAGAAGAAAGTGGCAGAAGGAGTGGGGAAGGCAGTGAAAAGAGTGACCCTCCATAGGGCACATAAAGCACAGGAGAAGGGCGCGGCCAGAGTGATGCCTCTCCATAGAGTGTATGACCCTCCGGCCCCCGCGGGACCTAATGGGGTGCTGCCCAATAGAACTCATACAGTTCAACATGTCCCCTTCTCTAGTGCAGATGTTTGTAATTGGAAGAACCAAAACCCTTCATTTGAAGAAAACCCTGCCCAAATAATTAAGCTGTTTGAGGAAATTTTTAAAAACATACAACCCCACTTTTTATGATGTGCAATATTTGATGGATGCCCTGCTAACTACAGAAGAGGCTAGGCGAATTCATGCTGAAGCCCGAGCACACATGAGAGCGCAGGGGGCAGGAGATCAAGCTGTTGCAGCAGGATATCCTGAAACTACACTGAATTGGGATTATCAGATCATTGAAGGGCAAAATACCCTCACCACTTATCGCCAGAATGTCTTAAATGGCATGAGGAGGGCAGCCAGAAAACTCACCAACTTTGTGAAGGCCAGAGAAATAGTACAAGGGACAGAGGAGGCCCCTGGAGCCTACTTAAAGAGGCTGAAGGAAGCCTACCGCCAGTATATCCCTGTGGACCCAGATGAGGCTGCCAATGCCCCTATCATAAAAACTGCCTTTGTAGCCCAAGCGGCGCCCGATATCCACCAAGAAAAATGAAGGTTTTTATGGGCCACACCCTTGAATGGATGTTGGAATTAGCCCAGACCATTTATAATCAGAGGGAAAAAGAGACCCAGAAGAAAAAAGGAGAAGTACCAGGCAGAGAAGTTGATGGCCCTGAAGACGGGAAGTCCACCGTTAGGAGAAGAAGAGGAGGGCGAGGCCGCTTAGGAAAGAGCAACAGCATGCCTTCAAGGATTTGAAAAAGGCATTGCAGCAAGCACCAGCGCTGGGCATCCCAAATCCTGAGAAGCCTTTCTCCCTGTTTGTGGATGAAGACCAGGGAACAGCAAAGGGAGTGCTATGCCAAAATTGGGAAGCTGGCAGCAGCCCGTGGCATACCTATCTGAGCGCCTGACGCCTACAGAACAAGGTTTACCGCCATGCATGAGAGCAGTTGTGGCAGTAGCTACCCTACTGAACAAAGCAGACAAATTTACCTTTGGCCAAGACACTGTTTGTGTGACCCCGCATGCAGTCCCAGCTCTGCTTGACATGAAGGGTACCTATTTCCTCTCCCAAGCAACGATGAGAAAGTGCCAGATGTTATTGTTGCACCCACGTTTGAAATTCCAAGTCACCACAGCCCTCAACCCAGCTGCCCTATTACCGGTAGGAGTAGGTGAGGAGCCCACGCATGGCTGCATTGAAGTAATGGATGAGGTGTACTCTAGCAGACCTGACCTTAAAGATGAAGCAGACCCCTAGTGGCCATCATGGTTTATGGATGGAAGCAGCTTCATTGAGGTTGGACACCGGAAAGCAGGCTATGCAGTGGTAGCCCTGGAAGACCAGGTGATCGAAGCAAAGTCACTCCCGCCTGGAACATCGGCCCAGCTGGCAGAGCTAACTGCGCTTACCAGAGCCCTGAGCCTGGCAAAGGGACAGAAGATAAACATTTATACAGACTCTAAGTATGCATTCCTGACTTTACATGCCCATGGAGCCTTATGGAAAGAAAGAGGTTTGCTTACCTCCAGAGGAAGCCAGGTGGCCCACCCACAAGCTTTATTGAACCTTCTGGATGCTGTATGGGAACCCAAGGCAGTGGCAGTTATCCATTGTTATGGACACAAGACTGGACCAGGAGAAGTGGCCAGAGGAAATCGATTGGCAGACAAAGTGGCCAAAGAAGTAGCCCGGGAACTGGCCCCCGCCTTGGTTATTGGAGCACTGGTCCCAGAAGAGATCTTAAGCACCACTGACAAGCCAGCTTACACGAAGCAGGAAAGGGACACTGCAGATGCCCAGGAGCTGACATCATCCAAAGAAGGATGGTACCTTACCCCTGATGACAGGATATGGATTCCAGAGTCTCTTTCTCGGCAGATAATTCAGAGATACCATGATTCAACCCACATAGGACCAGATGCTACAACCAAGCAGCTGGAGAAATGCTTCTATATAGCCCACCTCTACCAACTGGCAGCCCAGATTTCCAGGAAATGCCTGCTGTGTCAAAAGAATAATCCCAGAGCCGGACCACTGGCTCCCCCAGGGATTCAGCATAGTGGAACTGCACCTATGGAAGATCTTGTCGTGGACTTTACTGAATTACCCCGTTGTGGACTACACCGCTACCTGCTGGTGGCAGTGTGCACCTACACCGGAGGGCCGAAGCATGGCCAACAAAGACTGAAAAGGCATTTGAAGTAACCAGGTGCCTGCTTAGGGAAATCATCCCTCGCTATGGATTGCCAAGGTCCATAGGATCTGACAATGGACCAACATTTGTTCATGCAGTCCTACAGGGACTGGCAAAAGCGCTCCAGATCAACTGAAAGTTGCATACAGCATACAGACCCCAGAATCAGCTATCCAAGCTGACACAGGAAATTGGGTCTAATTGGGTGACAATGTTACCTCTGGCATTACTCAGGGTCCGCAGTCTCCCGTCAAAGCGAACCCACCTGTCACCTTTTGAAATTCTGTTTGGAAGACCAGTTCCATATGTTAGAATGTTAACTCCATATGCTAGCCAGGATATGCAATTGAATAATTAAGTCCAGATATTCTTCCGAGTTTTCTTTTGTCTCAACAGGTGGACCCAGGCTCGCAACCCCTGTGTGTTGGCTGCATCAGTTCGAGCCAGGTGATGAAGTGTGGGTAAACGATTGGGCACGGACGCAGCTACAACCGTGCTGGAACCTTATACCGTCCTGCTCTCCACACCCACCGCCGTGAAATTCGCCGGCATCACCCCTTGGGTCCACCACACCAGAGTGACCACTACAGATTGGACTGTGCAGTTAAATCCTGATTAACCCCTTCGGCTGACCATCTCCAGACCCTCCGCTGACGACCGCCCTGCTGGTATCACTCCGGAGGCTGATACCTCCGGCTGGAGAATTGGATGGGAGGGGCGCCCGCGGGCAGCGCTCCCAACGTACCTGTTCTACGAACTCACCCACCTGAGAATATCCTACCACAATATAGGGACAGAGCGAGACTTACAATAATGTGGGAAGGGGACCACCCCATTGGGCATTTGACTCCTCACCAGGCTAGAGTTTTAGCAGCAGTCTATTCTTGTGGGTGTGTTGCTTTTTATTTCTCACCAAACCCCCCTCCAGGAGGTGCTTCTCTTTCTCCCACTCATCGAAGTACCATACACCCAGTGGGCCTTAGAGGTAGTTACACACATACCCTTGAGTGACTGACACGATACCCACCATGACTGAATATTGGTGGGAGGAACCATGGAGATATTGGGGATGGTGGGTAGGAGTGATATGTACCGGCCTGCTTGTTTGGATGCTCCTGTATTTTTGTTGGCATGAACGGTACCGTATTTGTGGGAGGAAACGTAATCCATCTATACCTTTGATGATTCTCCTTTTCTTTTTTAGTTGGAGAGCCCACATGTGTATTGGCACAGGCAGGAAAAAGTCCCCCGACTTCCCTTGCTGACATTTCCCGTTTGATGACTGAGTGGGGTGCCCATAACTCCTACAATAGGTGGTTACAAATGGCTGAAATGGAGCATGTTGTTTCAACATTTCAGTCCATGGCGAGGCTATCCGTGATCTGGCGGCTAGCATTGAAAAGGTGGCACATGTCCCTGTACAAACTTGGGAGGGCTGGGATATGTCTTGGTTGGATAGCATCTTCCCAGGTGGATGGATGGGGAGGATATTTACTATGGTGATAGGCCCAATAATGCTTCTATTGCTTTTCTGCTTCTGTATACCCTGCTTGATGCAATGCTTGCAACATATGATGGAAAAGATGATGTCTCGCACAATGGATCTGTGTGTGATTGTTTTTATGAGAGAATATAGACCCCTACCCCAGAACGAATCTAAGTAATAGATTGTTCAAAAGAAGAGGAGGGAGTAAAGGGAGATGGGAAAGGTTTCTCTCAATATTTTCTAAGCTCTGTACTTTGTGAATACTATCTGCAGTAAATTCCTAAGTAAATCTCTGAGCTAATCTTACTTCTGCAAATTTCGGCCAGACAGTTAGCAAAGACAGCAGTTTCTTGCTATTTCTAATCAGACAGGTAAGGAGGTCGTTTCCTGCCTAGTCAGCTAGCAAGAAACCGCTGCTGTTAGCAGTAACTAACCAGACCTACTAAATTTGGCGGGCAGGTCAAAAGTTCATTTCCTACCCATCTGCTTAAAGAGGCCCCTTTTCCTGCCTTATGCTTACTAATGCAAAGATGAAGACACGTGTACGAAGGAAAGGGGAGGAAATGCTTAGCTAGCAGAAAGACGGGAATGTTTAGCAAGCAATAAAATGTGTTTAGCAAGCAATATAGATGTGCTATGTAAGGGAATAATTTGAGAAGGTATGGGAGGGGGGAGAGTGTTCAGAAGAGTATAAGAAGTCTGTAGATGCGTATTTCTTTACAGCCAGTTTATTTTCAGGAGCTATCTAGCTGGCTGTCTCTGTGTACAGAATGTCTCTGTACACAGATTTCAATAAACTTTTTCTCCAAAGAAGATTTTGCTTTCCTGGTACTTTTGTTCCCTCCAAGGTCCGGGGATGGCGTGGCTGATGGATCCCTAGGTAAATAAGGCTTCAGAATATGCTTGGAATCCTCATTGTGATCAAGAACCCTGATTAGGATTCTGTGGACACCCCACACCTTTTCTGTACTCTTGGTCCACACACATTCAGGCAAACACCTAAATAAGGCTATCATCTTCACCCTTACTTAATCGTGCATCATCATCCACATTCGCCATTAAGTTTCTGTGTCTGACTCACATAAACTGATCCCTGTTATTTTAAACCCTTAAGGTTTCAAATACATCCCAGTTAGAACTACACAGAGAGCTCTCTCTCTGCTTGAAAAGATATGGCTGCCTTGGAGTTTGCATGTGTGTTGGAGGTGGGGAGACGGAGTTATCCAATAGAGATCTAGAAATTATTTTTAGGCACTTGCATTATAATGATTATAAATGTATGACAAATGTATACATAAATTATGCCTCTAATTTCATTTTAGGATAGTGACGATCTGTGCATCACCCGCCTGTTCCCTTGATGGAAATGTAGGCTTATTAATGGGCACTCAAGGGAACATTATAATTCCTAGTGTGCCAGATGCTGTTGCCAAAGCAAGGGCAGAATTATCCATCCAGTTTTAAATGCCGAAGACCCAATTGCTTCACTTACACTTATTTCAGCTGCTGTTGTTATTGTCTCCTGCCCCCAAGAGCTTCCTGGTAAAATATAAAGCAACAAAAAGTCCTGTAGCACCTTAAAAATGAAACATTTTTTTTTTCTGCTGTGGTTCAAGCTTCCATGGATTAGAGTGGAAATCATTATAAGCATGTTGTGTGAGTGAGAGTTTATTGCACATGCATGTATGGTCAGAAGTAATGAGAAGATGTGGAAACAGTGGGACTGTTAACCCACAAAATAGAAACAGGATTAGAATGTCTGTAACACTTTTATACAGTGCCCAAATTCATATTACACTGGAACACAGCAAGCTACTAACAATTGTGGTGACTAGTGATTCTGTGGGTAATCTTTCTTCTTTGGCGATCACTCGTAGCCGAGTAAGATTGTCTTCCATGATCATGGCCTTAACAGTGAGTCCATAAATGACTGTGGAAGACAATTATGGATCCACATGTTCTTCCACAGTGGGGACATAGTTTCCAGGTGGGAGTTACCAAGTGTGTCTTCCTCTTAGTGCATTTCTCCCTTTCCTCCTGAGTTTGAGCATCGTCAAAGCCCATGACACCTTTGGTAAAGGCAGTTCTTCAACTGGAGCACTCACAGACCAGTGTTTCCCAGTTGTCAGTGTTTATACTACTTTTTTTTATATTTGCCTTGAGAGAGTCTTTAAACCACTTTAGTTGATCACCAACATTACGCTTTCCATTTTTAAGTTCGGAATAGAGTAGTTGCTTTGGAAGATGATAATCAGGCATCTGAACACCATGACCAGTCCAACAAAGTTGATGTTGAAGAATCATCGCTTCGACTTCTTCCAGTACACTGGCATTAGTTTGCCTGTTTTCCCAAGTGATACGTATTTTTTTCAGAGACACCATTGATAGAATATTTCAAGGAGTTGGAGATGGCATTTATAAGTGGGTCCATGTTTCACAAGTATACAGTAAAGTTGCTAGTACAATAGCTTTGTAAACAAGCATTTTGGTTTCCCTGCGAATCTCCCAGTCCTCAAACAATCTGCACTTCAATTGGGAGAAAGCTGCACTCGCAGAGCTCAGCCGATGCTGGATTTTGGCATCAATGTCGGCCCATGTGGAAAGATAACTGCACAGGTAGGAGAAGTGATCAACATTCCCTACATTACACCATTGAGTTGGATTTGTGGCGCTGCAGAGGGGTTGTTTTGTACTTGTTGGTGCAGCACTTTGGTTTTTTGGATGTTGAATGATAGGCCAAGCTTTTCGCAAGCTTCTGCAAAGATGTTTCGTTACTAGTCTTGCATTGGGCCATCCTCAGCAAATTTCAAAAAAAACCTTCAGTTTCCATATATAAGAGGAATCTCTGGCTAGATCTACACAGCTATAAAAAATGCTCTGAAAAAACCCGTTGTAAAGCTCACAGTGGAAAATATCACTGACTTGTGATTTCAGCTCCACAGTGCCATCTTGGTGTTGCAGTGTTATAACACACTTTGTTGTTGTTTAGTCGTGTCCGATCTTCATGACCCCATGGACCAGAGCATGCCAGGCACTCCTGTCTTCCACTGCCTCCCGCAACTTGGTCAATCTCATGCTGGTAGCTTCGAGAACACTGTCCAACCATCTCGTCCTCTGTCCCCCCCCTTGTGCCCTCCATCTTTCCCAAAATCATGGTCTTTTCCAGGGAGTCTTCTCTTCTCATGAGGTGGCCAAAGTATTGGAGCCTCAGCTTCAGGATCTGTCCTTCCAGTGAGCACTCAGGGCTGATTTCCTTCAGAATGGATAGGTTTGATCTTCTTGCAGTCCATGGGACTCTCAAGAGTCTCCTCCAGCACCATAATTCAAAAGCATCAATTCTTCTGCGATCAGCCTTCTTTATGGTCCAGCTCTCACTGGACCATAACACACTTATAATGTTGTAATTTGACTAATGTAGCTGAGTCCTCACTAACTTCAATTGGCTTTGGATCTCAGTGTACAACTCCAAAGCTTATGACAGAAAGTTAGACAGAGGTGAAATGAGGTAAGCTTATAAAACTGTGCATGGTCTGAAGAAAGCAGATAGAGAAAAGTTTTTCTTGCTGTCAAATAACTCTAGAGTTATTCAGGACAGAAAAAAGAAAATACTTGTTCACACAGCACACAATTAAACTATGGAATTTGCTCCAACAGGAGGCAGTGGTGGCCACCAACTTGGAGGGTTTTAAAAGAGGACTAGACAAATTCATGGAAGGCAAGACTATCAACGGCTATGTTCTGCCTCCGTGGTCAGAGGCAGTAATGCATTGGAATAAAAGTTGCTGGAAACTCAGGAGTGGAGAGTACTCTTGTGGGTTTTCCACAAGCATCTGACTGGCTACTGTGAGAACAGGATGTTGGAATAGATGGGCCAGTCACCTGATCCAGCAGGCTCTTATGTTCTTATGACATGCTAACTGTAATGAAAACATGATGTGTTGCCAAGGGGTGTTAACAGAACTATTGATGACCATTACACTGCATGTAGATTGGGCAGCCTTCCCCCACTTGCAAAAGGCATACAAATTTACATAAAAATTTGCATTCGCTTTGTGCCGTATGCAAATTTGTATCTTCTTTTGCTATACATATGTCATAAGATGCCTGACAGGCAGAGTGTCCACAGATGAAGCTTCCCACATAACTGTATTTTCATACTTGAAAAGGCTCAATCTGTTGAATTTCAGCCCCCGTGTCAATTTTAAAGCAAGTAAGGTTTCATGAGTTCCAAGTGAGTAATATTAATGTAGGTTGATCATCAATTGGTAATACTACATTCAGTGCAAAACCAGGCATGGTAGGAAGAAGGTTAAATGGATTTGAGATTTACAACAACCAAAGTTCACATGCTTTTGAAGACTGTTTCTTGTGGTTGCTTATTATTTACAGCTCATAATAACTACAGCAATGTTATCAGCCCAGGCCAAATAGTCATCCCATTCTTTACTATTATTTGGAACAGAAAATGGAGAGCAGGACAAATTCTACTTCCTTCCCCTGTAGTAATGCCAAGTTTCTCTTTCTTCACAGGATGCATGGCTATATGATGACGCCCCTCATTTTAAGTTTGTGTGTGTGTGTGTGTGTGTGTGTTTTGCAGGTAGACCCCTGTTCCCATCTATTTTCTCTGACCAATTATCCAGTCCCACATGTGAGATCAGACCTTGAGCAATGGGAAGGAACTCCCATTTCTCCTACAAAATTATCATCTGCATCACTTCAAGTTTGCACCATGAGAGCTGTTCTGGTTGTGACCTCTCCCACCTTTCCATTCTTTGATACACCACGCCTTTCATATTGGCCTCCTGAGCTTAGCACTCTGACTAAATTGGGACTGAAATATCCTCCCACAACTGAATTAATTCACTCAACAACAAGGGAGGGAAGCAACTGCAAACTCTCCTTATGACCTTAATGCTAATTAATGAGCAAACAAGGGCCTACTGCAGCTGTATGTGCATAGAATTAAATAATATACAGGTCAATTCTGAAGCCAAGGCCCCAGGCATCCCAAGGTCTTTCATCTAAGCCCTCTAGATGCGAATGCTGCTAAAGAGAGTCAGTTATGTCATGCTGAAGATGGTGCTGAAAGAGTGGTTAGGAAGCAAATGTAGTGGCAACATCCATAATAGAATCTGGTGTAGTTTCATTCCCAATAAATGTGGTAGCATGAACAAAGTAAGGCACCAGCAAATTTATATGGGGACTCTTATCCAAATGCTTGCATGAATCCCCTCCATATAAATACTCTTCATAATCAATGTTCTTCAGAACTATGTAATTGTGAGCTCTGGCACCAGACATCCTAAAGCAACTATAAATCAGAGGGCTGGAGCATTTCGCTTGGGTAGTGGGACCGGACCTTTCTCAGTTAGCAAAAAAGAATGTTTAATTGCGATGGGATGTGACAAAATGTTACATTGTTCTGAACACTATTGGGGACTGAATGGGAATGAATTACATTTTGTCAAAACATTAAAAATTGGGCATCCAATGAAATTGACTGGAACGGTTTCAAGACAAACAAATGGAGCATTATAAAATTGATTGCCACAGAATTTCATGATGGTCATTAATTTAGATGTGTTTTAAAAGTATTAGACAAATTAATGGAGACTACATCTATCATTGGCTATTAGCCATGATAGCTAAAACAGAAACCATCTTATTCAGAGACAGTATAATTCTGGCTGCCAGATGCTGAAGACAGAGAACAGGGAATGGAGTTGGCTATTTCTATCATGCCTTGTTTGTGACCTTCCCAAAGGCATCCTGCTGCACATCACTAGAGAAAGAGTGATGGTCTAGATAGCTCTTTGGTGCGATTCAGCATGACACATGTTTAGGGAAGTCCACATGATAGGTGGTATGAAACCTCTCTATAAAAAAGCAGCACTAGTAGACAGCATGGTAGGGCTGCACTGCTTGTATGACCTCCTTCCAGCTGAGTCGTTGTTGCAGGATGGAGAGAGGTAAGCAGAAGGGGGTGGCATGGTTGGCATAGTGCAAACACACCAGCAGAGCCAATCCAGAGCATCAATTTTGCTGCTGCCTCTGCTGTCCTTCCTCCGTATGCTGCAGCAACTTGGCTGGTGGGAGGTCAGGTTAACAGTGGAACTGAACTGTGCTGTCCACTCCTGTATAGCTATCACTGATGGAAATGGAAAGTTGAGCATGCGCTCTTAGGTATGATAGTATGGTGTGATTCTTTTACTCTAACATGTAAGCCACCATGAACTACAATTCCACTTTAAGCCAGTTGCAAATAACTTAAAGGTCAGGGATGAGAAACTATTGGGCTATGGCCTGGATGTGGCCCATGGCACCACTGGATTCAGCCTAAGACCTCCTTTCCCCCTCCTTCCTGCATGGCAATCAGGCATACAAAATAAAGCTTCCATTTGAATGAATAGAATCCCCCCCCTCCACCCCAAGATCCCAATGTGGATTGCAGTTGGGATCTGTTATATAGAAAACTAATAAATAATTCAATTAATAATTATCTATTTAATTTGAATATGATTTATAGAATATCTTATCAATGAAATCGTACATAGGGCTGGTAGTAAATAAGAAGACACTCAATTATGAGACTAAAGTACCCGGGAATCTCTGTTTGATGAAGGGCTGCTTTAAAGCAGAATGAATGAATTCTGTCTCTGAATCTAACTCATATGTAGATAATAAAGTGAAAGGAACAGGCTTTACTCGTTGACTCTCTTATAGAACTTCCTGCCTCCCTCTGTGTTGAAAGCTATAAGAAAATTTCTTGTCTTTTTTTTTGTTTTGTTAAATTAAATACTTCCAGAGGCAACCAAATCTGAAGCAATTAGTAGATAATTCATCCCCCACCCCTTGTCCAGCAATTGACTGGAAGGAATGTTTGTATCCGCAGGCTTTGGAGAACCCCAAAGTTTGCAGAACATGAAAAAAGAAACTTGGAGTGAACCCAAGGAGAAGGCATGCTCCATGAATGCAGAACATGAATAACTGTTTGGAGATGTGGGAACTGAAAAATGCAAGGCAGGATAGGAATGGAATATCTTGAAATTAAGAATGCTGCTGGCTGGCTGACTGGAAACCTGAACAAGAACACCACACTGCAACATTCTGTTGTCATCCCCATTTGTGAACTATACTTTCCTGAACAAGTAGATTCATATGCAGAACAAGACTTTTTAAAACGCTGGGCCCAGAGGGGTCAGAGGGCACTGCTGGGTGCATAATGATCCTACACTGGAGGGGGGGAAACTGCAAGTAGAAAATTAGCACAGCAGGAAGGGGAGTGCATTAGAATTAGGAATGAGCAAGTATAGTGTGTGTGCTTTTGATTAAATATTTTGTCATCTGCAAAAAGCACCTTGTATCTTGAGCCCAATAAACTATATACGGTAATCCTTTACTTGCTCTATTTCACATTCCTATTCTATCAGTATTTTTTGTATTTTAGATAGAAGGGTTTTTTTGTTTTTGTTTTTGTTAAAAGGGATCCAGTTTGGGAAAGGGGGAAGAAAAAAAGATTTGATTTATGTTTAACTTCACCATTAAGAAAACATCTTCCTGTACACTAAGATCTCTCTGTTTCAAGAAAAAAAAACAACACATTTCCTCTCCAGACTATGAACTCTGCTCTTGACTCAAATCAAGAGACAGAAGTGAGAGGTGACATTGATGGACTTCTAGCATTTAATCCATACCTACTGACATTGTGGGGGTTTCGGTGTGTTTCAAGAGCTCCTGTGCTTTCATGCCCCTTTATAATCCTATGCAAATCTATTCAAAATTAAGTTCCTTTGCAGCTTGCTTCTAGGTTTATGCAGGTAAGATTGCAGGCTTATTGTAACATTAGTATCTTTTCATTTCAGCATGAACCCATTGTGAAATGTTTGAGGCAGAGACTGTCCAATCTATTTTTTCCCCCACTAGGTCCCTTCCTAAGAAAAACCGAGAAGCACTGTTGTGAACAGAATCAGGGAGGTGAAACGACAACAGCAATTGTCCCTAGCTATGGGAGGCATTCAAATCAAGGACCAAAAAGCCCAGAACTCTGTTCAAATTCAAAATGAACCAGGTGTTTGCTTCCATATTCTTGGGGCACTCAGCTACTCCCAGACATCAACTACAACTGCCAGAATCACACACAAAGGATATTCTTGTGCTTTTGGCCCAAGCGCAGGCTAAAAGAAAGCTTGCCTGTGAAAGATTTCCAGGCTGGATTAGCAAAAACAATGTACCAACTGTCCAAAAGCAAATCCAACCCCAATCTGTTCAGTCTTGGCCATTATTGCAGATCTGGACCTTGCTCATATAATTATATAGCCAGAAGGGACTCAATTATCTGCCTCAAGGACTGATCCATGTATTAGGCACTCTCCCTCATTTACCCACAGAGTCAAGAGATCATAATGCCCCACAATAAAAGAAAATGCAAACAATCCATCACCAGCATCAAAGCCAGGTTTTGTTTATGTAAACAGAGTGATACATCACTATGAACAGTCTTGTATTTGGAACAGCAAATAGGGACTCTGAACGATGAGGGTCACATTGTCTTGTGAAAGATGAAATCCTGGACATTGTAAAAATGTTCTAGCAAAAAAACCTGAAAGACTGAAATACAAACTCTATCTGGTTTGTAGATACAAACCATGCATAGTTTGTAGTCTTTCCGTTCTCTTAAAGACTTATAAATGTATTACTGTACTAGGGGAATTTTGCTATACCTCACTAAAGTACAGTTCCCAAGATTCTGAGGAGTAAAAAAAGTTAAACTTGGGATAGAATTCAAATAAGCTTATAGTGTAGTCAGGATCACAAGGAGACCTTGATTCCTAAAATGCAGACAATAGCATACCATCAGTGTTAGCAAAACAATCTAGTCTAGGGTTACCAGATGTCCCTGTTTCCCGGGGACAGTCCCCGGATTTGCGAGTAAGTCCCTGGAAAATTTCCATCCCTGGAATGTTGCCGGATTTCATCTAATGGCCCCAGGAAATGCAGCAGTGGCAGTCTCAGCAGCCCAGAGCAGTTGGCTCTGGCTGGCTTCAGGAGCTGCTCAGAAGTCCCCATATGATGGTGGTGCAGGGGCTCTAAGATGCCGCTTCCGGGCTGCCTCCACCTTCCCTGACACCCAACAACTAAGCTGTGAAGGGAGGCTTCCTGCTGTCTATTGGAGTAGCCTCCCAACTCCTACTTGCGTGTAAGCAGGAGGGGGCAGGGATCTCTCAATTAGGCAATGGGAAGCCTCCCTTCCCAGCTGAGGGATCTCCGCCCCTCCTGCTTGCATGCAAATAGGAATGGGATTGGGGCTGCTCCGATGAAAGGGAGGCATCGCACTGCCTGAGCCTCACCACCGCCGCTCTCGGCCCTCCTTCTCTGCTTCCATGCCTGACCCACCGTGCATCACTTCCCCACTCCCACCACCAAAGAACCAACAACTCAGGGGCTGCCCAGGCTCATGGAGAAAGGAGACAGAAGCCTTGGAGGAAGGGGAAACATGGCGGTTGAGGTCAAGGCAGCAGCCACCCCTCTGCCACCACCATCGCTGAAGCATCAACATCCCAAACGTATAGTATTTATTTATTTAAAGTGTCGCCGGATTCATTGAATAAAATCTGGTAACCTCAGAACTCATATCTCCATTCTCCACCCATAATCTAGATGGTTTTAATTCTCCAGAACTGAGGAGACATGATCTCTTAGGAAATGCAGGTGCACAAACTGTGCCTAAGAAGAGATTGCATGTCAACTCAAACTGCAAAGCATAGAATATGTGTCCTGTGTACAATGTTGTTCCACAACTAAATTTCTACATCACGTGAACTTTCTGGCTTGTCCTTGGTATCCGTTCGGCAAAATTAGAATTTTGACAAATAAATGCTTTCAGGAACATACTGAGTACTCTAATGATGTTGAAAACCAAATGGATTAGCCTGTTGAATGAAAGCAACGACAAAGTATTGTGGTATCTTAAAGACTAACACATTTTTGTTATGGTATAGGCTTTTGAGTATTGTTGGAGTAAACTTCATCAGATGCATGAGGTCCAGTCATCATTTCTAGGTATATGGGCACATAGTTGTAAAGGAGGGTTGTTTCAGACAGAAATAAAACAGAAGCACAAAGAGTGACAATTCAATTAGAGCTGGAATGCATGCAAAGTAAGCCCAGCGACCCTTTAAAACAGCAGTATTAGGTGATAGAACAATCAACTTGTTCTGTAGTGGGAAAGGAAACCGCATCTATTCAGACCTAAATGAATATAACTTCTTGATGAATTGTAAAAGCAGTTTCACACTTGAGCTTCCTTTTGAAAAAGCCTCTGTAGCCTGTTGTTTAACTGGCCCATACCGGCATCAGGAGATTTTGGTGCTGATTGGGACACATTCTGTTTGCATGTCATAGGAATAAAGGTAGCTGCCCTATAGGGCACCAGACTATTGGTCCATCTGGTACTGGTATAGTCTTCACGGACTGACAGTGGCTCTCCAGAGAATTTCCCAGGCCTAGCTAGAGATGGAATCTGAGACCTTCTGCATGCAGTGTAAATAGAACTTTAGATGGTTTCGCTTAAGAGAAATCCCTACTCCCAAGGAGTATACAATCTCTCACATATATATATATATATATATATATATATATATAGATACACACACACATATATATACATATATATATATATATATATATAAACTTTAAGCAATACAAATGAAGAGAAGGAGGAAGAGAGGCATGGGATGAAGGTGGGCAAATGAAACTGAATGCATTTTGAGGTGGTGGCAGGTTGGATTACACTATATTGTGGAATCAGATTAATGGATACCTGAGAGTTGACTCCATTGAACTCAGTGAGCCTTGGTTTTGGACAAATATAGGATAGCACAGAAAGCCAACAGTTAACATAAAAAATAAATAAATTCTGAAGAGGGATATGAGAGAGAAAGAAAAAGGGCACTGCATACCTGCAGTGAGGGAACTCTGCACAGCAATATTTTATTGGGACTTCTCATTTTAAAATGATTTCATGTGTCACATTTTTCTACCTAGAGAGAATATATACCGTATATTTTAAAGGCAAAATTTTGTCTCTGGACAACATGCTACTACAGCTAGTAGTACATGCTGCTTGACCTCATTTCTGCCCACACTACAGATGTGATTTCTGCACTACAGGGGCTGGACCTCCCAACTCTAGAATTCTAGAATTTGATGATGCTCCTGCTTTATTTTTCTCTATTTTGTTTGGGGGGGGGGTGGCGGTGGTGGTGGCTAGATCTGCTCTTGCCCCTGTTGTTCTGCTGCCCAAACCAAAGCAGTTATGCTGGCAATTGAAGGGACTATGCATTTTCGTTCCATGGTTTTATACCTTCTAGTAAAATAAAAGATTTGGATACTTAAAATGAGATTGGCTCTAAAAGGAGGGACTTCTTTATTAGGAAAATCACATAACCCTGCCATCTTCTGAAAAAAAACAAAACCTTGAAACTCTTAATGATTTCAAACTATGCTGCTATAAAAATCTGGAGAAACATAAAGATTTATTTGCTGCTAAACAGAGTTTATTTTATTTTTCTAAGAGAGGCTGTTATTTGAGTCAACACAGCCTGGGTGATACATCTGGTGTGGAATTGTATCCCACAGTAGAAGCTGCCAATTGTGTATTGGCATCTCAAGAGGCATTGTACACCCAGCATGTAATTAGAGTACACAACACACCGCCTGGTTATTATGTTCCTGTTAACTTCATTGCATAACCATTTTGTGGGGATGGAGAATCCTTCAAATTAGCAATCATTTGTTTTTATTCTAGTTTCCCGATAGCAATGCGCCTCAGCAGGACTTTGGGGAACAATATATGAAAATTCAAATGGCTTTTTAATTCTTTGCCAAATTCATTAATAGAGAGCTTGTGGCATGGAGTTCTACATTTTAGGAAGCTGACCGGTATTATTTTGTAATGGAACCCTTGGCTGAATGATCCTTATGACACTAATATTTCTTTCCCCCTATTTCATTTATGTAGCAAAGTTGTGCATGTAGAGCTGCAAAAAGTACAGTTGCTGGTTTCACGCAGAAGTAGGAATTATGAAGCAGTGTGTGGCGTAATTTTTAAAAAAGTTTCTAATAGATTTCAGTGCACAGGGCAGTTCTGTTCTTTTGGATGCAGAGTGCTGCATGAACCATTGATACCAGTAGAAGGATTAATGTATACAAGAGCCAAAGGCACATACAGAGAAGCTCTGGATTAGGTCAACGTAAGCGAAAACTTAGAAAGCACCTCAGTAGTCACCAGTCCAAAGTTTAGACTGAGCCTCACACTGAACAGTTCATTCATATTGTTAAAAAAGTAGACTGTAGGCATTCCAATAAATAGAGTAGAATCAACAAGTCAATAAACAAGTCAATAAACAAGTCACATTGAGCAATAAAACATGAAAAGAGGGATGAAGGGACAGTGAATGCATACTTTGAAATAAAACCCAATGAGTTCATGGAGTTTACTACTTTGAGCTAAACTTCATTGAACTAAATGAAACTTTGAGCAGGACTGAAGCCTACATGTTCTGTGTTTACTATAAATGCTGTGTGTGCTTAATTTATTCTGGGATATATAAAGAAGAAGAATCACAATGTATCCCAACCAAAGGCATATGTCACATAAGAAAACCAATGCTTAAGTATTTAGATGCAAATCTAGAGATTTACTCATTAAGTCTCATTCTTATCACACATTTCATTCATCAGAAACACAGTCAGGAATTTTAAGGCTCACATCAGTCAGTGCCAGTAATGCCTTCTTGGCAAACTGCCTAGCCATCCCATAGTAGATGTTTTGTGGCAGCTTCAGTTCTATTCAGTCAAGTAGTCTTTTGTTTTGCTTTTTTTCACACCAACAATAGTTATTCAGGTGACCATGTGAAAGGCAAGCAGTGTCAACAGAGACAAAAATATTGGAGAGAAATGATGTGATTCATTCAGGTCCTCTCCATCCCATGCACAGAAATTATTAGAGGGAGGGGGACACATTGGAAGGCTAATGACTAGAGTAAGTGTCTCCCAAGCTTGGAACCGGCTTCAAAATGTTATCATCGATCATCCTAATAAGCACTTAAGAAAGTAAATCAAAAGCTATTAAAACACTTCTGACATCAAACTCACATCCCTGAGTAATGCACAAACTCCTGCAATTTATGGTCTGTGCATGAGGACAGTGGGAGTGAATTGCAGGGAGGGGATATGCTGGGTTTTCACACAAAACATGTCACTTTTGCTATTGTTTTCTAGGCCTAGAAATGAAATGTAGCACACGATACTCTCCCGCCTCCCAAACACACAAACGATTGAGTGTACAGATGAGAAACCATGCATCAAGAAAGGCTGCAAAGAACTAACTTACTTATTTTAGGAAAGCAAAGAATTAGATGAGTGTTTTCCTTAAAGACAGTTTTAAAAGATTAAAATCAATGTGGTGCAAAAACTAATCACTCACCAGTTGCATAGAAGGGCTGCTTTGTAATACCATACAGTCGCATGAGATTCAATGTATGTGGATTTTGACCCACTCACACTGCTGGTGGTGGTATTTTCCAAGTGGAAGTTAAAAGTTTTGCATCCTTGTTGGTTTTCAAAGGAAAAGACAGGCACTTTTTACATACTCCTGAAGTCTATGAAGAGTATAAAAAGCTGTGTTCCTCTGTGGATACTGCTGGTTGGCAGAGCCCGAGGCAGTGATGAATGGAGCCAATGTCCAAAAAAAAATGTGGATTAATTCTCTCTCTGTGTGTGTGCCATTCCCTTCTCCCTCTCTCTTTCTCCCTTTCTTTCTCTTTTGATCTCCATCCTAGAAACCACACCCTGGCCTCATCCAGCAAGGAAATGCAACAGGTGAGCTATGGGACAGGTGCATATTCTGTCCCAGCTGTAGCTCCTTGCCTAGCTTCTGCATTGCACAAGGGAAAAGAAGCTTCTCTTCCTCCCTGTCATCAAGGAAATGCAGTGGGCCATGTGCTCACAGCTCAGGAAGGAAGTAGGGATAAAGAGGAGAGGCAGTAGGCCAGACAGGAACAAGCCATAGGATAGATCCAGCCCAGACTACTTACCAACATGCTGTTGGAATACACTTTCTATTACCCAGCACAGCCAATGGTCAGGGATTGTAGTCCAAGCATTTCTGGAGGTCACCACATTGGTTATCCCTGGTGTAAGGTATTATTTATTTCCAAGAAGGGCATTGGAATAAATGTGCCCAGTGAGAACGCTATTGGAAAGAGCAGTTCACAAGCACTGGGTGCTGATTAGCTCTAAATTTATGAGAATGCAACAGATCCTGGAACTTCCATTTGTGGAACTAGCTCTGGAAGTGGAATAAGTTATGGGAAAGCTGGTTCATTTCTGGTTTTGACCTCACAATGCTACAATGATCATGCTAAAAATGCATTGAAAGAATGATAGTGATGCAAGAAAATGGA
This sequence comes from Podarcis muralis, assembly GCF_964188315.1. Taxonomy (NCBI): domain Eukaryota; kingdom Metazoa; phylum Chordata; class Lepidosauria; order Squamata; family Lacertidae; genus Podarcis; species Podarcis muralis. The sequence goes on from NC_135660.1 coordinate 46,888,568, forward strand.
AGATTTGCTTAGCGTTAGGAGAGCACCAAATCATTTGTACCGTTCAGGTATCAAATGAAGTCAAGTAAACCAGTTCTCTAATGTTCAGCTTCAATGCTCATAGGGTTCATGGTAGCTCTCATCTGCCTGCTCCCCCTTTTCTGTCCTCCAAAGAGGGAAAGAACACCTCAACCAGAGGAAGAGAAAGGGGGTCAGTCCATTCCTACTCTTCTGTCCCTCTGTCCCTAACTCAGTAGTCACATGTACACCTCCTCCATCTCCCAGCTCAAGCTTCCTTTCCTCTATCCACTCTAATCTGGGGGAAAGTGTAGAGTGAAACACAACATACTTTAAAACCAATCAATCCATATAACTTTTCTTGTCCAGTTTGTCTTCTAACAAAATCATTTCCTTGCTCCCTTACAGCCATGCCACTCAAAGATTTGTCCGAGGATGGAGACCATTTTAAAAGCCTGTGATTTACTAAGGGTGGGGGGAATCTCACAAATGCAGTTAAGAGCTGGAAAGGCTTGAGAGGTTTTTAATTACTGGGGGTGTGGGGGCACTGCTGTAGTCATAATATCAGACAGTAATATCAGTTTCTCCTTTTCAGCAGACTGCACTTCTTTCAATATGGGAGAGAGAGAATGGCAAGATAATCAGTCACTACCTGTTTCCTTCACACACTGAGGTTCAGTTCGTATTTTTCCTATGCTATAAAAATTATTTGAGCCTAAATCACGCAATGAAAAAAATGATAGCATTGCCAACCCCTCAAGCAATGAAAATCACAGTATAGTTTGACAGGGGAGAAAAGGAGATTCTGTCAAAAGGCAATTTCAGAAGTCTTTTATTTTCTACATAGTATTCTAGGATGCTTATGTATTATATAACACTTTTGTAGTATATTACAAGACACAATTGCAAGGCCTCAGGCACCACCTACTTTATCAATTTAATCTAGAAAACCTGGGTTCCATTGCACAATAAGAAGCGTTACAAACCCAAAAAGCTATACAGTGGTACCTCGAGTTACAAACACTTTGGGTTACAGACTCCGCTAACCCAGAAATAGTACCTCGGGTTAAGAACTTTGCTTCAGGATGAGAACAGAAAACACACGGTGGCAGTGGGAGGCCCCATTAGCTAAAGTGGTACCTCAGGTTATGAACATTTTCAGGTTAAGAACAGACCTCCAGAACGAATTAGGTTCTTAACCTGAGGTACCACTGTACTTGAACAAAAATAAACAAATATTCCGTGCAGATATCCACTGAAATAACTGAGAAATGTCCAGCACATTGAATGCTTAAGAAATCCACTGTAGTCCATTTCTGGGATTATCATAAAACATCACATATTAAAAGTAAACCAACAAAAACAAAAGGCTGGCACCATGTGGTGTAGTCCTGTTCCTAGTTCTCTCTCAGTGTGTAGCAATTAAATAAGTGGCAAGGCACCAGCATGTCAAGCCACTCATTCCACAACCAGGCAGGGCTGGCCTACACATGAGGCAAGGTGAGGTAACCACTTCAGGCAGCAGGGTTCATTGGGGCAGTAGATCCTGTTGATCCAGTATACCCTGACACTTGTAGACACTTCCAGCTTCATTCAATGCATAACTTACAAAACACTTTACAACACGACCCCTCCATATTTTACAGTATATCTCCCTATATTTCACTGTATCCCCTAAACTCAATCAAGTGAGCAAGTACACCCTCTTATCAAGGTTATACATTTGACCAAATAAGATCTTGAGCTGATAAGAACCAGCAGGTTGGGTCTAGGGAATATTGAGTGTCTTTTTTTAATCAGGGGGTGGTATCGCTTGCCTTCAAAGTGCTAGTACTGAAGATGACCTCCTTGGACTCAGAAGTGTGTGAGAACTCCCACCCAAACACTAACAACCCCTTCTTGGGCAAGGTGTCTGGTCAGTGCCAGACATTCTTGAAGGAAAGATTATCCAGAATGGAGGTAGTTAGCCTAATTTTTTCTGTGCCTTCGACACCTCTGCACATGCTGGTGATAGGGGGGGAAACACCACCAATTGAGGGTAGGTGCTAGGATAGGCAGTAGAGATTTAGGCTTTGATGAGGTTCTAGATTAGCAAAGAGGCAATATCCCCTCTCCTCAAATGATCTGTGTTTATGTCAACAAAAGATGTATGCTGCTGTAAAAAAGCCCTTTAAGCATGGATCAGATGAAGAGGTTATATGTGTGGAGGTACATATGTAAAAGAAAGAGGTTGGGTGGCTATGCCCACTGCTGACATCCTGCCCTGAGCTCCTTTGGAAGGATGATAGATATAGATGACAGATAGATGATAGATAGATAGATGATGATAGATAGAGAGATAGAGAGATAGAGAGATAGATAAATAGATAGATAGATGATAGATAGATAGATGATAGATAGATGATAGATGATAGATAGATATAGAGATGATAGATGATAGATAGATAGATAGATAGATAGATGATAGAGAGATTAGATAGATAGATAGATAGATAGATAGATGATAGATAGATAGATAGATAGATAGATAGATAGATAGATGATAGATAGATGATAGATAGATGATAGATAGATAGATAGATAGATAGATGATAGATAGATAGATAGATGATAGATAGATAGATAGATAGATAGATAGATGATAGATAGATAGATGATAGATAGATAGATAGATAGATAGATAGATAGATAGATAGATAGATAGATAGATGATAGATAGATAGATAGATGATAGATAGATGATAGATAGATATAGCTAGATAGATGATAGAAAGATGATAGATAGATAGATAGATAGATAGATAGATAGATATAGATACCCCCCTGAGGGTTAGGTCAAGAGCCCTGCTCACTTTTGATTCAATCTGAAGAGGGGTGTCTGAAGGGGCCCATTGCAATAGCTTTTCAATGTTCACTGAGAGTCTTCCACAAGTTATTTTATCCAGCCACTATCCTAAACCAAGTTTCTTTAGCTGATAAAGACATCGCTTTTTGGACAGGTATTTGGTGACCAGAATTAAGCAAGCAATTGAGCTTTATTATAATGGAGCTATATTACAGAAGCATACAGTATTACGTACTATACATTATTGTAATAGCACATTGTTACTATCGCTGAACCTCTGGGATGGAGTAAAATATTAGCTCGAGTAAAATAGTGAGATACAACTAAGCATGTCAAGTTTTATTCGCTTTAAACCACTATTATTGGCAAATAGGAAGAAAAACCACTCTGTGGCTTGTATAGCACAAAAAGCCTATAGCGCTGCAGTTCATCATAGAGGATTCCAGTGACATACCACATTTTATTAGACAAATTTATCTTTAATTTTTTGGACCCCTAGGGTAAACACAGTAACTTTTTGCATTAATTACATATTTATCCCCATCAGATCCCAAACAAATGATGTTTTCATCATCATTTAAAAATAAAATGCTGTCAAGGACTCCTTTACTTAATTCTTCCTAGGGGAAGAATATAAAGAGTAATACATAGTGCACAATGTCCCCCAGTTCTCCCATGTCACAAATACATAAGCTACAACTCACGGGGAGTTTGACACATTTCCCCTCTAAATAGGCTGAAGGCATCATTTGAAATTGCAGAAAGGTAAAAGCAAGCAATTTTAGTGCTCCTGCATCCTTTGGTATGTATGACCTCCAGAAATCCAAGCTGCAACTATAACAGCAATACTATCCCCACACTAAACAGTAACAAACTAATGCTATTATTCTGCCAAGAAAAATGTTGGCCATTTGGAAAAAGGCCATAGCTCAGGGACACAACTACAGCATTAGCTTTAACACTGGTGATTTTCAGGTTTCGCAAACATGGTTCTTCCAGCTGAGTTTTTATTTCTGTCGTTTTGGATACAGAAGTGTGTGTGTGTAACTTTGCATAACAGAAGGGTGACTTCTCAATATTTTTGTGTACTTTTAAAAAATAATAATAATCATAACCCAGCCATTTCATATGTTGAAAGTCACTCAGAGCCTTGGTGCACATGATGCACAAATTTAATAAACAGTAAATAAATAAATACAAAATAGAGCAAGTCTGTGGCATATAAAACACCCCACATCCTATCCCTCAAATTAAAGTAGCGGGACTGGGAAAAACCACTTCTTTGGGGAGCTGCTGCCAGTTAAGGCAGACAACAGGTCCAAATCTTGACATGGTTCTTACTCTTTCTCTCCTCAGACTCTTCTTCCATTCACTCACTTCAGTTCTGTCTACATATCTAAGGAATACTGACCAATCATTGGCACCATTTCTTTTTTATTCAAACAGGAACAATAAAAATCAATACATATTAAAATCAATATTATGCATATATTTGTAATGGTTCCATAAGCAGGCGCTGTCATGAATATTAAATTCCACCATAATACATTTTTTCATGTACCCTTTCCCTGGAATCTTTCTAAGCTCCCCAACCTATAAAAACAATCTCTGAGTCTTCTTCCCAGCTACATCAACCATTTTACCTGCACACATTAATGCCTTGGGAACAAGAATACTGCATCCAGGTGACCAATGAGCCCTTGGAAAAGTTGTTAATCACATTGCTGTCATTCAAAGCATGGGATGAGTAATTATGTAGCTGGAGTTCACAATTGAGTATTTCAGAGACAAACTTTCAAATTGGTCTAATCATGAGCTGAGCTAAATCCTCTTCCAAACATTGAGCTCGGTCTGTAATTAGATGAGCTCCAGTACCAGCCCTGCCCACAGCTACTTGTCAACTTTCGCTTAAAATTAAGCATGACACCTGTTTCCTTAACTGCTACACTAGATCTCTGCCATTTGCTAGACTTTTCTGCAAGCAGTAAGGCACAGCTTTCCAAACTTTGTGTTGATGAAACACTTTTTAGACACGCATCATTTCACGACACAGTAATTCAGTTTCACTAGCAAACCAGAGGTTGAACTAACCCCTTTCCAGCCCCAGGAGGAGCATGGCGCATGACACACCTACACACACAGCAGCCAACACACTAACGTGTTTGGGAAGTTTGGGAAGCTTTGCAGTAAGGTGATTAAAATCAATCTCTCGCTTTGAACTTGGAAATAGTCACTTGGCAGCCTCCCACATGATACATCATGCTTCATATACCTTGCTCATTTTAGCGTTTTTCTGAACAGTAGCAACTATTAAACTCCTGTTTTATCTAATGATCCTGGCATCTTCTGAAGCACAAAACGAACATGACATACTAAAACTTATGAGCAGAGTTGTTAACTGCTACAACCTTCCAACAAACCCTATGCTTATTGGTACGTTTGAAGCCTTATAAGAGTCTGCATGACAGGCTTTACAGAAGGATATTGGATGGTGGTTGTGCTTTGTACTGATGAGTTCCCAGGCTTGAGAAGCCTCCTGCCAAGAAAACATTTTATGTTCTGAACCTATTGATGGCTGGCAGAACCACATTCCATGTCTCTGGCTATCTCATTAACACTGAGAGTTTAATCCAATTTATCATGTTTTCATTATTGTTGTTATCATTATTTCACTCTTCCCAGTTACAGCGAATTACTCTTTCGTGTGCTAGGGCAAAGCGAAGACAGACAAATCACTGGGATTATCATCTCACTGCAAGGTTATGATCATAGAGATAGAACAATTTGTATAACATTAAGTAAAGGACCAGCATGATGTCTAATGTGTCCTCTAACAGGAGACTGCAGTCCTGTAAGATAGACCTAGAAACATTGTACATCTTCTTCATGTTTGACACCCATCAGCTAACAGTTCTGTCACTGCCAGCAAAATTTATGAATGAAAGGAGGGCAAATAGATAAAGGATGGACTTCTTGCCATGAGAGGTTTTATGAAAGGTTTGTACAGTGGTACCTCTGGATACGAATTGGATCTGTTCCAGAGCCCTGTTCACATCCTGAAGTAAACGTAAGACGTGACTGCGCGTCTGAACGTGTGCGGGTTGCGTTTTGCCGCTTCCGCGCATGCGTGTGATGTCATTTTGAGCATCTGCACATGCACGAGCAGCGAAACCCGGAAGTAACACGCTCCATTACTTCCGGGTCGCCGTGGAGTGCAACCCGAAAATATTCATTCCGAAGCTACTTCAACCCTAGATATGACTGTATGTGACTATAGCCTAAGATGTTTCTTTAAAAAAAAAACCAAAACGTTTTTTATTGAGTGGTGCTTAAGGTTAGGAACAGTTTCAGGTTAAGAACAGACCTCCAGAACAAATTAAGTTCTAAACCTGAGGTACCACTGTATCCAAATTTTGTATTTTACAATCCCCACCCTCCCATTGACCCCTCATCTTACCTTCCTGGTTTATTACATTACTTGTTATCTTCTGCATGTTATAGCCTAAGATGTTTCCACATAATTCCATTACATTGTCTTCTCTGACTCTATGTGTGGATAGTGGAAGATTTGGATGTTCTTATACATGTGGCCCCTATTCTGCATTTCTTTTGTAAATTGATTGTCTTCAGAAAACCAGTAATTAACTTGAAGCCTTGGCATGAGAGTAGCCAGGAGCTGCCCTGCTGCCCCTCCCCCATCCACAAAACTACAGAAAAATCATTGAAAGTACTCAATTATTTGAGGTTCTTCCCCCCCCCCCAGCAGATGCCCGCCCCCCCAAAAAAAGCTTGCTCAAAAACTTTGGCTTCCTACCCCCAACAAAAATCCTGGCTACTCCCATGCAAGTAGATGCCAGATATTTTTAAAGAGTTATCTGGGAAATTATTCTTCCACATAGGGGAGATCTATGAAGACAAACTCAGTGACTACAAGACTGTGGCATTCCTGTCTGTAGGATGGAGTAAGGAAAACACTACATTTGAACATTACATTTGAAATACGTCTTGAAATCCCTGAAGTGGATATTTGAAGCTGTACTGTTTCATAGCCAAAATTCAAACATCAATTTCAGCTGTTATTTGGCCCTTGAAATTAACTTTTGTCGCTTTAAGAGAGAATTTGGATCATCAAGACCACTTCTCGACAAGAGGGTGATTCCGCTAGACTTCTGGCCTTTTATTAGAATCTCTACATTTAAATGCATTTCTTGATTTCTCTGGGGACCCCTGGCTGAAACTCTGGGTAGCCACTGAAAGCCAGTGTCAAAAATACTGGCCAGATGAAGTGATGGTCTGATTCAGTATTAGGCAGCTTCCTATGTCCCTGGCAATTTGTTTGACTGAACTACTGATCTGCATTGCCAGCCTATTTTTGATTTGCCAAACAGCCATTGCTTCTAGGCCTTCCCTTAGGTGCCTTGCTCTTTCTAATATTGTTTCAAATATCTGAAAACTGAATGGTGTCATGTTCTCTATCAGAGAAACATACCAATTCTGTCTGTCATCATCTCTCACCAGTTCCAAGCACTTCATAATCATTGCGGCTCTAATAATACATAATGATTATATCAATTTCAACATTGAAAGAGAATGTCCGGGTAGTCAATGCAAAGCTGCCAATGAGAACCACAAATTCTATGCACAAAAGCAACCATAACAACAAAGACCAAATCAATACACCTGGAGAAATTTATCTGTAACATGTTTCATCAAAATACGCTCTGTGCTGAGAAAAGAGATTAACAGTAATCTGTCACTAATTGTGTTTTCTTGGAAATGAGTCTCATTGAACTCAGTGAGCCATACATCTAAATAAATAAGTTTATTATTATGCTTTAGTAATAGAAATATGATACTAATATGGATTGCTTCTTCTTTTCTGTTTACTACAGTGCAACAAAACTACAGTGCCACAGCAGCTCCAACTTCCCATCAATGGCAAATGGGGCTATCTAGGTTTTGTGCAGAGTTGGTCCAGCTCCTGCTGTGGTTATTTTGCTGCTTCCCCCTCTTTTTGTCCCTGCTATGCTTCAAGCACCCCCAGATCTTCACCTTATAAGACACAAAGATGGCTGTCCCCACATACCAGTGCTAGCATTCATATACCATCAGCGACTGGCTTCAAACCAAAAGCCCACATAGACAGTTCAATTAGACCTAAGATTTTACGGAAATGTAAAGCTAGGTTGTTCATGAGTATAACCTTAATTACATCCACACCATCTTCTGTGACTGTAGGTTAGAAGAAACAACATGAGTGGAATAAAAATTTAAGATAGGCTGGGGGTGCTTATTGTGTGTGTTTTTTAAAAAGCAGGATACAAACATAGTGTTGCTGTGTACACAATTCATAACTAATCAGCCCACATAATGAAGACACACCACCTGCCTAGTATTAATTATACAGAGTCTTCCTTTAGGCGTCATAGACTTGATGAGTTTTAAAAAAGGAAATGAAAGATTATAGCTTCCTAGATTTTGAATGGGAGTTTTCCCAGATGGAAAGTGATAGATTGGTCTAAAAAAAAAAAAAATATGTTCTACTTAGAGCCCTGAAGCATGACGGATTTCAGCATGACTAATATCTGGCAGCCAACCTTCTATCTACTTAATGCAGTCTTGCAGCCTCAGCTTTCAACTGTGTTTGCAATCCAGTCTGCAAGTTTGCCTTGCGCATCCAAGCACTAATGGCAGAACCATAGCCTGATCATAACAGGAAGCAAGGAGGTACAGTCATAATGCACCTGGTTGTGATTTATCAATCCACACCTTTGCCAGGGGTAAAGATGGGAAGAAGAGCAATTTGGCCCCACTTTTGGCCCTGCCCACATGACCTCCTTGGACACAGGCCACTCTACCAGGCCCAGGGGCTACCAGCCACCACTGGCGGAGACTCATTAATGAAGAAAGAACCTCTGCTTCTTTAAGGAAATCAAACACATATGACTGTAAAAGGATGAACAATTATACTTTAGGAAGAAGAAAAATCATGGTTAAAATGACACATATCTGATCCAAATAGCTGAACACTAATTGTTTGCAAAATTTGATGTTTAACTGTCATGCCATCGCATCACAGAAATATATTGAAGATGCACATGTTAAAGGCATTAAGATTTAATCACAAGGGCTGTGGTGTGATCTCATTTTAACAAAAAGAAGCCTATGAACAGAACAACAGTGAACAATCTGCTGGACACACACTGGGAACACCTTACTTGTATTTTACCTGTGCAAGGCCCATGGGCAACAAAAGCTTCACATGGTTTTTGCAGGACCCTTTCATTGCCATGTGACACGCACAGTAAACCCTATGGATGGATTGTGTCCAGCATTCACGCAGTCTTCTAAATCTCAGTTGCATTGGTGTCTTACAAACAGAATTGAATGAACATTGCAATACAAATTGTACAAAAAAAAAAGCCCTAGGAAATGAGATCATAGGTTTCAAAACCCAACTAAGTATGTACTACTGGCTTCTACTGTATAAGTGTTTGCAACTGCATGCTGGAATATAGCTGGCTTGCTTAGTTAGTTAGTTAGTTAGTTAGTTAGTTAGTTAGTTAGTTATTTCTGGTTTTCAGTCCATTACCAGACTAAAAGGAACCTAACTTAAGAATGGCATAGTACATAGCATCCAACAAGGGGCCAATCCAATTTGACCCTTGCACTTCAAAAATTTATTTAGAAGTGTGTATGGGGTGGTCTGAGGGCTCCCTGGTTTTTCCTTGCATGCTTTTAAGCAGTTCTTATCTGCTCACAGCAGATAGAAATTGTAGTGTTTGCTGCAGTGTTTGAGCAAAAAGCCCCTGGAAACGGAGGAATGTTATGACGTGCCCTCCCTTCCTGGGTAATTGTGCAGAGAAAAGGTTGGCTGTACAATTAGCTACGTGGGGCAGTCATCTTTTTCTCCATACGATTACCCAGGTGGGGGTGGCACATCATAATGGACTGTCACTTTCAGGTGCTTTTTACTGAAAGGTTTTGAACAAGCACAGCAAGCACAGCTCTTTCTAGCTGCTGCAAGGAGCTAGGAGTGGTTTAAAAGCAAAAAAGTGATGATGATGATGATGATGATGATGATGATAAAATAAAATAAGAATTAGGGGAGCCCCCAGACCACCTTGCAAAAAAAAAGTAGTAATTTGGAGTACACCAGGCTGGAAAGGTTCTTAGGTATACAACTTTATATGCATTTTTACATTCCAGTCTAGCAAAAGTCTAAAATATGGAGTGAACCAAAATCATCCCTCATCCCTACTCCCAGGCAGAGAGGAACATGGGATATGATGAACTGGATCTTGCAGCAAAGGGAAGAAAATGGAAATGTTGGGAGGTATGGCTTTGTGCCAATGACTCTGATGGCATTGTGGGATTGGTCATAGAACCAGCATTTTCTCAGTGCTGCAGCTGATTGGGTAATGGCATAAAAGTGCTGCTTTAGTTGTTAATATTTAATTATAAGCTAGTTGCTTAGATCTGCTGCTTAGCCTGTTGTTCAGTTCAGTTCAGTTCAGTTCAAGTCAACGTCATCTGTGCCATTTGTCTTAATTTAGTTAAAGCATTTTCTCTTTTTTAACTATGATGGAAAATGTAGCTCTATACAATTTTGCTTATCCTTTCAAATAAATTGCCCCTTCAGCATCAGGTACATAAATAAATAAGTAAATGGGTTCTTTTCTTCTTAGGGAGTGGGATTCTTTCACAAGCTCAAGGCCTCAAAGCTGCTTTCATTATGTCCTTTGGTGACACTTCAAGTCATGAGAATCTTAACAAAAAGTACTTTGACCTCAATTGCTATGCAAAAGTTTGCAAACAAAAGTGTACACAAATTTGCTTTCCATTTCGCTCTGTCAGGGTCATTGAATTCGACACTTTCCTCAAATATTGGCTTGAGTGCTACTTATAAATTTTGCACATTTTTAGTTCCATTAAAGCTGCTTCCTAAGATCAAATCTTAAAAAAACAAACCCATACACATCTAAGTTTATTGTCAGAATATGTTCACATATCAGACAATCTGGGAGGAGTGTTTTACGCTCTGTGGGAGCAGTGGAGGCAGGGACAGGGGAGTACACAATTAATTGTGTCAATTACATGTTTTCAATTACATTATAAACATGCTAAACTCAGTCTTAATTACGTCTCACTTCCCCATGTAGTGACAGCAGGGTGTATATTAGGGTTTCAATGCACACATCTAGTTCAATGGAAGCAGAAGGTGACTTTGTAGAAGTACCTTTTATTTCATCCATGCACAGGTTGTGAAAAAATATGCTCAGCGGGAGCATGATACATTAAGAGGAGTCTATGGTGTCAGTCAGCCTTTGAATGTAATCCTGCAATGAGTGATGATGCTTTAGGGCAGGGCTTCCCAAATTGTGCTCCGTGGACCAGCAGTGATCCAGGAGCTTCATTCGGGTGGTTTGTGGCATGTCTGCATAAAACATTAATATTGATTTTTTTAAAAATTGTTTTTTATTGCTTTATTCTATGGAATGCAAATTTTAATACAATAAAGTATGATATAAAAAACAAAAGAAATAATTAAAACACAATTATAACCCGTGTAGTACAATGCATTGCAATTGCTACAACGGGCACCAAAATCATTCAGTAGTCTGTCAAGACCATTAGCAATTGTCAAGTTGTCCATGGGGGGGAGGGGGGGAGAGAGAGTTGGGAGACATTGCTTCAGGGATTGTGGATATCAATGTGCATGCAATTGGCAGCAGGACCACAGCATGAGTTTCAGTAAATGAAGACAAGAGTTTAGGAAAACAAATAAAAATATGGCATGCCCTACCAGTGGCGTAGGAAGGGGAGGTGGTACCTGGTGCGGAAAATTTCCTGTGACCCCCCCCACACACACACACTGAAACTTTTTATTTATTTATTTATTGCCTTCAAAAAAATATTTCACATCTTCTTACAAAGGAATGTGGACTCTGGGCCTCTGATAACAAGCAGGCGACTGCAGATAGATACTTTAATCTACAGGGTGGGTTGTGTTTTGGCTTGTGTTATTTCATTTATAGCAGGCATGTCCAACTCCCAAGAGACTGTGATCGACTGGCAGTGATCTACCCATTGGATTGACCAAAGCTTTTCTTTTTTGCAGAGCCAACTTTTTTTGGGGGGGGGGGAATGAGTCTGCCTACCGCCCTACAGCTGACGGGGAGGCAGCGGGCGGACTGTTTTGGCAACGTCAAAACGCAAAAGCCACAGCGTCTCTCACAGATGGTGAATGCCACACAGAATTCTGTCACCCCCTTCAGAGGTGACACCCAGTGCAGACCACCCACCACCACCACCTTGTCCGCCCTGTGCCCTACACTTCCAATCTACTGGTCGCAAGATGTATGTTGGGCCACCAATGCACGACAAAGCTTAATGAGAGCAGGAGCTGTCTCTGACTTTTTATATATATATCAAGGAATGTTCTATGCACAATGAAAAGTGCAGGGAGCCCCTGCTCAATGAGAGTGCTAATATATACTTTTAATTAACATGGCCACTCAAACTTTCTGCATTGCCATAAAAGGGACCCCACTGATTTGGTGGATTTGATAAAAGGACAGATCCTGCACATGAAGAGAAAAAAGTATGGTACATGCTTCCAATGGAATAGCTTGGAGGTTTCTCTACCTTTTCATAGCTGTGTCACACTCTGTCTCCCCTCCCCAGTTATAACTGGAAGTACAGTTCACACTTACCCCCAATCAGGTTTATTTTTAAAGGTTGACATGGGAATATTAAACACTTTCAAAGGAACCCATCCTTTTATTTCTGCTTAAGTCATTTTGAAAGGGAGGTAGGCCCAATGTTCATGAAGAGATCAAAAGGCAGGGAACTCAGGTGCATCAAAATAAGGAGTGGTTGACTGATCTAATAGAGAGATACGAAAAATTGCATGGGCCTGGAAAAGCTGGCTGACAAGAGGTAGGCAGAAGTAGTGAAGAGAAACAGTGAGCAGCCTGCTCTGTGAATGGATGATTTGAGCTCACAAACCTTTAGTTCATTTTTCATAGCACACTAGTGAGCACTACCACACAGTCTGGAAATTACTGGACTAACCTGACACAGTTCCTTTTACTTGTTTGGACAAAATACTAGTGGATTCTGGAAGTACCCTCATTCAAATATGCTGAACATTTCTTTTTTCCTGCCAACAGAAATTGGAAGGCACAGGAAAGATAAAACAGGCTTCAGGCTGTCACCAGCTGTTACACAATTGTTTGCTTATCTGGAAATAAGTGAAGACATTTGGCCTATGTTGCTCTAAGAGTTTTCAAAACACATGCATCTATCGAATGGTCACATAGTGCTCAGGTTCAGAGCCAAAATGCCCCACTCTGCTCCTTTGTTGATCATTCCAGGGGCTGCAGACAGGCAAATTTCACACACTGTGAACAGGAAGAAACTATATGCCTCTCCATTGCCTAAGCGAGGCTCATAGGTGAGGCACTGCAAGGGTAGCCAAATAACCCACCGCACTGCAGAACAGGAAGAATGAGGAAACACACTTGCACAACCTATTGCCTAGGCAACTATAGATACGTTGTCTCTCTTCCCATTTTGCGGCAATGTAGTGGCAGAGGGTGATTCCATCCTGTTTGCATTTATATGCAAAACTACCTGATTTGCAAAAACATTATGTCAGCTGAAACACAGTCACCCTACAAAATATCGCAATGCAGTTCTCCAGACAAATAATGTGTTCAAAAATGCATATAGTGGGGTAAAGTGTGCACAAAAATGCATGCCTTGGTGGAAATAATACAAATTTGTTGGATGAGGCTATGCAAAAATGTGTAAATCAGGTAAAATTACATGCAAAGATGTGTATATTAGGATGAATTCTAAAATGCTGCTAAATTTTCACAAGGATCTGCTTTTTTTATTTTAAAAAAATCACAATGTGGAATGTGGAGAACTGAGCTTAAAATTGGAAAAAAATGAGAAACCGAAAGAACGAAATGGAAATATTGGACCATCCCTACTCGCAGGGCAGTGCTGACAGACAGACAGTGATGCTGGATTTCTTAACCTCCTGGGCAACACTATCTATTTTTCACATCACTGCATAACCAATTAGATGGCAATGTTGGGGCATTTGACCAGATGTCAAAGAGAAAAATAACTACCAGACTTTTAGAAGACATTTGAAGGCAGCCCTGTTTAGGGAAGCTTTTAATGTTTAACAGATTATTGTATTTTAATATTTTGTTGGAAGCCGCCCAGAGTGGCTGGGGAAACCCAGCCAGATGGGCAGGGTATAAATAAATTTATTGTTATTGTTATTATATTATGTGATCCTTGTTTAGTTAGGATCATAAGAATGTAGGAACAACCTGATGGATCAGGACAAAGCTCCATGTGGTTCAGCATGCCATTCACATAGTGGCCAACCAGATGTCAATGGGAAGCCCAAAAGGAAGAGTGGAGTGCAATAGCACTCTCCCCTCTTGTGATTCCCATCAACTCCACTTATGGAGCATACTCCCTCCAAGAGTGGAGGAAAATATAACCACTGTAGCTAGTAGCATTGTCTTCCATAAATTTGTCTAATCCAGTTCTAAAGCCACCCACGTTGGTGGCCAGCTTTGCTCCAATTTGTGGGAGAAAGCTCCTTAGCTCACCTCTGAACTGTTTGAACAAGTTGTCTCTCTTGTTCTTAATCTTTCAACATTCAGCCTCACTGGATGTCCACACGTCGTAGAGCTATGGCAGAGTGAGAATATCTTTTCTCTCTCCGCCTTCTCCATACTATGCATAGTTTTCCTTGCTTCTCTCAGGTCTCCCCTTACTTGCATTTTCTCAAAACAAAAAGCCTCAAATGCTGCAAACTTTCCTCACTAGGGAAAACCATAGAGTAGGAGGGGAAAAACTGGAACAGACAAATGTGAACAGCCATCAGGGAACTTGATCCGATGCAAAGTTTGATAGAGTTACAATTCACAAAGATAGCTAGGAGTAAGCAAGAGGGGGGTTTTTTGGATGGCATGAAATGCTCACCACACACAATGAGAATACATGGAAAGGAGATTTCCAAGTACAATGGTACCTCGGGTTAAGAACTTAATTCGTTCTGGAGGTCCGTTCTTAACCTGAAACTGTTCTTAACCTGAGGTACCACTTTAGCTAATGAGGTCTCCCAATGCCACCACGCCGCCACCACCATAGCTGTCAACTTTTCCTTTTTCTTACGAGGAATCCTATTCAGAATAAGGGAATTTCCCTTTTAAAAAGGGAAACGTTGACAGCTATAGCCGCCACATGATTTCTGTTCTCATCCTGAAACAAAGTTCTTAACCTGAGGTACTATTTCTGGGTTAGCGGAATCTGTAACCTGAAGCGTCTGTAACTTGAAGCGTATGTAACCCGAGGTACCACTGTACTAGTGAGAATAGGGCAAGCCCTGCTCCACACACCTTAAAGGACCACATAAGGTTCGCCTAGCAAACGCTAATGATGCAGCTGTGCAAAATATCAACACATAGGTAAAATGTAATGGCAATACCCGACTTATTAGCTTCATTTTGAAAACAGAATCAACAAACTTTTAAAATGTTATAGAACTGAAAAACTGTATGAGCAATGCACACCTGCAATTTACAGTATCTGACTACTAAATGTCAGTATTAATATTCATATTTCTGATTTACATGCCGACTCCTCTGTTGCAAATGGAACAAGGTCCCCTTGATTTGCATGGCAGCAATACTACATTTCATGACTGGATGCAAGACAGAATGCACTTTTAATGTGCATAATAAATTGGCTTCCTAATTAATGCGGAATGTCTTATAAAGACCAGCCAACCAAAGGAGAATGCACTGAAGTGAATTCTGAGTCAAGCCAGATTCCTTGGAATCTAGAATATGGTTCTTGTGATACTCATCTGAATGACTTTGATATGGTATATGTGCAGAAGAAATCAATGTATTCAAAAGAGTCTGTGGAGATTAGTTGTGAGGGAAAAAAACCTTTTAGCCACCTTGCACATTTTGGGGAGTGGGGAGGGGAAGTGGGATACAAATCTAACAAAAAAAAATTTGTACATTTGGATGTGAGGAAATTTCTTTAGAAATAGAAGTTCATCTTTAATTTTGGGATTTAGGCCTTCTTAGGGTATAGATTTCTATTAAACATATGAGGGGCAGTCTTGTGGCATTATTCATCACCAATAAGTGGATATGAAAGAACTCTAAAGTCTGGCAAACTCATGCTGGTAGCTTCGAGAACACTGTCCAACCATCTTGTCCTCTGTCGTCCCCTTCTTCTTGTTCCCTCAATCTTTCCCAACATCAGGGTCTTTTCCCGGGAGTCTTCTCTTCTCATGAGGTGGCCAAAGTATTGGAGCCTCAGCTTCACGAACTGTCCTTCCAGTGAGCACTCAGAGCTATCTTCTTGCAGTCCATGGGACTCTCAAGAGTCTCCTCCAGCACCTTAATTCAAAAGCATCAATTCTTCGGTGATCAGCCTTCTTGATGGTCCAGCTCTCACTTCCATACATCACTACTGGGAAAACCATAGCTTTAACTATACGGACCTTAGTTGGCAAGGTGATGTCAGGCATCTTTTGATTTCGTGACTGCTGTCACCATCTGCAGTGATCATGAAGCCCAAGAAAGTAAAATCTCTCACTGCCTCCATTTCTTCCTTCATTCCTTCATGGATCACTGCCTTGTCGTGGGGAAGGGGCTTGAACAACCCAGAGAAGCTATGAGCTATGCCGTGCAGGGCCACCCAAGATGGACAAGTCATAGTGGAGAGTTTGGACTAAACGTGCTCCACCTGGAGCAGGAACCAGCAAGCCACTCCAGTATCCCTGCCAAGAAAACTCCATGGACAAAGACAACAGGCATATAAAAGTGAAACTAGACTCAGGCTATATTGTGTTATTTCTCAGTAACACCTCCACTCCTATTCTGAGATTGCACTTACCCCAACTGTCACACCTGAGTCTGGGGCACTGTTTCCACTACTCTAGTTGCAAAACCAATGAGACTTGCTTCCTGGCAGATGTTGTTTGCCAGGTGAGAAAACGGGAGTGGGAAAGTAGTGGAGAGTTCTGAATTGGTTTTGTACTGACCTCTCCAACACCTTGGGAACTCCTTTCTCCCCATAAGTGACAGCTGGGAAGCTAGTGTTAATGGTTCTACTTCACCCAGTGAGCTACTTCTGCCTAATTACTACCCTTCCCAGCACACTCCTGCCATGAAATAAAATCTTAACAATGGAAACAGTGGCAGTTGGTGCTCCTTGGCAGCAGATACGTCCTCCTTTTGTTTTCATATCTTTGTTAATCTGCTATCCATTCCTTTTGCTAATAAAATGTTTCGGAGATGCAGGGGGAGACATGCCACATCAAGGTGCAAAGTTTCAGTGTGGGAATATTAAAAGAATGTTTCTTCATTTCTGTTCCTTTTTTTGTTTCAAAAGTTATTTTAAATAAGTGAGCCTGGGGTCTCAAAAAGTTATTTTTCAATAGAGTGATTTGCTGCAAGACAAAGAATACAATCAAATAAAGGAAAATTCTTATTGAGTTATATGAAACAGGTATTTCTGCCTTTAAGCCATATACTGAATAATATCAGAGCATCTACAGAGAGAATTGCCCAATTCCCATTACTAAGTGCATTTGCATTGAATATGCACATTCTCTGATGTTT
This sequence comes from Podarcis muralis, assembly GCF_964188315.1. Lineage (NCBI taxonomy): Eukaryota > Metazoa > Chordata > Lepidosauria > Squamata > Lacertidae > Podarcis > Podarcis muralis. The sequence continues at coordinate 46,906,088 of NC_135660.1, forward strand.
CAGACTCATGGCTGAAAGTCTGATAAACAGATATCACCACCTAAATTTGTATTTCAATTCACTTTGAAAGACAAAGGGAACTGCTGAATATTCAGATTCGAACATCCAGCCTTAGAATCTACCTTAAGAGCCCCAAGGAGAATTTTAAAGTATTAAATTGATTTCAACCCACGTTTTATGACCCCTCTTCAATAAGTTGGTTAATCACTGGCTCCAGTCTCATTCAATTCAATGCTGTTGATACAGGGAGAGAGGTCTTTAAAGGGTTGATTTAATGGAAGGATTTGCATGTAGGCTTAACAGAGACCAGAAGCGATGCACAAAAATAAACATCAGACACCAGTGCTGAACACAGTAAGCCCCATTGACCACATCAGCACCGACTTCTGTGTAAATATGCAGAGTTTGCTTTCAAATTCAGACCTCTACCCTCAGGTCAGGTCAAACCCTCAGGTTTACTAGGAAAACTGAACATACACAGCTATGTGTCTGCATAGGTAAAAAGGTAAAGGTACCCCTGCCCATACGGGCCAGTCTTGACAGACTCTAGGGTTGTGCGCCCATCTCACTCTATAGGCCGGGGGCCAGCGCTGTCCGCAGACACTTCCGGGTCACGTGGCCAGTGTGAAAAGCTGCATCTGGCGAGCCAGCGCAGCACATGGAACGCCGTTTACCTTCCCGCTGGTAAGCGGTCCCTATTTATCTACTTGCACCCGGGGGTGCTTTCGAACTGCTAGGTTGGCAGGCGCTGGGACCGAGCGACAGGAGTGCACCCCGCCGCAGGGATTCGAACCGCCGACCTTTCGATCGGCAAGTCCTAGGCACTGAGGCTTTAACCCACACCGCCACCCGCGTCCATAAGAGGTAATAATTCATTTTTCAAAAATAATTGAAATGCTGTTTTCTAAACTAAAGTTCTTAGCCTATTGCAGGGGTGGCAAACCCAGCTAGATGTTTCTGGACTATGACTCCCATTTTCCCTAACTGGCCATGATGGCTGAGACTGATGGGAGTTGAGTCCAACAACATCTCAAAGGCAATAGGTTAGCATACAGAGAGTCACTGCAGTGGTGGGACTCATTCTGCACACCCCTGCTTCCCCTTTGTACACGCAAACTGAATGCCTAAAGTGAGTTAAGGTGTTAAGCATTTCCAGTAACAATTTTTGAGCCACTTTTCTCAGCCCCATTAGCTGCTTAGAAAGTGAGAAATGTAAATGCCTTTCTATCTTGGATCAATTTGCTCCTGTTTGCTCCTGCAAACTGTAATTCATGGTATTCATGTCAATAAAACCACATCAATGAAGCAAAGGTTATGGCCTCATTGATGATGATCAGAAAGTGCCAAAGAATCTTGCTGTAAAACATGGGATAACATTCAGAGACCTGTGAGACCCCACACTATATATGTGAGATGCACACTCTAAATGTAAGATGCAAATTAAAAGCAAGCATTTCACCACCTTTTGGGATTCGGCTTTCTTTCTACACCTAAAATGCTGTTGGACAAACTTTTCATAGGATATGAGGGAAATGTGAATGGACTGGAGGTCATCCATTATATGCTGGTTATATGTCTTTTACTCTGGATTCACAGAAGCAAAGCCATTATGACAGATGCAGGTATGGCACAGAGAAATCTCAACATTCTGCAATTTGCTTAACACTTTGCTTTTTTATATTTTTAAAACTGAGGAAATTTTTTTAAAGTACTATAGTTCTTGAAGTGTGCTCGTGGGTACAATGATCTCAGCAGAGGGAGAAAATGGAAGCAACAAAAGTTCATCCTAATTCAGAATGTCAGAGCATTTCAACATTTATCTTACATGAAGAAAAATCCCGAAGACAATCCACTGGGAACTGAACATTTCATTTCAGTGAAGTCTGCATGTGAAAACTTCCTGGAAGATTGTGGCCCTTGTTACCAACCAACTTTATACACACAGAAAAGGACTTTCCCAAAATGATCTCATTCAAAAATAACAGTAACATTTGATGTTAGGCTAGCTTAGTTACAACAGGCAACAATGTAAGCTTCCACGGAACTGACTTTGGGCTTTTCGACACAATAAAGTCTTACCACTGCCACTGTCAACTAGAATGGGGTGACTGAGGAGAAGGGGTAAAACACACACACGGCTAGAATATATCAATCCCATTACAAGGTGGATCCAACTTCTCAATTCAAAACAAGAATTGCATCCTATCCCATCCAACTCCTCTGTAAGGTAAAGGTAAAGGACCCCTGGACGATTAAGTACAGTCAAAGGCAACTATGGGATACAGCGCTCATGTCACTTTTAGGCCGAGGGAGCCGGCGTTTGTCCACAGACAGCTTTCCAGGTCATGTGGCCAGCATGACTAAACGACTGGTGCAAACTAACACTGTGACAGAAGCCAGAGTGCACGGAAATACTGTTTACCTTCCCGCTGCAGCAGTACCTATTTATCTACTTGCACTGGCATGCTTTCAAACTGCTAGGTTGGCAGAAGCTGGGACAGAGCAACGGGTGCTCACTCCATCGTGGGGATTTGAACTGCTGACCTTCTGATCAGCAAGCACAAGGGCCTCAGTGGTTTAGACCACAGCATCACCTGTGTCCCTTTTACTCCTCTGTATTACCTGTCAGTCTACCTACTCTTCTCCAAGAAGAATTAAAGTCTTGGGGAAGAGGGTAATATGCAGCAGAGGGGAGAAGGAGGGAACCCAGGAGGGGGCATGGTGTCAAATGGAATGCACTCATACTTTCCCACTGGAACATGTGGCTTGATGAGATCATTGTGTGCTTAGCATCTTTTACCACCTTGGAGAGGACTTGGCCTATTCCCCATCCCTTCGCCATTTGTTCCCTTTCCCTAAGGAAGAAGGTTCGTCTTGCAGGAAGAGTGAGAGAGTTAAATAAATAGGGAGTCTCGGGAAATGGGGGGAATTTTGAGTTGGCCAAGTCAAAATCAAACTTGAAAACTCAATTTAAAAATACCACCCTGAATAGTTCTCTCTGTGCCTGACCTATGGTGGCTGTCCCATCCGTATAAGCCATTGCTTTAACTGCAGCCATCAGATGAAAAGCAGGCATGTGATAACTTACCTTTAGCCTGAAAGTGTCGAGGTGAATTTAAGACAGAACTTGCTCACACTTTCAAGGAAAGGAATGGGCAGTGTAAAAAATATCATTCTAGCCACTTGCAGCTGTGTTCCATTGAGAGCGCATCACTGGTTGGCATTCAAAGCCTTGAAGGATAAGGTTAATCACAGTTCTTTAATGTTTGTCTCCACACAGTTTCAATCACATTACAAATGTGGAGATTATTTCCTCCCTCCGTCTCCTTGCCACCACCACCAATTCCCTGCAGATATGGTATCTTTTATTCTGACATTTTACTTATCTTAAACTTAAGCTTATCTTTATTTAGTAGCAGAAACCACTGTTTTCTCCAGAGTCTCAAAGCTTAATCCCTTTTGTGATCTAGGAGATATCTGGGAGAGCATTGGAAGAAGAAAATATATATAAACAAATCCAACTTGACTAATTGTTCTGTGTCACACAAGCTATTTCTTACCTTTACTCCCTTTCTTGAAGAAAAATAAATGCTTTTTTTTTAAGAGAGAGAGAGAGAAATCAAAAGCACAAGGAAGGCAGAGTCTACCTAGAGGATTATAGTGTAATTAATGCCAAGTCTAGCTGGAGAGAAATCTCAATAACTCATTTCAAAAGTGGAATCACCCTTGTAACTCGGAGCCTGTTGATCCACTGAGACTGGTGCATGAAAAGCTCAGCTGCCTATCGACTTCTCTGCCTCTTACACACTGTGTCGTAGCAGCAGAAAGTCTTCTGACGCCTAGGACCTCATGTGGATCACTTTATTAATTTTAATAGCATTTTAAAAATCACTTTAGTTAAATTTCCAGAGCTAGGTGATTGAAAGAAAGATCCAAACCTGGCAAGTAATCACATTACTGAAAATTTACTGAAAAAAATGATGGAAGAAAAGCTTCATTATTTCTCCTTAAACCCAGACCCGGAAGGAACCATGCTTAATTAGAGCATTTATTGATATAAAGGTCTACAATGGTATGGTTTTACTTAAATGACTCTGCACGATCTCACCCCTCCATATGGAACAGTCACAAGAATGAGACTCACCACAGCTCCCCATTATGTTGAAACAGAAGGGAACTGTTTAAATGATGGTTAGTTCAAGCAACCTGGTGCATTCTCCTGCTTGTTCACTAACTACAGTTTCAACTAACCATAGTTTCCAAGTTAAAAAATAACAGGAAGCCTCTGGTTAGTGTAAAACAGGAAGTAGATGCTTCCAATTTTGTCCTTGAGAACGGGTCTTTTCTGTAGTGGCTCCCCAATGGTGGAATGCTCTTCCTAGGGAGGTTCGCCTGGTGCTTTCATTATATATTTTTAGGCGCCAGGCAAAAGTGCTTCTCTTCAATTTCCTCTCAACTAAAGAATGCATGACAGATGCCATCCAAGCTCACCACCTTTTGAGGGAATCTCCTTTCCCATAACTTGAAGCCATTGGTTTGCATCCTACCCTTCAGGGCAGGAGAAAACAAGCTTGCTCCATCTTCTATGTGGCAGCCCTTTAGGTATCTGAAGATGGTTATCATATCTCCTCTCAACCTCCTCTTAGCCAGGCTAAACATACCCAATTCACTCAAGCGCTTCTCATAAGCCTTGGTTTCCAAACCCCTAATCATCTTGGTTACCCTCTTCTGTACATGTTCCAACTTGTCAATATGCTTCTTAAATGTAACATGTTAAAATATCAATATGACCACTTATATTAAAGACTTGATTCAATTGATTCTGCAAAACAATGACCAATATCCAAAATAAATATGAGGACATGCTCACATGTGCCAAATTTTATGAATCAAAGAACTAATTCTACCTGCAAATGTCACATGAAAAATTGGCCATAGGACTTAGCTACTGCTTTATTTTTAACCTGCATCATTCTAAAAGTTTAAGGAAAATGAGAAAATATCACTATATTGAACCTAAGAGGGATGAGGGGAGTCCTTGCTCTCTTCAGCCTTCAGAAACTGGATGTCATTTATAGGCAAACAAGATCAAAACACTCATTTGCAAGACAATACATTATTTCATTCATTGACATCATACCTGGAAAAGCTTGGAACATTCAAGGTTGCAAAAGGTTGCTCTTTTCATTTTATTTCTATGTACTGTTTGATATTTTTAAGGAACAAACACCAAGGTCTACACTAATGTCACAAGGCAAATAGAAATAGCACCCAATAGCCTATTGCTAAACTCTTTAAAAACTTCCTAATATCACTTTTTGTTGTCTCATAGAAAGAACTTTGCAACACATCTACTGGTAGTCTCTGGTGAAATCAAAGAGAAGAGATCCCCTCTCAGTGCAAAGATCTAATGCCCCAAGCCAAACCTCATCTGTACTATTCTCCACCATTAGAAGCTTGTCTCCCAGCAGCAGCACTGCCATCTACTGGAGGGGTGAGGCAGTGGAGAAGTTCATGCTTTTAGATTTATACTGTACTGTGTTTTCCATTTATGATATAATAAACGTAGGCATATTTATTATTAATACTGTAACCATTTAGTAATTTATAAATGCAAAGGAAAACGGGGGGAAAGCAAACACTTGGAACTTCTGTCTTCTTGACAAAAATAGTAGAATTTGTTTTCAAGTTGCTATCCTTCAGATTCCTTTACTCAATGCAAGAGAATATTAGATGACCGGCATGTTTCTTCCCAACATGGGATGGGAGAATGCACAAAGGAAATACGTACAGTATTTTTATATGAATTAGTTTGGGACACACATTGCTACATTGTTGCTGACGTTAAGCAACTCTAGGTATAATGGGTGACTAAACAGGAGTCCATTAAAAGCTCCATGAAAGCTTTCTAAGCAAAGAGTAAGAGTTGAGTTAAATATTATATATAATGTTAAGAGAGAGAGATTGTGTGTATGTGTAGCAGAGGCAGTGTGAATAGAAAAGCGTGAATAGAAAGAAAATATCACTGCTAAGCTTGAAATGGAAATTAACTAATATTGTGGAACAGACTCCCACAAGAGGTGGTGGGCTATACTTCCTTAGAGGTTTTTAAACAGAGGTTGGATGGCCATCTGTCATGGATGCTTTAGCTGAGATTCCTGCATTGCAGGGGTTGGACTAGATGACCCTTGGGGTCCCTTCTAACTCTAAGATTCTAGGATTCTATTATTCTATTGGAAAAAGAGCTTGTTAATGCACTACTCACCATATTGTAAGAAATAAATTATTACTACAAATTGGAACAACATTAGGTTTCGCTTTCAGTTTTTAAATCAAATTTTCATTTTTAATTAGCAGATACATGAAAGCAGCAGTACATCATGTACTATAGCTGAAGAGGATGGCTCAATTCTGACATCTCCACGTGTGAAGAATGAGCAGAGCCATAAATGACCACTCTGAGAGACCTGCAAACCTTCCATCATGTAAGAAATCCAATTAAATCTAATGAAAGGACTGTACCACAGTGTCCAAATTGTTAAGTAAGTTGGTAATTATTAACTCAGCTTATCTACATACCTCCACAGTGAGCTCTCCGTGATACTCCCCAGGTTGTAGTCATACAGCTTTGTCAGAATTAAAATCACCTGCAGGCACAAGAAGGAAATCATGGTTACTCTCTAACAATTAGAATCTCATAGAACTGATATGACCCAGGGGAGGACTTAGACTGCTGTTAATGGGTGCTTAACATAATTAAATGAATTGCTCAAGCATTTGCTTAACTGATATGGAAGTGTCTGCAGAGACGTCCGCAGACATCGGAATTCCTCTCACCAGTGTCTGCCGCATGTAGCAACTTCTCCCAGAAAAAAGGAAAGGGTCATCTGCTTTATCACTCAAAGCACATGATAAAGGTGAAACGTCAACATGGTGTGAGCCAGATTAAAACTATTTTTCTAGACCTGATGCAGGGGCTCCATGTGAATTAATGGTCAAGATCTTCTACTCTGGCAGTTACCCACTGCCGCCAGAAATAAGCCCTCACATTGTACAACAACACTGATAGATAAACCACAGACTTTAATAAAGACCCATAGTATAGTATATTCTTCTAAATAGTATGGAGTCATAGAGTTGGACAGGATCTTGTAGGCCCAACACCCTGTACAATGCTGGAAATGCAGAACAAAGGATGGCTTTCCAATAGCTGCTTGAAGACCTTTGCCAAGGGAACCCACAATCCCTGTTTGTAATTGGTTCAGTTATAGGACTGCTCTTATGGATAAAATGCTTCTCCTGAACTTTAGCTGAAATCTGTTAATGGATGTAGCCATACTCTCCGGGGCAGCACATAACCATTCATTGATCATTTCTGTGTGATAGCCCTTGAGGCCTTTCAAGAGTATTATCATCCAGCTAAACATGTTTAGCTTATGGACTTGTCGTCCATACCCCTAACTACCTTTGTTGCCCCCCTCTGTACCTTTTTTCAATTAGTTTATATCCTTTTAAAATGGCAGCTGTTACATTTTATGATCTGGAAACTTTTTATTAAAGTTTTTCTTGTTTAACAAACAAACAAAAGTACATATATTGTCCACTTTATACCTGCCCGTTTGATGTTTTGTTTGTTTGCCCTAAATGATGATCTTTGCATTTGTCTGTATCAAATTTCCTTTTGTTAATTTCAGCCATTTCCCATTCTATCAGGGTCATTTTGAATTTTATTCCTATCTTTTGAGGTGTTTGCTATTTCTCCCCGATTATCCACACATTTAGCAAGGATTGCCTCCACTTCTTCACCTAAGGCGTTGATCCCAATGTACAAAGAATACCAGACCTGGAACAGAGCCTTGCAGCACCCTAAAGGCCACCAATGATGAGCCCTCCAGGAGTACCATTTTCCAACCAGCTGGAAATCCATTTGATGGCATTATCATCTAACCCAAATTTAACCAGTTCATGGAGCGAAATATGGGGCATGTTGTCAAATGCTTTGCTTAAAACAAGATGAATTACACCCACAGCATCCCATTAATTGGGTTTACCGACCCAATTAAAAGAGAGAGAGAGAGAGAGAGAGAGATTAGTCTTAAATGAAATTTTAAGGGAAAGCTGCATTACATAATTTTTCAGTGCAGATGTGCTTCTGGCATTACTTAATCAAAGTGTGCTTGTGGCTTCCATGCTAGTTACTGTAAAGTCATTCATTCATTCATTCATTCATTCATTGTGGTAGGCCAGATTCCCCCCACCCCAACCCCCACAGCCACATATCCACCTTATTGGCATTGTGGTCATGTATAGCAAGGGTGGATAACATGTAGTCCTCCATACATTGATGGAGGACTCCATACAGCTCTCGTTATTCCAGGCCATTGGCCATGCTGCCTAAGACTGGTGGGAGAAGGAGTCTAACCGGAGGGCTACAGGTTAGACACCCCCAATGCTATTTTTCTAGGAAAAGAGGTGCCAGAATTCACCATGAACACCTCCCTTGTTCTCTTATAATGGCAATGGCACCACCCTGAGAGGCGCCAGAACTGAGTTCCTGTGAGTTTCAGCTGAAAAAAAGTCCCGGACACCCCTGGTGTAGATAACACTCAATGGAATATCATTTATATGGGGTAGTACACGCTCTAGTAATTTCACCATGCCCTTGTAAAACCACCAAAACATATAGAAAACAGTGGTGCCCCCCAAAACTATGGACATGCTTTAAGTACTATCTCTGTTGGAGGTTTTGTTAAGCTGCTTTTCGGGTTAACAGGTTCAGTTGCTGACAGTGCCCTTAATTCCTGTTACAGATGGATGCGAGACCTGGCACACTGCTAGCCTGACTTCATTATTTGGTTTACTGCCGTCTTGTATCAGGAGAGCAACTACCAGAAATGCTTTATGTGCAAATGCCCCTCCCTTCCCCATTTTCGTAGTGGGGGATTTATAGGTCTATTCAGGGAGCGGAGCGGCAACATAATTCTGTATCTTCAACAAACAGCCGCCCTGCTGCCACTGATAAGCTTTCCTGGGAGGGCGGTGATTGAAATTTAGCACTTTCCAAGCCTTAATTGGCACATGTCTTTGTCAGGCATATGCACCCGCTGTGGGAATGCCATCTGACAGGGTGGTAGGCAGCCTGACACCTAGCACAAGCTCAGGTTCTCTCTAAAAAAAGTGAAATTAAAATGAAAGTGAGTCATCAACTTTCAGTAGATCAGAGTTTGGAAAATGGAGGACAGCAGAATGACTAGCGATTTCCAGCTGCAATTAGCTGTTCATCTCTGCTGTGCTCGACTACATGCTTGGCACCATATTGTTTAAGCTGCCATTGTGCCAATAACCCCATATGAACCAATCATTTATTATGATTTATTTACCAACCACATGGCTCCCATCGAGCCCTCAGAACAGCTTACAGACAAAAGCAAAAACAGCACTTAGTCCATAATCAAACAAGTAGCAACTAAAACTACATCAATTTAACTACTTTAAAATCAAGTTTGAAATAGCATTTTATCAAGCAGCTAAGATAAAGTTTGTACTGAAAAAAATAAATCAGGCCAGGTTGCAAAAAGTTTCAGCAGAAAGACAGAGTGGGGGATAGTGTTTCAACCTATACTGAATTTCAGTTTCAGTCCTCTTGAAGATTTAGGTTCACATTTTGGGTGTAGTCCACAGGTGGGAGCTCTGATCTTGGTAGTGATAAGGAGCACTTCCAGAGAGCTAAGTTTACAAACTGTGCCATTCCTGGAAATATCAGACTGAGCCAAGGTGACACATGTCTTAGTTCAGAGGTAAGGAACTTTTCTAGCCCAAATTATCTCTCCTGCCCCTTGTAGGCCAAGTTTCACAGGTGGGTGGAGCTTCACACCTGTCCATCATCTGATGTCAAAATTTTATCAGGTGACCTTTTTGCCCACGGGGTCTTTAGAAGCCTCTTTCAAACTGCTATTTTGTGCAACACTTTGAACTGAGTTTCTGAAGATCTGAAAATCAGATGATTGTCAGATCTTCAGAACCCCTGATCAGAGTGCTGCAGAAAATAACACTTTGAGGGGGCTTCTGAAGACATCTTCAGAAGCTCTTCTCAGTGTGCTATTTTGCACTTAGTTACATTTCGTTTGGACTCATGCAATGCCCAGCATTCTGTCTAGTGACCAGTTAGATACCAACTAACCATTTTTATAGCTACCCTGGCTACCCCACTCCTTCCTGGAATATTAGCAAGACTCTGATCCAGAGGACATATAAGACATTGTTTCCCCCTCCTGAGTAGGTCTCAGTGATTAGTTTTATGCTCCCAGACTTGATTTTTGTTCCTAGCCTACCTAAGAGACACTCGTCACACTTTCTGTTCCTGGGATGCTAGTAGAAATTGTGGAAGGCTGTGTCAAGGGTAAGGAACTGTGATCAGTTAGGGCATGTCAGGTCTCCTGAAGCTACAGCTTTCCCATGGGGTCAGCTCCCAGAAAAAAGGGCTATTTATTAGGGTCCAATGACTTCCCTAGATCCCTGGGAGATGTCACCCAGTTCTGGTTCTGCACAGCGGTTTGCATAAAAACAGCTGAGGACAACGCAGTCTACATCACTTCAATGCTTTTTTGCCTGTATGAAGTGATACTAATGACCCAGCCTAAGAATAAATATTCCTAGAGAGATTAAATCTTGGGCTTTACTCATATTTAAACCACTTCTATGTTAAAGCAATATACAGTGATCTTTAAAAACATGTAAACTGAATAACTATTAGGTAATCCCCTCATCTTTCATTTTAATGCACCCCTTTTCATAATACCCCTTTTACTTTATTGCTATGGTGCGATAACCTTTCTTTTCCAATTACTTTTTCTGATACATATTTTTTGATACAAAGACAAAAGTGCAAACAGGATAACAAAATGCATGTTTGCATCGAGGGTCTCTCATTTTGTGTATTGATAGTAAAAAAAAAAGCTATGTAGACCCATCATGTAAAATATTTATTCTTTCATTCTTACTTCTGCTTCTTTGTTGTTTAGCCTGTAAAAGGTTAGTTTACATTTAACATTCTTTTTCTCTCTCCCTGGCTAGCTAATCTGAAGACCCTAATGAACAAAGACATGCATATTATGTTGTTCTAAATGTCAAAATATGGGTGTAAAGGAATTTGGTAATGTAATGAAAAATAATGCATTGCCCTTTTTTCCTCTTTGTTTCTATTCCTCTCATCTACAGTAATTTCATCAAACAACACAACTAGCTATAGAAGAAGTAAAGAAAAATGAATGTAAGCTTTGCTTACATATCCCCTGGTCTTTGAGGGGCTTCTGTAGTCATGTTGCAGAAGCGAGGGGAACAACTTAATGTAAGCAACTAATAGAAGTACAGTATATACTCGAGTATAAGCAGACTTTTTCAGCACATTTTTAATGCTCAAAAAGCCCCCCTTGGCTTATACTCAAGTGAGGGTCCTTTCAGGCTGCTCCTTACTCCTCCTCCGCCTTTGCTGCTGTCGGTGGCGGAGGAGAAGGAACGAGCAGCCCGAAAGCAGCCTTTTAGGCCTGCTTGTTCTTCCTCCGCCACTGCCACCACCACCAGGTTTGTGGTGTGGTGAACCGGCTTATACTCAAGTCAATAAGTTTTCCCAGTTTTTTTGTGGTAAAATTAGGTGCCTTGGCTTATATTTGGGTCGGCTTATACTCGAGTATATACGGTAGTTGTCCTTTAACATTTCCCACTCCCTGCAATGTTTTCCATTCAAACAATTTGAATTTAATTATTTCCCCCTAACATATCAAGTGCTCTCATTTCCACTGTTCAGCATACTATATATAATGCTTCCTTCCTTATAATCTATCATAGTTACCCAGATCAAAAGAAGGTGCACTATTAAGAATGCCATCTGTGAATAATCATTTTTTAAAAACAAGATAATGGCATTTTATGTGTTAGACAAAATTTTACCACCCAGCCCTTGTAAGCAAACCCTATTGAGTTCAATGGTACTAATTCCAAGGGAAGTGTATATAAAATGGCAGTGTGAGAAATGCGCTAAAATTCAAGCGTTCAGAAGTGTTTCCATATTTGCCAGTTTTGCAACCAAAAACAGCCCAGTTTTTACAATTCTCCTGAAGATGCTCGTGTTCGCGTTTTGGCACATCTTTATAGAAAAGGCGCTGAAGAATAATGCACCAGCAAACAACAAGGACTGTTTCAGTGTCTTGGCTATCCACATGTCATGCACAGATGATGCAAATACTAAGAGGACATTGTAAGCCCAAAGTAGCAAAACATGGGAGATTCCTAGATAGATTTTCATGTGCAATTTTCTCTCCTAAAAGCAGTATGGTGGGAAATGTTTTGGACTGCAGCTGCAGTGCAAAGGTGGAGGGATCTTTACTTTCACCACGCAACCTTTGGCCTAGGTTCAAATCTTCCCCTTTCCCTAGCAGCTGTCATTAAGAAAAGAAAATTAATGGGAAGTTCAAAGCATTAATCATATAATGTATAATTTGATGTCTGAGATCAACACGGGTTCTAGAGAGAAACCTGGTGGTTACCTGCCATTTAGAGGCAGGTATTTCAGAACAAAGCCATTATTTAAATCATAATATGATGATGGCACAGAGCAATGATGTCCTCCAGATGAAGAATTCCTAGCCGGAAGTGATCTGCAAGGTTCCATGACACATGAATATTCATAAACACAGATCCAAGCAGAGTAGTTTACACTTAGCACAAAGTACATCTGCTAGGCCTCCCCATCAGACCAAGAAAGAGATCTCAACTTCCAACTGCAGTAACTGATCTAGGATGAGCCAAAGTTGCATGCATAGCCATGATCAGCTTATGATTTCAAGCTCCCCAGGCATCGCAAAAGGCAGCTGTCAAAACAGGCACAAGCTACTTGTTTCCACAAGTCTTTAGGGAATGAGAATCTGTTCCTTTGGAAGATAATTATCTCAAGGCTTGTGCCTTTCAGTTCCAATGCAAGCCACAAAATCCAATACTTGCCCCTTTGAAAGTGTTGGCCATGTCAAGTTATTTGAAACAAACTCTGGCCTCTGTCTTCAGCCAGGGGACCAAAGGCCACTGGGATGCTGCATTCATGTTTTCCATAAAGAATATAGTGAAAGAAATCCTACAGCTATATTTTATGAATTACAGGGATGCAACTTTGTGTGATGTTCCTAGAAGACTCGTATTACTTTCCACTCTATGCCCAAGGGATCCAACTATTTTGACACAACTTTCAAAAACATGGATACCATATCAAGCCAATATAGTGTCACTTAATCGCTTGGCTAAGCTTCCCTGACACTAATGCTCTTTTCCCCTGGCAGCTACTCTGGCCACTTTTACACTGACATTTATCTAGAAAGATTAGTCACTATAACCCTGTTCATTTTCCATGTGGTTTGGAAGAGGCATCAATTGTGCTAAGGAATAGAATGAGCAACCTTTAAGGTATAGCTGGGATGGATCTATGCATAAAAGACCAGAAGGCCCACAAACACAGGGTCGCCCTAGCAACAATATGCATGGCATGAGCCACTTCTGATGTTGCTTTGTTATACCCATGTTCTGAAACAGAAGACAGGCAAAGCCTACTGAAAAGCAGCTTTGTGATGTTGGGATGTTTGCATGTGATTCTGAAATGTATTAACTATCACCACTGCTTTTTTTCTTTTCTTAAAAAAATGTTTAGGGGTCCCTCATTTTCCTATTCATATTGAAATATTGTGCCTCAATGAGGCCAAACTTAGATTCACAAAATGTTTAGGGGTATGCTTCCCCCCGCGTCCCCCCAGAAAAAAACATCACTGACTATCATAAAGATCTGCAGGCATAAGACCACAGATTCATATCTGATCTTTGTGTTTGGGGGAAGAAAACAAGGTTGTTTTCTTTTGTAAATACATTATAGGGAGCAATTTCTGATTGCACAGCTATTTCTAACACAAAACAACCTATCTGTAGGAACTCAATCTTTCCACCTGAAAATATTTTAGTATCTTATGAATCACCAGGCTTCCTACCTACAAATTATTTCCATTTTTCCCCAGTACAATAAGATGCTAAAGTCAAGCAAATAGCTTTTATCACTTCATTGGGGATGGAGTTCTTCAAAGAGAGGCAAATAAATCAACCTAATAAAAACATGCTTCTGCTATAATTCCAAGTGATTTGGTTCTTTCGATTTATAACCTCAGGGCTGGATTGAGAATTTTGTGAGCCTCGAGGCAAGACATCTGCAAGAGACCTGTCTCTCCCCCAATGAACGTGTAATGTTTGCTCACTTCCATCATTGCTCAAAAACACTTAGACCAGAAAAACAAAAGTCCAAGGTAAGTCATAGACTTAACTTATGCCTGCTCTTCTATGTAGTGATTCTGCCCATTCCCTGTTTCAGTGATCTAAAAGCAAACTCACTCAAAGGTACTGCATAGAGATTTTCAGCCTTTTTGACTTCCACCTCTGACTCTGCCCTACTTCCCCCCTTCAAAGGCCTTATCTGAATCTGTTTCTGCTCCCTAATTTCTCTCCAGTTCTGTGGGGCTCCTCCAGCCCCCTTACCAACAGTGCCCCTGCCACAAATATCTGCCCCACTGTGGTCTTCTGCTTGTTTCTTTATCCAACCCCACTTGATCCTATTCGCAAGTTCGTCCCCTCTCACCCACTGGTACTCTCCTCCATCCGAGCCCCCCAATCTGCCAGGTGCATCCCACTCAATACCAGCTGGTTGGCTGCCCCCTTGGTGTAGAAGCCCCACCTGCTTTGTGCCCCACTTTAACCCCTCCAGGATATCACCTCTGACTCCTCCTTCCTTCCCTTCCTTGGGCTTCTTGCCTTTCTCAGGCAAACAAACTAATAAGTACCCTCATCGCAAATCAATCAATCAATCAATCAATCAATCAATCTACTCCCTATGTTCATCTCTACCTTTACTGTCTCCTCCCTTCAACTCACCAGCTCTCTCCCTCCCTCTTCTTCTTGTCCTCCTCCAAGTAGCCCCTGGACAGTACCTGATA
This sequence comes from Podarcis muralis, assembly GCF_964188315.1. Taxonomy (NCBI): domain Eukaryota; kingdom Metazoa; phylum Chordata; class Lepidosauria; order Squamata; family Lacertidae; genus Podarcis; species Podarcis muralis. The sequence continues at coordinate 46,921,102 of NC_135660.1, forward strand.
CAGCCTGTCCAATAGTAATGCACCATGTTAGTGGTCCCAACCAACAGGAGTGCACTTTCTTTACCGAGGTCTGATTGTCATTATCAGAGGAGAGAGAGAAGGAAGGAGGGATTGAGGTTGGTGCTACCTGTGGTGCACCATTCAGGGCTACACGGCACACTGATTGAAAACCACTGCCATAGAGAATGAAAAACTGGCATACGGACTACAGTGCACAACAAAGAAACAACATTCAATACTTCGGACTAGACTTTTGGCACACATGTCAGAAAAGTTGGCCACCGCTGATTTGTCTTCATTAAATGAAGCTATCACCAAGCCCATCTCACATCAGACTGGCTGGCAAATAACTTCCAACTTACATGCATCATGGACCATGGTTAAAGTGCTTACCCTGTCACATTTAAATCTATGTGCTGGTCCATACAAGGGCTTCTTTGTCCCTTATGCAGGGACTGTACAATTCCCTGGAACTTTCAAAATCAAACTTTGGAGGCTTTTGCAGTCTTCCCTCTGAGCCGAGAATATTTGCACAAGAAGTAGAGTTATATTTTCTGTTTTGGCATGACTTCTTAACTGACAAAAAAATCCCTCATCAAATGTGTGCATTAGAGCACAAAAGTAAACATTCATAAAAATTCAGTTCATATCTAGTTTTCTGCTTTCAAGGACTAATGGCCCTGGAGTTGTTTACAAGAACACGGTGCTATATTACTTTTAATATGGCTAATTTTCACTCATTCCTCCATACATCAAACCATTGTTTACCTCTGCTCCGCAACCTAGGCAGCATGAAACAAGGAACAAGGAACACGGATTGTGACATCCAATACAATGCTCCCTCTCTCTGAGTTTACATGGCGCTCTCTGTATTCAAGCCTCATATCTTATAGATTAACTCATATTATCCATAACAAAGCGAGGGCATGTACAAGCAGATTGTGTCATGTCAAAAGTCCCAGCCAGCCAATTGGCTACGACTTACTTGCTTTTACAAGTAAAATTGCTTCTTAAGCGAGCTTCCTTATGGGTAAACAAAGCACTCATCTCCCCTCTAGGTAATACAGACAGCTCACAGAAGTGAGCTGTTCCAAACTGTACAGGGAAAAGAAACAAATCCCTTTTTCAAATATAACAAATAAACACAAATACTTTTCATGCAGCAAATCTGCCAGAGGAACTGTGCTGAATAGTTTGAACTTACCTCACAGCATTTGGGATGGCGGTAGGGATGGGGAGATGAAACATGGAAGTGATGGATGTTGTTGCATTCTCAAGTCTGATCCCCCTGCCCAAAATGTTTGGATTTCCTACATATGTACCATATATAAATATATAGTTGATGCTTTATGTGTGAAAGCAAATATGGAGAAAGAAAATGAAGATAATACTATTTAAGCCTTCTAATACCAAACCTTTATCCATCTGATATTTCACTTCCAACTGTGACAATCTTGGATATGTCAGAAGACACCTCACCCCCCCCCCCAAAAAAAAACCGTGACAAAAATCTGACTTCTCAATTGGTCATGACAGAATTAATTTAACAAGCAAGACTGCTTGCTCCAACAAGCTGTCCCTCTTGTGGTAAACACATAGCTTTTTCTAGACTGATTAGTTCCCCTCTCTCACACAAAATGGCTGCCATCTGTCAGTTCATTTGTAAAAACACAGAAAAACTGCCCAGAGACAGTTGGGCAGCAATAAACACTGGTCTAAAGCAGAGATGGAGAGACTATGGTCCTCTGAGTGTTGTTCGACTGCCCATTAACCCTAGCCAGCATAGCCAATGCTCAGGTATTATTAGAGCTGCAGTCTAGGAGCATCTAGAGGGCCTCAGGTTACCATCACTGTTCTATACCTTTGCTACATGATTTTATGAGCAAGTCAAACACACATTTGAAGAGGTACAGTACTTCCACCATTTTCTTGTGGAGGGCTGTTCATTTGGAATAGCCCTCATGTGACTATCACACTTCATATGAAATGATAAACTGAGGAAGATGGTTCCTGGTTTCACAGCTATGAACTGGATTGCAAACTTGAACAGTGCTTACTGTAGTGGCACCCTCCCTGTGGAACACCCTCCCATCAGATATCAAGGAGATGAGTAACTACATAACTTTTAGAAGACATCTGAAGGCAGCCCTGTATAGGGAAGCTTTTTAAGGTTTAATATTTTATTATGTTTTTATATGTGTTGGAAGCCTCCCAGGGTGGCTGCAGCAAGCCAGTCAGATGGATGGGGTACAAATAGCAAACAAACAAACAAACAAAAATAATTACTATCCCATGAACTCATATGATGGGAAAAATCTCACACACACACACACACACACACACACACTGCACAAATTTAAACAAAATTATGATCTACCCAGAAGCACCCAACAAATCTTAGATCAAAATCACCTCAGTATATTAACACCATACACACACCCCAAATCTCATTTACTAGATGGTGTCCTGCAGAGTATATTTACGATTGCAGTTATAATAGATCCTATAAACCCCAAACACAAATCTTTCTAGCTAGAAGTTGTAGCAATATGACCTAACCATTTGTAAGCCACTTTCTAAAGGAGAATGAGAAAATGTTGCAAAGAGGAGGAAAGGTTGGTGTGGAAAACCTTCCTTGGAATAGAATCACTAGATTGTGGGGAGGGAAATAATTAAAACACAAAATCCCAGACTCCAGAACTGCTAGCTAGAAATAATGTGACATATTTATATATATCTGAACACCTAGCAGTCAGCTTATTCTGAGGCTTTCTAAAGCAGATAAAAGTGAAAAATTAGCATGCAATGAATAATTAATTTCGTGCTTTACTGATGTTTAAACAAATGGCTTTCATGAAAGGGATAGGCATTCAAGCAATAAATCACTGTTTAGCTCCCTGTCAGAAGGAAAAAAGATACCACGACAGAGTTATTGAACTGAGCTGCATGGTCACAAGGAAAATGCAACAATGATAAAGGAGTGGAGTGCCCTTGAGTAACTGGACAACCCCAGAGTTAGAGGGGAAGGCATAGCTTACAAAATATATCTATGTATGATTGGGAGAGGACAACAGAAGCAAGCTCATCAGTATAAATAGTTTTATCTACACTTCCCTAAAACTTCATAAATTTAATTAATGATATCATGTCACCTGGAAGACAGAGGGGCTTATTTCTGATAAACCTGATGGGCATGTACTATTAGTTAAAGTGGGCCTTCTCAAAGCTGGTGCTGCCAGGGTCTACTTGGGATGGCTGAAAATTACTAAGGTCTGCCAGTCACAGAATGGTATTGAAGCTGCAGAACCAGTCGCAAAATGAAGGCAGAGACCGACATAATCAGCTGGAACTTACTGGTGCCACTTTCAAGTGATAGCTGATCCCTCTATGGGATTTGCGAAATTATTTGCCACAGCGTTTCCCCAGAGGCAAGCTGTTTCATAGCTTAGCTTTCCTCAAGATAAGTACAGACATTTGCTCTGGCAGTATTGTGATACTGCTTCCTCATTTCTCTCAATACTACATTTGCACTAGATCATCATTGTATGGTCCCCAATGAAGGTTGTGTGGTGTCTCATGGACTGGGAAAGCATGGATCTCTGCCTTGAAAGCACAGTGAAAAAGGGAAGTGTGGATTAGTCCTAAGAAGGGGAAATCCTTCTTAGTCCTAAGAAGGTGGTTTAAAACAATTGGGGAGGTCTGGATAGATTAGGAAGGGGAAATACTGAGGATTTTAAAAAAATAAATAACAAGGAGAAAAAGTAGAGATGGGTACAACAGAGAAGCCAGTACAGTACCTGAAAGCTAACACAACAAAGCTTCAGCATCCTTCTCACTGCACCCAAACCTTCCTTTAAACCACAACTTCCCTCCTCTCTGTTGTCTCCCCCTCCTCACTTTATTCACGTCACTGTTATTGTTTAAAACCACCACCTTTCTTGTCTCCATGTCATTCCACCCCTGCTTTACTCAGACCCGCCTCTCTTCCAGTCCTCAGATGCTTCAAAGGCAATAGAGAGTGTGTGTACAAACTTGCCTATTTTGCAGAGGTAAAATCTGCATGCATAGCTTTGCACATTTTTTTCCCTATGGCCCCACCCATCATTGGCATGGGGTCCACAGGAGGTTACCAAAAAAGAAAGAGGTTCCCTTCACCTGTTTCACACAGATTCTTTCCCGTACAAGTCTTTATGTCTTGTTAACTACAATAGCTTTATGAAAGAAAGATATTATATCACATTATAATATAATGAATATATTATATTGTTGGAAAAATCTATTAACATTTATGGAACGTCACCAGCAATTTACAGAGGTCATAATTAAATCTGACAAGCGACTGTCCTTAAACTTGGACAAATGAACTGACTAAACAGGGTCTTGCCAGCATAAATGAGCTCCTGCCAGTTGCTTATGGGTAAAGTTCAAAGCCCAACAATCTTATACTGTCTCATAAGACATGACCTTGTGTGGGACAGATGCCAAAAAGGAGGGCTGGAATGTAAGCCCATTCATTTCCACTTAAACAATGCCTTCCAATCTACCCACTCATTCCTGAGGAACTGTTCCCAAAGAAGAGTTTTTCCTTTTAAAAAACACACACATACATGAATGCACCGTATTTCTCACCTTCAATTTTGTTAAAGTGCTAAGTCAACAAACTCTAGCTAATTAGTTCTATTTATTCCATGACTGCTAATCAATTACTGCCAAAATTTTCTAATGACTTTTACTTCCCTCATCCTCAACCTTAAAAAAAGTCATGCCACCCATAATCCATCAGGTTTTCAAGTTCTCCTGCAGAGGGGGAAAGGGGGAAAGAAAGAAAGCTTGGCTTGAGTGTATAATAAAGTTCTCCACTTACTTGCATTCTCACACCTACTCAGCCTCAGTGAAAATAACCCTCTGCCAGCTGCCTGAAAATAAGCTCAGAGGCATCTGGAGACCAATTGTAATGCAAAGGTCATATTTTCCAAGCTGTTTATAGATTGTAATTTGTAAGGGTGTAATGTCACAGGTTGTCAATAATTCAAGGTGGAAAATTACAAGTCGTAATAGGCTATCAATTCTTCATTCTTCCCCACTTAAGTCTTTATCCCCAAAGAGTGGTTAAATTGCATTTCATTTGAGTTTATTCCTTGAACTTGGATTCCAAAGTTTCATTTGTTTATGGTAAAGACATTTAGGGTGGTAAAATGTAACTAATGCCTTAACAAGTCCTTAGGGGATGTAACCAATAAAAAGTGCATGTTTCAGAGTACAGATATGAATTCCTGCTAAAGGTCTATTCCCGCTGGGCTCCTATATTCCATGCAGCCTGTTGGTAGTGCTGCCGGCATTAAAAAAAAATGATATTCTTTTTTCTCAGAGGCTGAACAAAGGCTGAGATGAAAAGCTCTATGTGCAAGAGACTATTTCAAGCCACTACTTTAAGATTTATCTATTTGGATATAATCCTGTCACTAGTTAATCATGGAAAAGTCCCAGTGAAATCAATAGAAGCTGTTTACATGTAACAAATGACAGAATTACACATTTTGTGTAATGAGGTGCCTAGTATGTGACCAAAAATGGAATTCCCTTCCCCCTTTGGGAAATCTAATTAGTACCTGGTTGAAATGCTTTATTACCTCTAGTTCTGCAAGTTTCAGGAAAGCAGATCTCTATTTTTGAAATCAGCAAATTCACACTGATAAAAAAGGCTGGATCCCTTCCCTCTATCCATCCCCCAGTCCAAGGTTGGTTAATCTGAATAATTCACATCTAGCACACAGTCCTTTTGTCTTGGATACATCTGTGTCCGATTGTATAAATGTTGGTGCCAGTAAATAAACAATACGATGGAAAACAGAAGAATGGCTGCACAAGTATCATGGCATTGACCCGGTAACCAAATTCCGCCTTGATGTAATATTGACAAAGCAGTTTGGATTGGCAGCTAGTTCTGCCACACCAGCATCAACCAGCATTGTGAAATGTGGTGTAGTCATGCTATGGAAAGTACAATGTAGAATCTGGCAAACGATTCAATTGCTATGGGGGTTACTTATTCCAAGGTTTCAGTGGAAGCATTTATGTGCTTATATCAAAATGGACTTGCTCTAAGGTAAGTGGAGTAACCCACTCTACTCATCAATGAGCATCATAACAGAAACATGTTCCTAAGAAATAAGAATGTTTTGTCTAAAGCAGTAGTATCTTTCCTTTGTTGTGCATGTTGAACACAAAAGGGAAGGGACACATTTACTTTTCAAGAGAAATATATCTGGTGTGCTAGAGATTGCATTATCAACACCAAATATCTAGGAAGCTTTCATCCACTGATATAGGGACTGAGTAGGAATTTCATAATAGAAGCAATCATTCCTACCTCTTAATGGAGCCAATTTAGTGTCTGCTAAAACTGTCAACCTTCAATTGAGATGTTAGCCCTGTGTGCTTCAAGATGCTGAAAGTAACAATGCCGTTATAATGGACCCTAAAATCAAAACATTTTCAATGAATTTCCCCAAAGATGAAGAATGTCAATGTTTAAAGTATCAAAACTTGCCAATAAGTCTCCCATGTGAATACATTTCTTAGGTGTCTACATTCAAAGAGGCAAAAACAGAGGCGTAGAAAGCATAGAGTGGTGGTGGGGGGGTGCACCATAAACAGGTGCCAAATAGAAAATTTATCAACTTAGTAAATTGTCCATTCTGCATCAGTCAAGAGTTTGGTTCTCTTTTCTACTATAGAAGTAGCCTACATTCAGTTCAATTTAATCTTGCATTTGGGCTAGGAATTGATAAATATGTTAATTTCTCTCTTCTTTTTAAGTTACTCGTTGCATTACTAAGTTCTGTTCTCTACATTTCTGCATCAGTTTGATTTTTTTTTTAAAAAGAAGTAAAATAAAATAATAGGGTGAATTTCTCCTAATATACACATTTTTATGCAAGTGCCCCCAAATGCACATTTTTTGCAAGCAGTTTAGTCTAACATGATGCATATGTGCATGTTATTTTGTCTCCCATATGCATTTTAAGGGACACTTCTCCCTAATTTACACATTTTTGTAGACATTGTTTGTTTGGAAACCTGTCTTTCAAAACCAGGAGAAGTGTTAATTTCAAAGTATGTCTGTGTGTTGGTTCACATATTGTTTCAGAAAGTGTGAATTGGAGAGTTTCACATTAAAATGCTGACCAAATTGAATTTTCCCCATGTCCCTACTTTTGACATATATCTTTTGGGAAACTTCCATCAACCAGCAGTATCAAAGAATATCCTGAGAATCTAAGAACTTCACAATGACAAAGACCAGTCATGACCAATTTGACATGTTCAGAAGGTGAGTTGACTGGTTATGTGTGTGGAGTTTGAGGCATATGATTAAGCCAATGGTTTCCTTTTGCATCCACACACCTTGAACTCAACCCATCATAAGCAGGGCAAAAATTCTGAAAGAGAGTTGAGCATTGCCCACATAAGCATGAGCTGAGTTTTAAGCAGATCATGTGGTAAAGAAGTCACATAGATACTTCATAACCTGCTGAATACTGCACAGATCCACTCAACCCATGCTCGGCATACCAACCTATTCACATATTTTCACACAGTAAACGAAAAATGGCTTTCCAACTACCTTCAAGGAACTACATTGCTGCAACCAGCACAATTTCAGCATCCAGCAATTCCCATGGCTACAAAAATTGGGAAAATGTGCCACAATCCCAGAAAGCATTGCTATAAAATAATAATAAAAAAACCCTCATCTTCATGCTCTCACACCAGAGCACAGATCCCCAAATTTAATTGGGGCAGTTGAGGGGTATGCAATCTTATGAGTTACTAAATCCATACCAGGAAGTGGTGTGAGCAGGCCCTATGTGTGTGTATTAAATTTCTGCTTAAATGCTGGTGATCTTATTAAGGATTTATCAATTTTGGCACCCTCGGACACATGTACAAGGCTCCAGTCCCGTTCAAGCTGCTGTTTATATTTCCATAATTCACTACAAGCCTTCTTTCTTTTTATGAAAGACAACATAGGAGGTGGTATCTAAACTGAAGAATGCAGCAACAATCTCCAGCACCGATAACCTTGTTTTTTAAGAGCTAGCAGCTAACAGTATGCAATGGACTCATTTAGCCATGTTTGACACACTAAGGCTGGGTTGCCAGATGTCTCTTATTCTAAAGCAGTGATGGCCAAACTTGGCCCTCCAGCTCCTTTGAGACTACAATTCCCATCATCCCTGACCACTGGTCCTGTTAGCTAGGGATGATGGGAGTTGTAGTCCCAAAACAGCTGGAGGGCCAAGTTTGGTCATCACTGTTCTGAAGGGTTGTCACTTTTTTCTTCCTATCATATTCCCTACAAAACATTACAGCTTCTCGTGGTGGGAGGGGGGGTGGGGAGTTGGTAGATTTCATCTGACAACCATAAATGAGGGCATATAACACAGGGAGACCAGTGTGAAACAACTGCATGCAAATCCCATGCAATTTTACACTGAACAGTAACATGAGCCCCATTTGAAGAGCATCATCTATTTTCCCTTGGCACACTTCTCAGCCACAAATTGCTTAACTGAAACAGAGGGGCAAGTCAAAGCATATTATAAAGCAATGCACAATCTTTCAAATCTTATTAACTGCATCTGATAGTGCCAACCAAGATTCTAATGCCTGATGGGCCACAGATCTGTGTTGGCTTTTGCTTATACCCTGCAGGCTTTTTTCAGAATTTGCCGAGACAAGAAAGTTCTTCTATCGGACTGGTGACCTTTGAATGAAGATTAAGCTAGTATTTGTCCTCTAAAATTCCCATTTGCACTTTTCTCCCCCCCCCCCCTTTCTCAAAGACCAGGTAAATATTCAACCATGTTTATCCAAGTCCTTTTAAACTCCTGCAAAAAGAACTAAGATGCTAAACAAGTACAAAAATGGAATAAGGGGGTCGTGGCATCCTTAGCAGCAGTAATGCTGCCATGCTACAATCAAAACGGGAGCCCACAGCTCAGCGCTGCTCAGGAAAGTTCAGATCTTCAAGCCTCCTTGCTTCTCTGAGTACCAGCAGTTATAGGATTACGTTTGTGGTGCAATGGAAGGGTTAACATCTCTGCAACTGTGTTCATTTATAATGGAACAGAGGCCTTTTGAATTATTTCTCAGGGAAACCTGCTGCCTTGTCACCAGTTCAGTGAGCCATGTACTAGACTAATTTGACTTACACTTATGGTCAGCTATTTGTCAAAGAGCAGGTATGGAATGTAGTTTTATATTCCATTCCCTTTGACTTACGGCTAACTTTTGACATGTCTGCCTCCAGGGAAACATATACCTATTTTCCCTACCTTCCCTGATGCTTGTTCAGCACCTGTTCCTAGGGAGAGAGTAATTGTGAGTCATTTATGTGTGTTGTGTTGTGTTGTGTTGTGTTGTGTTGTGTTGTGTTGTGTTGTGTTGTGTTGTGTATATCTGTTCTCCTAAGCAAAACAGGAAAAATAAATTCCTCTTAATTTTCTGAAAGGCTAACATCCTTCTTGGTTCTCCCTCTGCCATGGCCCTAAGCAACACACACTTTTTCTCCTTGTAGACCTCTCACAATGTGAGGGCCATAATCTATTTCTAGGATGGTCATCCTAAAGACCAATTGAACATTTCCACAAAATGAGTTTCACCATCTACTTCAAACCATTTGTCACAATCCAGAGAATGATCAGCATCCCTAAATCCCACTGTATTCATTGCAAATGATGAATCTCATTATACCATTAAGTCTGTCAAGTCTCAGAACTATGAAAATTTAGATTATTTTAAATAAAATTTTCAAGGCCAAAGTGGAGATTTTTTTAAAAAAAAATTCCATATAAGTTTACTTCTAAGATACTAAATTTTAAGATATCTGAAAAACTGGAAAAGCAAGAAACTACCTGGGAAAAGGTCACCCAGCAAAATTAAGATTGAGTAAAAATGTGAAGTACAAGTCCAGCACTCTGTGTAGTAAATTCATGCCAAACCACCTATTTTTCATATTATCAGTGATGATTTTTCTTTGAAGAAAAAAACCTCAAAATTAAGACTTTTTATTGTGTTTTTCATATAAGTTAATGGTAAACAAAAAAAGAAAAGAAAAAGGAAACCAATTTGGTTATATGAGAGTGACAATTGCTAATATGAAGGATCAGAAATGAAATGTTCACAGTTGCAGCATATGGCAGAAAGAAGGAAAGAAAGTCAGTGCATATTGAGTTCTGATACTGTAAAAACTCTATCAAGGTGAAATATAGAATTTAAGTGCCAAAAGGCAGACTCACTCTGCTTATCTTAAAATTTTGCTTGTGGCAAAGTTGTTCCATATTCTTCTCAACCCAAGTTTCAGTTCAGCAATGATGTCCAAAATGAAATTTAACATTCCCTGTGTAGGCTGATGTGAACAAAATACCTGTCTCAAAGCCTTTCCTTGCAACAACCCAAAAATAAAATTCAGCTCAGCATGATATCAGGTTGATAAACTTCTGGAAGGATTATGCTACATAAATGACAAGTGAAGATTAAGTTGACTGATGTGTTGTTAAGCCAATAAATGGATCCACTGGAAATGCTCTTCAAGCAATCCAGTTCTGAGAAAAGAGCAGCCTAGAATTTTAACAGACAATTAAAGCATTTCTGATGGGGGAAAATAATAGCTTGCATTATACAGTCTCCAGTCAGAGAACAAGCCCTGTGGCTTTAATAGCAAGCTTTGGAAGAAAACATGTTATTTGGTGCTACTTCCCTGGTGAAACACCATGCAAAGTTTCAAACAGACGTAAGAGTAATATTGTACCATGAAATGAAGCAGAACAGTTTTCTGGAAGATCTAGATGGAAAGAAAACAACTTTCTATCTTCTTTGTTAGCTATCTTGGTAAGAAGAGACATGAAGTCAAGGGCACAGCACCCCACATTTCCACCACTGCTTTTCCCAGATATGTATATATGTGTATGTGCAAAACAATGTGCTCATATCAAACTAGCAAATGACAAAGGATGGAGTGAAAAGCCATATATTAGATAGATTGCTTTTTTTGAGGAGCACTTCATGTTATTCTTCTTGATCAATGGGAACAGTGCTTGAAAAAATGAAAAACAATTACCGTATTTTCCGCTCCATAAGACGCACCTGACCATAAGATGCACCTAGTTTTTAGAGGAGGAAAACAAGAAAAAAAAATATTCTGAACGAAACAGTGGATGTATGATTTTTGTGGTTCATGCTGTGGCCACAGACATGTGATCTGGTGGTGAATTTGGGGTGACCCAATGCAAAAATCCTGAGGATCCATGTGGATCCATTCTTTGTAACCACATTTTTGCGCCATTGCGGATCCACGCAACAGTGGGTGCGTGATTTTTTTTGGTGCAGGCTGTAGCCATGGACATGATATGTGATCTGATGGTGAATTTGGGGTGACCCAGTGCATAAATCCTGAGGATCCATGTAGGCTGAAAGAACAACTTTCGCTTTGCCAGTGCTGGATTGATGAGGCTGTGGTGAAGATGGTGGCTGGAGCTTTTCCCTTTTATGGAGCTGGTTTGCGTGTACCACTAAGGCATACTCTGAGTTAGTGTGAATGCATGAGTGTGGAATTTTCTGGAAAGGTGTTTGTGGCTGCTGCGGTGCTCCCTACATCCTCCCCCTGCTCTAGCACTGTGATCTTAGCTATGGTTTGGCTTAGCATATCATCTGAACATGGGCTCATGGGTTGTCTTCTCCAGATAAACCATGGACTGTAAACTCAGGAGCAAACCTTGTTTACAACTCATTATTTGCCTGGAGTGAGACAACCCACAAGCCCAGGTTTGTATAAGATGCTGAGCCAGACCATGGGTTAGGTCACAACAGTGCAGCAACAGCAGGACCAGAGGCAGTGAAAAGCGGCTGCAATCTCTGTTGTTGGAGCCCACACTCGCTTAGTTTGGCTTAGAGTTACATGTGAACTGGCTCACTGTCAGTGTTTGTATTTGTTTACACAGCAGCATCAGTGCACAGGGACCTTTACAGGATGTTTTATATATATACTTATAAAGTCATCTGCCCAGCTGAAGGAACTCATACTTGGCAAGCATTCAGCAGTCTAGTTTGCTTGCTCACTTTTTCTTCTCAGAGCAGTTCATATCTAGGTTATCATCTTCAGATATAGCATGACAGGCTAATGGGTAGGATTTTTAAAAGGAGGTGTTTGTATCTCAAGGCAGATTACTATGGAAGCAGTGATACAGAATAATCTGTGAATTTACCACTGTTTCATACTGATGCTGTTTTCTTTCTGACTTCAGTGTAGACTGCATAATAAGAGAGTTAAGCTTTCTGTTTAGCATGCATACTAATCAGAGTGCTTCTTTATGGGAAGAAATACAATTCTAGTTATTTACTCTAATAATGATATTGGTACTCCCATTCTCTTCACAGCTGCGTATGTATAGATGCAAACTTAGAAATGATTCTAAGTACAGTAGAGCATGTGGTTACCTCATTCCCCAGCCCTTCTCTAAGGTATGGGTGATACAATGAACAATAATATTAATTTGTATTTGTATTTAAAGGCCCCACTCTTTGTATGCCCTGCACACACAAACACACACACACACACACACACACTTCCAATATAGCAGACAAGCACTAACCTAAGAGTGAAGCAAGACACTTCTTTAACTAGCTAGCACCATTCTGACTTCCCTAAGCACAATTGTGTAGACATGACATAACCAAGACTGAGCAAGTATCCACAATGCTTACACTGAAGTGGCTGGACCAAGTCTATACATGCTACATTGTTGTAATGTGTAAAACAAAAGGAAATATAGAAAACAGAAGGGGGTGACTAGCAATAATATTGCTAAGATTACATTTTATAATGGTTTAACACCAGGCCACCAACTGCTAGTCCAAACAGAGAGGAATTCCACTGCTGTTGGATAATGACAAAAGTATAGGGCTTTGACAACTCTTCAAATAGTTTCCCAGAGCTTTGGAGTGCCCACTGAAAGCATATCTCTCACTGTTTCAAACACATTGCATGGTTTAGTGAAGAGAGTTATTCTTTTGTCCCTGGTGGTTCCAATGTGAAGCAAAGGATGAGCAGGAAGATTCTGGTTGCATTTGTTCATACTACAAAGTTATATGAGTTTCATACCACTTTCACGAGTTCCCACTGTGAAACTTTGAATTGTGCTGAAACAGTGTCAGGTGGCAGAAGAAACGCCTCCTATGGCGGGTTGCCAGGAATGGATAAGACAAGGAAAAGTCCTTACCATCTGCTTTTTATTCAATATTTACAGAGAGAGGCTTGGGATGCAGCCTCTTGGAATAATGGTGTTGTCCCGAGTGACTCTCCACACCCTTTTTCTCCCACTTCCTCATTCATCATCTCTTCTGTGGGTGGCACTGAGGGTCCTTTGCTTCTGAGTCCTCTGCTCTGCTACTTTCAAGGCTTCCTGGGTTCTGGGAGAGGAGGGGGGTCTTTAATGCTTTCTAAAGACACTGTGTCCATCAGCTGTTGCCCTCCTGGTTCTTCCTCTTCCTCCTCTTCTCCACTATTCCCAGCTTTTCCCTTCATCTGCCTCTGAGCTGTGACTTCCCTCAAACCCCTGTTGTAATTCTGAACTGTCTTCTTCTCTGGAAGGGTTACGCTGTGGAGGCAGTCTCCACCATTCCTCCTCTGCCCAGACCCTGACAAAAGGCTTGAAAACCAAACTGGATGAACTGGAATTCCTGGTCTAAAGGCAGTATTTGCAACAGCAACCCTGTCAGGCCCTTGATGGGACTGTTAAAACCATATATGTGCAGCTGTGTTTTCATGGGAGTAATCATAGAGGAGCTATGATTCAACCTAAAAAACCACAGAGAGTTTATCACTGGGAAGCTTCAGCCATAATCAGTGCTATTTTTCTAGAAAAAGAGGTGCTGGAACTCGCAGTGAACACCTCCCTTGTTCTCTTATAATGGCCACGGTACCCACCTGACTGGTGCCAGAACTGAGTTCTGGTGATTTCCAGTTTAAAAAAACTCCCTGGCCATAATCAAAGACCCAGGAAGAAAAAGATTTCCTTGAGAGAAGGGAACATAATGCCAGTGGTCATGGAAATGCTCACCTTTGCACTATGAACAGCTCTTAAGTCCTACCAGTAAGTGTACTGTGGAACTCTGACCTGTTTATACAGCTGTACATTTGTGTAGTTGTTTCCAGTTTTGAAACACCTGGGCATTGTCCACTGATAAAAGTCAGAATGGAAAAGTGGCATGCACAGACTTAGAAGAAGTACAAAGAACTTAACAGTTCTTCTGTGTAAAGTCTGTGTCTGAGAATGACTTAAAACATAAAAAGATCTGGGAGGGGGGAAAGGAGTACAGGAAACATTTTGTGCTGATGAATAATTCAATTTGATTTACTTGTAAAAATGAAAGAGAATAGCATCTTGTTGTTTTTTGCAATGCATATAAAATTCCTTGGATTTGAAAGTAGCTCATACTGTTTATTTTTGTTCTAAGTCAATCTACCAAATAAAAGTTATTCTATGAACAGCGCTTTAAGAAAAGAGAGAGAGAGATCTAGTTTTACCTGTTGCATTCGGTGATTATCAGACAAAGTGACACAAAATATTTTGCCTAATTGCAAATTGAACCTTTGGTTGTTCTTCCTTGTTTACTGTATGGGTAAGCAAATCAAAATGAAAAAGAAGGAATGCTTCCACAATCCTGTCAAGCTCCATGAAACATTGCCTGTTTGCAACTTCAGCAAGAACGACCGATAAGCCCCCACTATTCCCCCAACTGAAAAAGAAAAATCCAGGATATATGAGTACTTGGTGCACTGAAGGAATACAGTGCAGAGATAGGCATGACAGAGCACTACTTTGCCAAAGTAATTAGTGCTGTGTATCTGGAAGATGTATATTACCAGTCGTGGATCTGTGATTACTTTTAGGTAGACTAATGAAAGCTGTGTGCTTATCCATATTCCAATTCATTTCCATTCTCTCCTACCCCACTTTATCAGCTCTAGGATTAACATCAGTAATAGGGCCATATGCATATTTACACACTGTAATTAAGTGGTGGGACAGGAAGGAAAGAAGCTTCTTAAGAATATTTATCGAAGCCTAGAAATTCTTTTCTTTACAATCTAAATTTATTCTATGGTTATTTTTTAAAAAATAAAGCCCATACCAAGATTAGAGTACTATTTACTCCCAGGAGTCCTCGGAAAACCAAACAAGCTACCTCTGGTTTATACTCTCAGAGCCACCAGTAGACTATAAAAAATGCTTGAGTGCCCATGTTTGTCAAATTTGCACAAGAAATTTGGAGAGTATTTCAAACTTCTATGATTTCTCCCTCTTTCACATCCCTAAGATGTTAGGTGTGTATGGAATATGCTTGAATCAAAGAACATAGGATTGTAGCCCTGAAGCTTTCATCAATGAGTCTATCAAAGATCAGCTTATGCAGTCATAGGAACAAAAGGCATAAGATGAGCCTGTTGGATCAGACCAATGACCTATCTATTCCAGTATGCTGTTCTCACAGTGGCCGACCAGATGCCTCTAGGAAGCCTGCAAATTGGATATGAACACAAAGACCAGAATACCACAAGGAATCTTGTAAACGCCTATCAGATAGTTCCAGATGGCTCAAGGAACTTTGACAATCTAGAGTCAGGAAACCCTGTCTCCCAAGGCTTTCCAGAAGAATGCTACTGGACCAAAAACTCACCACCTAGAGTCCTGCTTTACTTGTGGGCGTACCTAATGCTCCAAAAGGCAACCCTAGGTTGTATGTTGGAGAACCCTAAAAGGCACCCTTCATTTAGAAAACATTCATTTTGTTTGGATCACTCATTCAGCAAGGTGTTCAGCAAATAGTCGCAGACAGGCTTGATTGTACTTGCTCATATAGTCTCCTGAAGAAATGGCTAATTCTCAAACACTTTGTGCTGGAGAAGGGGGAGAACGTTTCCACATTTTTGCTTCAACTTCTCTATGTACTTCTCCTGTGGAAAAAAACCTTTCTAGAGATGTCATACTCTCAACTTCATTTAGGAGTAATTTAGAAGCGTTGGTAGAACATCTGTTTTCTGTAGCTGAGTGGTAGAACATCTGTTTTCATGCAGAAGGTCCCAGCTTTAATCCCTGGGCTCTCCAGATAGGACTGGAATATGCTGGTGGCTCAAATCCTGGAGAGCTGTTGTTAGTGTAGACAATACCGAGCTAAATGGACAATTGTTTGATTCAATTTAAGGCAGCTTCCCATGTTTCTGTGTACAGAACCCCAGAACAGTGACTTCTTTTCATTTAAATTTGGCAGAGTTTAAGATATTATTACTATAAAATAGCTTAGTGCTGATTGCACAAATAATCAAGTTTATGTTTTGTATTGTATTAAATCCTTTCCTACCCGTTAAGGTCTGTTGGCATTAAATATTTCACGACTTATTTATTGAATTGATTTATAATACAACAAGCCCTGAAGCATCTACTGCAAAGTGGAGGCAGACTGAGCTTCATTCTGATTCCAATCACTGCAGCATATTTACCCTTCACATTACCACTTTTCCACCTGCAATCACAAAGGGAACTTTGCAAAAGAGGGCAGCGGTAGATTGCAGGTGAGAGAATGATAGTTTGCCTACACAAAGAAAGTCCAATGTAAACAAGCAGAATGAATATAGTCTTGTTATTGCCATTTCTGTTCACATGGATATGCTAGTAATTGTATCATGGGGGGGGGGAGGCGGGGGCGGGGGGGGGGGGGAAGAAGCACAACACTATCTTTTTCCAGAGCAGAATTTTACTGAATGTGAGATGCACAGCATAGCTTATTCTGGTAAGGCAAAACTGAATTTTAAATTCTATATTTTTTCATCCTCTAGGGAAAAAAGATGTTAGTGGTTTTCATGGCTAAGAAAAATCGATCAGGACTAAATATTTTTGAGTCTGGATTTAAGGTCTAATCCTGGAAATTTTAAATTATTGCCAAAATAAGCTGGTGTAAGGAAGTATGTGTGTGTATATACATTCCCCCAAAACAGAATACTCAGATTCATTATTATATACATTGCATTGGTTTAAATAGCATACAACTTCAACAAAATAAAATTGAAAAGATATAATAGCTTAAGCCCACAGGGTAATGAAGATTTTCTTAGACAGATTCATTAATTTTTCTGCTCCCACTCTCCAGAATTATAGCACAAAATTATAATTCTAGAACACAAGACACTTCCAATTATATATATATATATATATATATATATATATATATATATATGCAGGTTTTGGTGTCCTCGGGTGTCTTCCCGTGTAAAAGTTGGGGTGTCTAGGCGACGTTTCGACGAGGTCTCACTCGTCATCTTCAGGCTGGTGCTTTCGGCTTCTTGTTACTGGAACAGAGCAGGATCTCAGTGTTTGAGTTCCTATAAATACTGTTGAGGAGGTGTGGTGTATAGCCTCCAATGTTCTGGGCCGAGAGGAAGTTCCCAGGCTAGTGTGCCTTTTCTTCTTTTGTTCCTTAATTGCTTGAGGGATATCTTGAGTGATTTCTTGAGTGATATCCTGAGTACCACTTAGGTGGGTCATTAGGTGTGGATTAGTTGCTAAAGCCTTTGTGTCTTGACCTCTTGAACTTTGTGAAGAGTTTTTCTGAGAAGATGGCTGTACTGCACTTAGTTGTGCTCTGGCTTGGCTTCGTGTATAGGGGCGAGCTGTGGTTTTGTGGCCTGTGCCAGCCAGATCTGTGTAGGGATTGTAGGGGGGTGCAGCATCCGGAGGTGCCACCATGGTTTGGTTACTGGATGGTGTCTGTAATTTATCTGTGGAGAGGGTCTGGGTTTGGGTCTGGTGAAATACCCTGCAAAGTCTGCCCAGCCACGTACATTGGACAAACAAACAGACGAATAAATGCACGTATCGCAGAACACAAGAATGCCGTCAAAAAAGAAGAAAAAACTTCCTCTCTTTTCCAACACATGAAAGAAACAGGACACGAAATTAATTTTGCAGATTCCAAATTGCTCTCTAACATGGAACATCACCACAAGAGAATAATCATGGAAGCCATCGAGATAGAGAAACACCCTCACAACATGAACAAGCGTGATGACACATCCCGCTTGCCAGACATCTGGAAATTAGCCCTCCCCACAAAAACTGACACCAGATCCAGAGGCACACAGAACGCCATCACCAATCAACCACACCAGACCCAAACCCAGACCCTCTCCACAGATAAATTACAGACACCATCCAGTAACCAAACCATGGTGGCACCTCCGGATGCTGCACCCCCCTACAATCCCTACACAGATCTGGCTGGCACAGGCCACAAAACCACAGCTCGCCCCTATACACGAAGCCAAGCCAGAGCACAACTAAGTGCAGTACAGCCATCTTCTCAGAAAAACTCTTCACAAAGTTCAAGAGGTCAAGACACAAAGGCTTTAGCAACTAATCCACACCTAATGACCCACCTAAGTGGTACTCAGGATATCACTCAAGAAATCACTCAAGATATCCCTCAAGCAATTAAGGAACAAAAGAAGAAAAGGCACACTAGCCTGGGAACTTCCTCTCGGCCCAGAACATTGGAGGCTATACACCACACCTCCTCAACAGTATTTATAGGAACTCAAACACTGAGATCCTGCTCTGTTCCAGTAACAAGAAGCCGAAAGCACCAGCCTGAAGATGACGAGTGAGACCTCGTCGAAACGTCGCCTAGACACCCCAACTTTTACACGGGAAGACACCCGAGGACACCAAAACCTGCATTCCTATACCCGTGAAAATCTACGAAAGCAAATATATATAAATAGTTTGTATAACTTGGGGGACATTGTGCATACCATTTTTTTATTATTATTATTTACCAGGGGGCACACTTCAGCCACACACATAAATGCCAGACAGAATGGAATAAAATTTCCCATAGTGCAGATCCCTGTTGCTGGAGAGTGTGTGTAATTATTCCAAACACACAAGGGTGATTTCTAGGGTGGCAACTTGTGCATTGCCAAGGGTGTATGAAGGAACAGATTTGCATAAAATGTGCATAGGCCAATATGCATGCAAATAATTGCTATAATTTAGATAGAAATGGAGCATATCTCATCATAGGAGGGAAACCTATGACCAGGAGATCTGTGAGCCTCCTCAGTCTGCCTTCTGTCTAGGTGACGACTGTTCACGTGCAGCTTCAAGGCACCTGCCCTCCCTTCTTTTGAGTCTTTCTTTTTAACAAGACTTGGTTGTGCAGCCCTTCAAGCACAACACTCCTTCAAACAGAGGACTGTCCTCTCATAGCTTTGTAAAGAAGGACACATGACCACCCTAGGGATTACATGAGCTTTCCTCACCCTATGGGCACTCTACCAGAAGAAGCACACAACCTTGCATACTTCCATCTCTCTAGAACATCCACACCACAATACTTCCCATATCAGAGAAGCTGTTCCCATGCCACTAGTAATATGTGAGTCAGTTAGAAGTGTTGTTTCATTTAAAAAAAGGCTCCAGGGCTGATTTAAAGCAGCTGGTTGTTGCAGTCAGTAAAAATGTCACATCCTCTAGTCCTTATCCAGCCACTACAGGAAGGTGCTTTTTTTTAGTGCATGATGAGATCCTCAGACCAAGTAGAACAGGGTCATCCTGAGATCACAGTGGCCAACCAGATGCCTGTGGGAAGCTGCCAAACAGTATTCAAGTACAAAAGCACCCTCTCCTCCTGCGTTTTCCAGTAACTGGTATTCACAAGTATTACCAGGGAGGCAGAGCATAGCCATCATGACTGGTAGCTAATGATAGCCTTATCCTCCATGAATCTTTCCAATCCTCTTCTAAAGCCATCCAAGTTGGTGGCCATTACTGCCTCCTGTGGGAGCAAGTTCCCTAGTTTAACTATGGGTGGTGCAGAGGCGGCTTTAGGGTAGCATGACCAGTTCCTCGAGAGGTCTGGAGGGTGGCAACACAAGAACGGGCCTTCTCTGCAGTGGCTCCCCATCTGTGGAATGCTCTCTCCAGGGAAGTTTGCCTGGCGCCTTCATTATACACCTTTAGGTGCCAGGTAAAAAACGTTCCTTTTTAACCAAGCCTTTGGTTGATTGGGTTATTGCTTTTATTTTTATTTTATATACTGTGATCCTTTTATGTGAACCACTCTGAGACCTCTGGGTATAGGGTGGTATATAAAGTCAATTAATAATAATAATAATAATATTCAGCCACATTGTGCTGCAGGGAGTGCAGCAACAATGATGTAGAATGGAGTGCGAGAGGCAGGGGGCACAGAATTTTAGCATTGCACAGAGCGCTGCTGAAATATGAGAGCCCAAAGTCCACTACTGCACTGTGGGAAAAGTACTTTCTTCTATCTGTCCTGAATCTTCTAACATTCAGCACCATTGGATGTCCATGTTGAGAATTCTGTTCTACCTTAAGGAACAGACGTGTGGAATTCTTACATGTCACATGTCTGTTTACATTCCAGCACGGTATGCTGGGAACTTCCGTTTGTTCATAGCTTTTGCTTTAGCTTTTCTCTCTGAGACATGAGAGAGAGAGACGCCACATTACTTTGTTCTGACTTATGTATAATAAATCTGTAGTTATAGTATGACTTCACAAGCCTCACACCTATTCTGTGTGTGCAGTTCTATCTGCTAATAGCGTGCGCTGGCTTTTGAAGTCCTGGTCGCTGATTTACTTCGGAGCACTGGCCAATAGAAGGAGATGGCCCAGCTGAGGCTTACAGCTGGCCTCCCAGCCCTCTGCATGTCGACAGTCCATGAGTTCCAGTGTTATGAGAGAGGGAGAACAACTTTTCTCTATCTGCTTTCTCCATGACATGCATAATTTTATAAACTACTAAGAAGTCCCAAATGCTGCAGCCTTTCCACACAGGGTTGCTGTGCTATCCCCTTG
The DNA here is from genome assembly GCF_964188315.1 of Podarcis muralis. Classification (NCBI taxonomy): domain Eukaryota; kingdom Metazoa; phylum Chordata; class Lepidosauria; order Squamata; family Lacertidae; genus Podarcis; species Podarcis muralis. Next base: position 46,942,047 of record NC_135660.1, read on the forward strand.
ACTGTTTTGGTTATAGGTGAGATCAGACTCAGTCATTTCTGTATTCATTTAAGATGTGCGTACAGTAGGAGATGGGATGCTTGAGCAATTCAGTCTTCAGAAATTCTAATGCAAACCAACCTGATGTGCATTTTCCCTAATGCCATGATGATGCAGTTAACAGCTCAAAAATGTGTGGATATATGTGTCATGGGATATACTTGTGTGCTTTGAAACAAAATGAGTTCAAAAGTATGTGCTGAAATAAATATTTGATTTTTTGTGTGAAGATTTTTAAAAATAAAAATAAATCACGGATGAATGCAAAAACAGGATGAGGTAGACTTCTTGGTGAGAGGAGACAGACTGATTCATCTATCCCCAGCACAAGCCCATGTCACGAAGCAAGACTACACTTCTTCTGTTTGCTAATGTATTATCTTTGCCCTATTAGGCACTTTAATATGTCTCCAAAGGCTGAAATGATTAAATAAAATACTGCTTTTTAGGCAATGGTAACTGAAATGAAACACAAATGAGAATAATGCTTCTGTTACTTAGGGCAACAAAAGCAGCCAGCTTAAATAGGCTGCTGATTCTTCCGACTTTGCTAATGCAGGTTTTAATGCTATTTGATATGCCCTGCTCCCTCCTCACCACAATTATAATAATAATAAAAAGATGGAACAAGAGACTCATCATCAAAGAAGTTCGGTCGGGGTCGGATTCTGATTTCAATTGTGAAAGTGCAACTACTGAAGACATTTGAATGCAAAGATGTGATAGATTTTATTAGAGGCAGCTGAAAAGAGGGTAGACGCAGGAAGAGAGGAAGGGAAAATGGAGGACATAATTCCCAGAATTATTGGGGAAGTCAGCTGGTAGTACAGGCCAGGAAAGAATGGAAGTAGGAAAATGCAGACCGTTTTCTAAGAACATAGGAAGCTGCCTTATACCAAGTTAAACTATTAGTCTGTTGAGCTCCGTATTATCTACACTGACTGACTGCAACTCTCCAGGCTTTTCGATGGGGTTCTTTTCCAAGTCTTCTTGGAAAAGCAAGAGAATGAATCTGGGACCTTCTTCATACTAAGTTGCTGCTCCAGCACTGAGCTATGGCCCTTCCCCAAACATGACATTTCCCCACTAGGAAAATAGAAAGATGCCTTATAACTGAGTCAGACGTCAGACCATTGTCCCATGTAGCTAGATGGGCAGTGGCTCTCCATGGTTTCAGGCAGAAAACCTGTCCCCGTCCTACCTGAAGATGCCAGACATTGAACTCCACATGCAACACAAGTGCTCTAAGACTGTAAATATCTCATGTACCTTCAAATCCAACATTTTCTCTCTCTCGCCTCTTACCAGTCAAAAACTGTCTGGGTTTCACTTACAAAAAGTATTCCCAGGAGCAACTTTGCATTGACTGGGATAATTTTTCCTCTGGGAAAATGTCAGAGGCCCCACACACATTTCAGATCCCAATAACAAAGCCGACACTGAAGGAAACGGTCACTCTAATGATCCTTCAAGGTTGTCATTATTAGAATCTCCATTATCAAGACTCTCGACCTTTACTTTCGCGTTTCCCAGATGAAAAACAGATAGCTGGATCAATAGTATCAAATAAGAATGAGACAAGAAAGAGGAAAACCCACCAGTGGGTCTAGGTTTCATACGATAAGATATGAAATGTCAGTTCATATCAAAAAGCCTATAAGGGAGTTACCTGGGTCACTTCCTAAGGCTTCCCAGTATTCTGAACCACGAAACACTTTACATTCATGTAGTATCTTGCTTGAACGTGTGTGTGTGTGTGTGTGTGTGTGTGTGTGTGTGTGTGTGGAATGAAGAAGTGAATCTCCAAATGCCTGAAGGCTGTAGCCAATGATGGCTATCCCCTCCATCTCTCTCTCCCCTGTTTCCCTCATTAAATTTCAGGAAGAATTTTAAAACGTCCCTGTTCACCCAGGCATTTGATGCCTGAAATCTGCTGTACATGGCAATCTTCCCATTATTTGTTGTGAGACTATGTAACTTTTTAAATATTGTTTTATATATATATAAAATTAAAAATATCTATGATAGATTGATTTGATGTTTTGTTGCTACTTGGGGAAGAAGAATGGGATGCAAATGTAAATATGTAAGTATATATAAGTATATCCACCATGTGCTCCTGATAAAAAATTATGTAGTACAACCCAGTACATATATTACTGGATATCATTTTAACTGGATGGAATATCATTTTAACTGATTTTAATATTGTATTTTTATATTATTGTAACCTGCCCTGAAACTTATGGTAAAGAGTGGGTCAGAAATTCAATGAATGATTGTCACCATCACCACAGTCACTACCAAACTGGGGGTGCAAAAGGCTCTAAATTCCATATTTTGCCTAGTTTGTTCTCATTCCTAGCAAACATCTTGCTAGGGTGACCTATTCACGAGAAACCTTGGAGGGTTGTTGTTATCACTTCTATTAGGCAGCCCTGGGTGATCAACAGAGTGCCAAGTGTGATACTTGAAAGAAAAATTCCTTGCCCAGAAGTCTTACAATCAGTACTGAGAGTTGTATCCAATGTTGTGTGCTTTCGTAACAGGACTTCCCCAGTGCTGGATCCAACCCTGAATCTATAAACCTCTCTTTCATTTGCTCTATTTATGTTGAATTACTTCTATTTTTTGACAGCCTGGCAATCAGTTCCAAAAGTTTTTGTGACCATCTAGTGACTCTGTACCCACTCTCAGGAAGTTGCTGTGTTAATTGTCCAAGTACAAATAATTCTAACCTGCATGCATCCTAAATGCCACACAACACTTTAAAAAAGATTGTGTCCCTTTCCATTTATTTGCAAAAGCATCCTGGCTCATTCAATTTCAGCTGATAAATCTTCCACAAGATGTTGTGATCTCCTGCTTTGACAGGAGTTTCATTTGTTCTAATGCCTTGATATGCACACCTGTGTGAAGTCAACTAAAAGCTTAATCCAACCTTCAATTCAATGGGAAAGACATTAATTTTAATCAAGGGGTTTTCCACACATTGTGATGCCTCGACAGGCAAGTATGGCATTGTATATTACAGTTGTGATACCATCTGAAGGACACATCTGTATCATACTGCTCCTTGGGTCTCAGCTAACGTCTATCCATTTTTATTTTGCAAGATCCTTGACATCATTTCTATTTACACTGAATCAGAATTAATCGGCCAGACATTCATGGTGGCAAGAATAAAGCAATCCATGTAACTCAGCGTGGCAGCATGACATTATCGTTAGCTAAGTAATATTAGGTTTGCATGATTATCATCTCTAGGGAGCTCATGGTATGATAGGACTTCAGGTGCTGGAATCATAAACTATTATATCCATTCTTCAAGCATCTGCATGACATCTCTTCTCAAGGACAGCATCAGAAACTGGAACAGTGGCTCAGACCTGATGTATTAAACATGTACACCAAGGGCATTAGAGTTTTTACATTCAATATTCTCCTCTTTCCTCCAGCTTAACCCTTAGTTTAGCTTTCTTAATGGAATTGTGAATTAGTTTGTGTATGGAAGTCCAAAATATATCATTTAACAATATTCTCTTAGAATCTCTAGGCAAAAAATAAAATAAAAAATGTCCTGTTTATTTATTGACCTTCTTTGAGAATAGCACATGTTTGCTTTATGAGAGCTGCATCATATGTCTGTTAGCTAGATGGTTACCATAGGGTTCAAACATAAAAGCTTTGACTAGTCACTTCAGGTAGGAGGCTGTCAGACTCAGAGAACTATGCTGGGCTATAAATAGGAAATACAAACTTTGTCCTACATAAACATTGGGCTGTGCTTGAGAGTTTTCTGTTTAGGCAAAAGATTTATTCTTAGCCTTACTTAGTCAGCTTGGGAAAGGATGGTGTAGAAAAAAGCAGTGTATATTCACAACAACATGGCCAGGTTCACAAAACGAGATCAATATTACTTTAAATGGGATGTAATTTTAAAGCTCATTATTTTAAATCTGGTTTTGGATAGGTGGGTGGATACTGAAATAAGGAAATCTGAACCCAACTTAGAAATCTGAATCCTGGTGTGTATGATCGCCTTTGGGCAAAGGCTGCCTTTATTCATGAGCAGTATGAATGAAGCTTGTTCATGACAAATGAGCTACTCAGACTTTCTCACTGGATGGAAACTGAAATGTTGCAAGCTACACACAAGTAACCTTGAGGTGGTTTGCAAAATTGCAAGTCTTGCCTGAAGTGAATAAGTAAGATGAGCAAGGAGCAGTCACCATGGATTCAAAGGGGGGGGGGAATGACTGTCATTATAAGGACAGCCTAGGGCACTGTCTTGAATGGTGCATCCCTGTTAAGTAAAATTGTTTAATGTATGTTGAAATGGAAAATAATTATAAAATGTATTTGTATAGAGTACTATGAAGCATGGCATGGAAATTTCCATTGAAGCTGAAGCAGAGCCTATGTAGTGCCTAACAGGTACCGGTAATTGTTCTGTGTCATGGGACTGCATCTCTGAGGGCTCAGTCACCTGCAAAATATACTGTTACAGGTCCATGCATGTGCTAATCTATAGGCATCCATCTTGGGTGGAGTGAGCCTTTGTTTTCCAACTACTGAAGAGAATAGATGTGTTAATCTCTCTCCAGGAAAGCAGCTTCAGGCTAAATGGAGGGTGTCTGGGAGAGAGATTGAGCTTTGATTTTTAGCTTAGGACGCAAGATATCTAATATATGTATAGCTATGCTGGGATCAATATAAGAAATTATGCATCTAACTGAATGTAACCTTATTTGTTTCAAGTTATTTGGAGTTAAATTTCTGTAAGTAAACCTTTTGAACCATATTTTTCGCCTGGATAATTTTTATTTCAAAGAAGAGTCAGTTTTTATTCATTCAACTGTATCCATATGGGCAACATTAATCACCTCAACAGTCCCTCCTTCTTTTCACATAATCAGCATTAGATGGAAAGGGGCAAGACTGTTCACTTGTTTAGTCAGGATTCAAAGGAGAGCAAGGGATGATGACTCCATGGACCTCAGCTGGACATTAGTTTTTCCTAGGCCTCTGTGTTTAGTTTGGATCAGGTTATGTTGCTTTCCACTGAGTTGATTCTGTATGACTTCTCAAAATGGTTTCTATTCACTTGAAGATGATTGGCTTTGATTTTCCTCATTCATTTGGGCTAGCAGGAGGAACGCTTTCATGACGAGTAGAGTAGTGACTGAGTCAGCAGGGTATGTGCCGCCTAAGATAATGATTTACGGAGGAAAGCAAGCAAAGCAAAGGCAGGGCATAAATCACTTGACTTGTCTGGGAGAAACATGATACACAATTATAAAACAATTAACTCACCCTTCTCTCAACTCAGCAAGCCCTGAAGAAGGGTAAAATATCATAAAAGAAAGATTCAAAAGGGCACTTGGAAGAGCTGAGAAGTAGCAGTCAGCCAAGATGAGATACCTTTCAATCATATCATTCAGAAAAGCACAGCATTCATTTATATTCATACCTATTGCCATCTACAACCCACATGCAAATGTTTGTGGAATAACTGTTTCAATAAGTGAATTGTGTTCAAGCTTTATTGGTGTTAAGTTCAAGTGCCCAAGGATTAGTACAGTCATGTATTCAATGGAAGAGCTTCACCTCACAACATGGAATGTTGCAACACACAGGGTAGAATTCAGTGCTTCGCTAAAGAGATAATTCTGTCAGTGCAAGCATTTCTGCTTGCTGGCAAAATGATTTCCTCTTTCCTTACTCCCTACACTGTTCTGCAAGTTCCCCTGGCCTCCCAGAGTGGATTTCGGGGAGGAGCAGCAGGCATGCTGGGGGCAGAGGGTGGGAGAGAACCCTACTGTGCCAGCAGGAGTCCTTGCACTGGCTGCTGATACCAGTTCAACGGGTTTAGAAGGAAAATTTGTAAATAAGGAACTATGGCCTTTGTAAAAAGATAAAGCCATAACTCAAATTGAGATTGAACTGGTAGGTTTCTTTTTGGCTCACAGGACTCTTAGAACTGGAGGAATCCCAAAGGCAGGGCCATCCTAAGTATATCCGGTGCCGTGGTGCAAAGATCCCTCCGGCGCCCCATCCCCCATTTCTCAGAGTTGTAAACCTTTTCCCAAGCCTCTGCAGGGATCGCTCTCCTCCCGCGGAGGCTTGGGAAGGAAACTGCATGTCCGCCAGCCATATGGTTGATGGGGCGTAGCTGGCGGGTGTGCAGAAGGGAAAGGGGAGGCCACCAGCAAAGCTGCACAGCTCCCCCACTCGCTGGGGCGCCCCTGAGATGCTGGTGGCCTGGCGCAACACACCAGTAAACCCAATGGGAAAGACGGCTCTGAGTCCTTGCACTGGCTGCTGATACCAGTTCTACAGCTTTAGAAGAAAAATTTATAAATAAGGAACTATGGCCTTTGTAAAGTATAAAGCCATAGCTAGAATTGAGTTTGAACTGGTAGGTTTCTTTTTGGCTCACAGGACTCTTAGAACTGGAGGAATCCCAAAGGTCCTGCTCCTCACCAATAGAAGTCCCTAAGAAAGATGCTGAGGAATCTGTAGTGAGCAGCAGCCAGATTTCAGGTGAAAGTATTACAATCTGCTTTCCCAGGTGCTTTTCTGTAGCTGGTCAGGTCTCACATGCCTGGGTTGGGCTCAATATGGCTAACCCATGAGTTAACATGAAAACAAAGAAAAAAGAAACTGCTACCTTCAATGGTGTTTTAAAAACTTGGGAAGCAGAACATTAGAACATAAAAGGAACCCTGCCAGATCAGGCCAAAGGCACAGTTAGTTCTCACAGTGGCTGGTTAGAAACCTATGAGAAGCAAGGAACCAAGACCTGAGAGCAACAAGGCTCTTGCTCATTTGTGATTTCCAGCAACTGGCATTCAGAGGCATACTGCCTCCGACCGTAGAGGGAAAAGACTTCAGAACTGTATTCATGCATTAACACGGAGGAAGAATCAAACCACCATGCTGTACTTTACTGGGTGACATTTAACTATTACCTGCAAGAAAGCTCATCATTGTGAGGCTCCCCACCTCCACCCCTCATTCTTTAAGCAGTGTGTTTCATCATCCCAATCTCCATATTAAAAAGATTTCATAGAGCTAAGGCAGGGTTTGTGCTGACTGATTGAAAGTATCACCTGCTGTTTGGACCCTTTTACTTGGCAGAGAAAAAGCTCATTAGATATTTATTTATTGCATTGACTGGCTTTAGTGAAGCTTTGAAGTGTTGTAAAGCCAGCTAATCACGGTGTAACATTTATATTCGAGCTTAGGGAATTATCAAATGAATTGATCCAGTGCTGAGGGACTTTGGGTTTCAAAGCGCTTCATTTTTTTTTAAGGGTAGCCAAGTTGCTGTTACAATTTTGTTACAAATGTACATATAAAATGCAAACTGTTAATAAAAATGAGATGTTTGATAAACATCAGATAGCTTTAACAAACTCTGGAAAGATACAGTTTTTTCCACTGAATCAGATCCACATATCTTGAATTGTATGTGGTTATCAAAACATTGTGGGGAAGGAAAGAGAAATGCATAAATTATGCCACAGAACTTTGCAACAGGTTTCTAACTGGAAACATGAGGCAACTAACGTTTAGCAGTTTTAAGTATCACTGGTTTTAACTGGAGAGGTTTAAGCATAACTTTCATATGAAATCTGTGGGACTCCATTTTATTTGCCTTCATGACAAAAGCAGGCGTAAAAGTTTTGAGTGTAGGAGCAGGAAACGTGGTGACTTTTTCTTAATATTTCCGAGGAAGCTTTCCCACAGAGGCCTATCTTAATGTAGGGTATGCATCCCCAGTGTCAAGGCACCCGTGGAGCCATGCCCCAGCACTTGCAAGTCTCTCGCTTGTACCCCCACCTGCCTGGATGTCCTCACTGGACCGTGGCAGATCTGTATGGGAGCCACTCAGTTTCCAGCACTGCATTTTGTGGATTCGAACATGGCTGCTGCCTCAGGAGGACAGAAGCTGAACAACTTCCATATAGAAATGTCTCTAGCACCCATTCGCATCAGACATAGTAGAGATGAAGTACATTGAAAGGAAAGGGTGAAAGGAAAAGGAGAAAGTCACCTTGGACAATATGGAGGGGGGGGAGTGGACCAACTGCAGAGAGGAAGAGAAAGCTGGATGAAGGGGAGCAGAGTGACTGCAGGAAGAGGAGGGAAAGTCAAGCGACCACAAAGAGGGTGTCAGGGGGGAGAAAGCAGGATGCCTCGTGGGTAAGAAGCGAGGAAGGGCACAGGGTGTGTGAGAGTAAATGGGCTATCAGAGAGAGAAAGGAAGATGTTTAAAGAACCCATCTTCTCCCCAGAGAAATTAAGCCATGCAACTTTGAAACACAAGCCAGAACATCTAACACAATCAAATGTGTGTGTTGTTAAATTTATTAAAAAGATTCCATGCTGCTTCCCAAGCTGCCATGTTAATATACTCCTGAAGCCTATGCTCAAATCTTAGGAGCAATTTCTTGTTTTATTTCACATTTAATTATGCTAGATAATAACTGTCAAGGTACTTAATATATGAATGGTGAGGGGCAGATGGGAAGGATAGTTTGCCTGGCATGATAAGCAGAAGGTAGTTGGCATTCATTTATGCTTTCATTCAAAGCAAAAGCACAGGGATATTACTTTTTCCTTTTGCAGTGGAAGGCATCAACCTCCTCACCTTCTGTTTCTCAAAAAAACAAAAAAGGGTGCTAAAAACTTTCAGCTTCCCAGGCAAGTGCTAAATCTTTTAGAATTGATTTTCATGGTTTGAATCATTAATGAAAGGCGGACTTTCTCTGTTGACTTTGGACCCTAATGTCTCTATGCACATGGTCTTTAAACAATGCATAGAATTAAGCCGAGTTGGCCACTCCATTTTGGTATATCCACTGAAACACCAGGCACACTAAGAGTAAGGGTTATTGGATATACTTCCCTCCTTTTATATGTCAGTCACAGTAATAAATTCCACTCTATAGGTTACTGATTACAATTCCCCCCCCCCATTGTTTCCCATTATTTTAAACATAAATCTCAGACCATTTGATCTTTCCTTTTATCTTTGCAAAACAAAATAACCCTTCTCCTAGAAAAAGAACATTGTTCATACAGCTGATGGGAATGATCACAGCATGTAACTGTCAGATCCCAATTTAAAATATTCAGCAACCAAAACGAGATATTAGCAAGAGACAAAAGAACTTGTACGCATTAGAACAGAGATGCCCAAGAGTGCCACTAAAGTTAACAGAGATGTCAACATGTCTAGTTAACTACCTGCTAGGTCTTTGGTTTAAGATTTGGAACCTGACCATTAATGCTTCCCTTGGGCTAAAGCAAAGCAGAGGTGTATTCCCTGCATAATGCATGAGGGTGACCTAGCTAGTCAGTATTAATGAGTAATAACATCTCCTTGATTATGTGGTGTGCTATCTGTCACTGTGGGAATCACAAAGCACATTCCCAATGGTATTTAATGCAGGACTCAATTACCAGCTAGAGAAAACCAGCCCCAGGTAGAATGGAAGGTGTCAGCCATAACTTATGTAGGATTGGAAGTGACTAATCTCTCCAGAGGGAATTTGTTCACAATTATGCTGACATGTAGCCATATTTCTGATTGTCCAGATTTAGCGGCTCCCTGAACCCCACCATATATATGTATATATGCACATATATAAACTTAAGTAATTCCATATTAAATTATAAACTCCAGTTGATAATGCACCAAATTTTACTTCATTGCTTCCTCCCAGTTGTCTGAATAAGCAAACCCACAATGCACATAGCCAACCTAATACTCAGTTAGCATAATTCACAAACATTCTCTGGACTGATTAATACGACACAGGATTTTGCTACATCCTGACAATCTCTCCTTTATTAGCAAATATGAAGCAACTCTCCAGACCAGCACTGGGTGCAATCCTTCTTTGACAGTCCTAGGAATGTAACTGGTTTGTGACTCTCTTGCTGTCACCTTGATGCCAGGCATGTGTCACCACCACATGGCTCTGCAAAATCCTAGTTATTTCTCACATTCTCAATTTATGGTTCCCCTTTTACAACTGAACAATTTGACACTGGATCAGCAAGCAAACAACTATCCAGTCTGGCGGTGCCTCATGTTCCATATCGTACATTGTCTGGTTTTCAAGATAAAATTATATGTGAATGTAGCCTCAGAATACAAATCTTTTGAAGACGACGAGGGCACAGAGGCTGATGAGCTACTACATTCTTTTTGCCGGAAAGAAAACAGAGACTCTGTGTTTCCCCATGAAGAGCACTGGTGGATCTTCTCAGCGCCTTTCCGCTTGCATGTCATTACCTGAAAGAATGCTTCATTGTAACTGACATGTGGGCAATGAGGACCTCCAGCTGTCAATGCTTACAAAACTGTAAAAGGTCAGAGAAATAAACCTGACCTTTTCCCACTGGCCCGCTGTGTAAACATGAGGCATGGCAAGCCTTGGGAATGGAGAAAGGGCGGTGGGCAGGGGAGCTGACAATAACATCAGACCTACATCTAAAGAAAGAGGTGGGTTGGTGCAAAAAGTCCACCAGGCAGTTATCTCTAAGGTATCAGGTATAATGTAACACATTTGCACATAAATGAATGAATGCATTTCATAATAAAAGGGAACAAAACTTTGAAAATAAATAAATAGGGCACGTTCCTAAATTCCTCTTGGTCGGGATCACAAACTGTATAAATTGGCTGGAATTAATCTGACTTCCCCAACTGATCTACTACACCCCCAGTCTGTCATGTTGAAGGCTGCAGTATAGCACAGCCTACAATGATACCTTCAAGAGATCCATGCAGAAAACTGTCCTGGCTCTGCTCAAGGATGTTACCACTGACTGCCACTCTTGAAATGACATATAGTCATGTAAGAGCTTGAATGAGCACATAGTCATTCAGCATGTTCCAATCTCCCTGTTTCAGAGCTGCAAAAACAGTTCCTTAATGTGAGTAAGCACACAGGACTGAATCATGATGCTTTGCTAATGCTGGGTTTCACATGTTTTCTTACACTCCAGAACACATTTACCGGTATGTGAAATTACATGGTATTCCTATCAATGACATTTCCGAGTGACCTGATTAATTGAAAAGCAATATATACACCACCCTACCTGAAACAGGGATGCGGCTGGCACTGTGGTCTAAACCACAGAGCCTAGGGCTTGCCAATCAGAAGGTTGGCGGTTCAAATTCCCGCGACGGGATGCGCTCCCGTTGCTCGGTCCCTGCTCCTGCCAACCTAGCAGTTTGAAAGCATGTCAAAGTGCAAGTAGATAAATAGGTACCGCTCCGGCGGGAAGGTAAACGGCATTTCCGTGTGCTGCTCTGGTTCACCAGAAGTGGCTTAGTCATGCTGGCCACATGACCCGGAAGCTGTACACCGGATCCCTCGATCAATAAAGCGAGATGAGCGCCGCAACCCCAGAGTCGGTCACAACTGGACCTAATGGTCAGGGGTCCCTTTACCCTTTACCTTACAGAAATAAATACATTTAAAAAATTAGTGGAAGAAGCATCAGGTGGCCATTTCTTCTTTCCATCAAGTAAACTACTTCCTGTGGTCATGAACAAATGTCCCAGAGAGTACAGACGACACAATACTGGTTCACCTTTGTCCAGCGCACATTCATGAAACCAAACTAAGGGCTTCACTGGCTGCATCGAGTCCTGAAGAAGCACACACCATATGCACTTTGTTACAGGTTTTGAATGTTTCTCCTTGGGAGAAACGTACCAATGGCGAGCCAACAGCCGGTGCACAAAATAGATTTAGAATCCAAATGGATAAGGAAAGCATTGGGCCGGAAAAGAGCAGGAAAGTGAAATCAAAGGTCAGTGGCAGGATTAGGTTTGGAATCCGTGCTCGCTGGCTGCTATTACAAGCCCTTGGCCTACACTCCACTGGATCTGCCAACATGCGATAAGACAGTTGAACATTTTCACAGCCTTTCTGTGAAACTAATACTCCAGCCAGCATTCAGCCCAAATTATGATGATCCTTTCTAAACCAATTTCAATGAGTTTGGAGAACATTGCCACTTCCCTGCCTGCAGTTGCTTTGACAGACAGGATGAGAAGGAAGACGTGCAACCTATATACAGCGAAGAAAGAAACAATGAAAAGATATGCCATAAAAATATGAAAGCTGTCTCTGAAATCCCGTAATATTTTATTGCATAATTAACAGCTCTTGCTGACATGCTCTCCCTCCTGACTCCCTTTAACTTGCAGCATCTGGATGGGGTGATACAAGGAGCCCGGTTCCGTTTTCCCCATACAGCAGTGTTCTGATTAATTAATCATTGTGAGTGTTTGAATAATACATTAAAGATAAACTTCAATGCTTGGTGGGGGGGGGGGAACAAAAGAGAAATATATTGCTCTTGTTACAGAAAAGATGTGGTCCCCAAACAGCAAGCAAGATGTGAAAGGTAAATACGGTCTAGTGCTCCTTGTTTGCACAGCAGCAGGAACCCGTACTCGGCTTCATGACAGAATAATTTCCACCAAAGCTAGTTGCCAAACTGCTCAAGGGTTATTATTTTTTTGTGGGGGTGGGTGTGAGGTCGGGCGAAATGAAGAGGAAAGCTAACGCAATGGTTGATCATGAATTTTTGAGTCAACAAATAGTCTTCCATGAAGGAAGGCGGATGGGAAGATAAAAATACTTATTATGTTTCTGTTTCGATGTTCCCAAACTCACAAATGTAAACTTTAGAAACCTGCCAACTTGTGTAACTTCCCATGATCTCAGGTGTCTCTTTTATCTGTTTCTGAATTTTCTGTCACAGCTATGTAGCTATGTAGCTATGTAGCTATGTAGCTGTTGCTTGTTGATGCCTTCTTTGTAGATTTTCAATGGGTGAGAGGGAGGCAAGGCAGTGGGAGGCTTTGAATGCCTATTTTGGAAGTTTAGAACCAAAACACAGCTTGAGATGCTGCCTTGGTCCTAATCGTGATAATCATGTGTTTCAGGTAAAGTAAAGGTAAGGGACCCCTGACTGTTAGGTCCAGTCATGGACGACTCTCGGTTTGTGGCACTCATCTTGCTTTACTGGCTGAGGGAGCTGGTGTACAGCTTCCAGGTCATGTGGCCAGCATGACTAAGGCACTTCTTGTGAACCAGAGCAGTGCACGTCGTGGGGATTCGAACTGCCGACCTTCTGATTGGCAAGTCCTAGGCTCTGTGGTTTAACCCACCCACGTTCCTTTTTCTGTATTTATATATAAAATATATTGCTTAATATAAAAACTAAAGTTTTGGGGGAAATAACGACTAGGTAAGAAAACCCTAGTGTTTGAGTTGGTATACCGCTCAGCCACGCAGCACAGAGGTATAGCAGTGACACAAACTGACCTTCCTCCTCCTACCCAAGAATAGTAACTGGGTTTGAGCAGAGAATGGACTGACGATTCCTTAGGCAACATGGAAAAAGCTCTAGGCTCTTTGTCAGAAAATGTATAACAGAACATTAAGAAAGTGATGACACTGTGCAGTCTTTATTTTGAGGGGATTGGCCTTGTTTTTATTTCTTATTTATTTCTTACCTATCTCTTACACACCTTTATACATGTGGCTGTGCATGTGGTTCACAGGTGGTCATTATTCTGGCTGCTGACCAAGCCCATACCTGCTTAAAGTAAGCAAGGTTGGTGGGACTGATAAATCCTGATTAGCAAAGCAAGCGATTACACCAAATCAGTAAATTTAGTGGCAGGGTAACTAATCTATTGACAGGGGAAGTGTCATACTTCAAAAGCAAATATACCTTCAAATAGATTTGCCAGTCTCTCTTTTCTTCCAAATTTCCCCTCCTCTTGTGCTTTAAATAGCAGCCTAAAGCAGAGGAATTAAGCAAATGAAGCTTTCCCCATCACCTTACATCCATGCCAGGAAAAGCTCTGACTGCTAAATTTCTGTATGTCAAAGAGCAGGTTCTATGAACCAGCTGGCAACTCTACCTGAAAAATGCAACAGTTTTAAGGGCTATTTAAATTATGATATTTAACTTGCAGAAAGATAATCTCTATGTCCGAAAAATGTATATGCCACTGTAAATAAAATACAGGGCCAGCATTTATTTTATCATGAGTATGCATTTGGGAAACCAATGTCCATTTATCACAAATCCAGAAGGGTACCATTGAGACTCCAATGCGTGTTGAGGAAAATATTCTCAGGGTTCCTCCAGACTGTTATTTTTTTGTGGCAGGGATTCAACTGCATACCAGAAAATGTATGTTTGTGAAGTGAATTAAAGGACTCTGTTGCTTAGTGCAACAAATCCACTTTAAAAAAAAGAATTCGACATTTTGCAGTTTTGAAAATTAGGAGGAAATGCTTTGAAAAGTGTGGAAGGAAGGAATGACAAATGGGGAAACCTATAAACACCCCACAAGCAAATCAGGATGAATGCTCATTGGCATGTAACTGCCCCACAAACAAATCAGAAGGAATGCTCAGGAAGAAGAAGAAGAAGAGTTTGGATTTGATATCCCGCCTTTCACTCCCTTTAAGGAGTCTCAAAGCGGCTAACATTCTCCTTTCCCTTCCTCCCCCACAACAAACACTCTGTGAGGTGAGTGGGGCTGAGAGACTTCACAGAAGTGTGACTAGCCCAAGGTCACCCAGCAGCTGCATGTGGAGGAGCAGGGAATCGAACCCGGTTCCCCAGATTACGAGACTACCACTCTTAACCACTACACCACACTGGAAAGACCAGGTATAATCTAACCTCTGTGTAAGCTTTGTGCTAGTAAATCAGAATAAACACTCAAGAAGCTGCTGATCTGAAACAGTCCTCAGTTAGTGAACTTTCAGAATTAAGAGCTACAGTTCCAAACACTGAATCCATCAAATGATTGATAAGTCTGGATTGGGAAGTATTCTCTTTCTCTCTCTCTTTTTACACACACACACACACACACACACACACACACACACACACACGGGGCAACTGGATAGCTCAGTCAGTAGAGCGTGAGACTCTTAATCTCAGGGTCATGGGTTTGAGCCTCACATTGGGAAAAAGATTTCTGCATTGCAGGGGGTTGGACTAGATGACCCCTGTGGTCCCTTCCAGTTCTACAGTTCTACGAGTACTCTCTAGAGCAGGGAATGGAGAAGATCAGAGCAAACCCACAGCTAAATACAGAAGTCCTTTTCCACCAATGAAGCTTTTGAGAGATCAGTGATGAGCTCAGATTCTAAGATCTTTTGAAAGATACACTTTTCCAAGGACAATTTTGCATTGTCCACACCTGATTTCAATGCAAAGGTGGGAAATGTAAGAAGAGAAAGATGCTTATTTCTCCCAATGAAAACAGGAGGCATTTGGGCTCTTTTGAAGTTTTACACTTTAACATATTTGATTCTTTGCCTTTTCTAGTTCATAGCAATGCCTCTCCACGTTCCTAATTGTGCTTCATTGTGTTCCCTCACTTACTTTTGTTTCTCGGCTTTTCTTTTCATGCTGAACATGTGTTTTCTCCTGGTCGGGTGCCTGTTCAGAGCCTGTGAGTTGATATTCCTTCTATTATTTAAACACATAGTTAATTTTTAATGGCCTCCAACATTTTCATTTCAATCAAATAAGGGATTTGTCTGTAACAAAGGAACTACTTTGAGGTCCCAAAACTTCCAATCAGTTCCTTAATTCTAGAACCTGTCTTACTCTGAATTTCCCTACATAATATTTTTATTCTTTCAGACCACTAACCAAATACACAGCTTATCCCATGCTGAACAGCAGCCGACCTTTTGCAATTTCTAGCCCGTAATACATTAAAATATTTTTTTTCATAATATACAGGAAGATTTTCTGACTGTCATTAGTATGCAGCAAACCATCTACCTACATGATGGTTTTAAGATATCACTGCCATTCTCACTGTTGTGTGATGCCATTGGAATGGATATCTGAATGAGACATTTGAACTGATTTCTTTACAATATTTGTCCACCTCCCAGTAATGAAGGTTCTATGGCAGTTTCCAGCAAAAATAAATACAAACAAATAAGTCAAAAATATGAAATGTAAAGAAAAGAAAAGATGCCATGGAATAAAAGCAGAGTAGAACCAGTAATAGCACAACAAACAACACAGAAATCATCTAAAAAGCATTGCAATATTTTTTGAGTAAAAAGCCTGGGGAAATAAAAAGCTCTTCTGCTGGTACCAGGAAGACAACAATTGGGGCACACCAGTTAGTAACCACTGCACTTACATGCCTTATTTGGTGGAGACACAGCAACAGGCTCCAGAAGATGATTTTATGGTCTGGGTACTGTAAAGGAGAGGTGCAAGTTGAACCATCTTCTACTGGTTATCTTGGCCTCCTCCTTGCAGTTAACCCAGTTCATGAGCAGGCCCAAAGCAGAATGTCATGAGGAGGGAAAGTCCAGGTGGATGCACCAAGCTGCATAAAAAACAGCCATAGGGAGCCACAGAGGCCATTGTTGGTTCAGAATGCTTTAGGATTGACTGACTAGGAACGTAGGCACAAGGGAAGGAGGGAGGGAATCTTGCTCAGACAAGATAAAGATCAGAGAAAAGTAGGAGGGATCTGAAGAGAGTAGAATTATACTAAAGGAAGGAGACCTGGGCAAGAAACTTTCTGGTTAGCTGGAGATTAACATAAATCCTTTGCATAGTGTCAGCAAGGAGGACGCTGTAATGAGAAGTGTCCCAGGCTGGTCCCAAAGTAAGGATGCACCATCTGAGCTCTGAGTTCTCTTATTATAAGGTATATATATCTATGGCAATTCTTCAAGCAGCCAAGTTCCAAGCTGGTTAGTTTTAAAGGTTAATATGCGCGCTTAGAGCCTGGGAACAGTCTGAAAACCTGTGCCTTTGTTAAGGCACTTGTGTAATATGATCATATCAGTTGGTACCAGTTAGGAAACTTTCTGTCCTGTCCTGTTTTGAAAGGAAGCCTCATAGATAACACAATGCCGTAATTCAAAGGGGAGGCAGGTTACTAGAGCCTGGGTAACAATAGCATACAGTGGTACCTCGGGTTAAGAACTTAATTGGTTCTGGAGGTCCGTTCCTAACTTGAAACTGTTCTTAACCTGAGGTATCACTTTAGCTAATGGGGCCACCGCCATGCTGCCACCACCCGAATTCTGTTCCCATCCTGAAGCAAAGTTCTTAACCCGAGGTACTATTTCTGGGTTAGTGGAGTCTGTAACCCAAAGTGTCTGTAACCCGAGGTACCACTGTACATAGTATGTGATGACATAACACCACTGCCAGATCATCAAATTGGGGGGGGGGGGGGGGAGAGGTTGGGCCATGATTAACTATTGTTTGCAAAGTGAAAGTATCTTTCCTCCCCATATGATGTCTTTGGCAATGATACTAAGTAGTCGCATAGCATCCTGCCCAGGAACACCAATGACACAATTTCAAAGCATGTGGCAGCACGGCGGTTTTGAAACTTCAGCTGGTGCAGAATTCAGCAGCCAGGCTGCTCACTTGGGCAAGGCAGTTTGAGTATATTACACCAATCCTGGCCCAAATACACTGGCTGCCAATTAATTTCCAGGCCCAGTTCAAAGACAGTCTGGATTATTTCTTTTTTAAAGAAGTCCCCAACCTTGTAGATAACAGTAAGAACCACAGAGACACACATACACCTTTCAAAAGCCAAATGACTTGCCTCAATCCCAGTAAGTCACCCATAACCTTTCACCCCAGCTGTGTTTGCCACAAAGTTTTAAGAGAAGAGGGAGGTTGTCCAGCTCTACAAATATTCTATAAAAACTGTGAGATCTAGACAATGAGTTAAAATATTCTCATATGTTATTAACTGGTATGACTTTATTTGATCAGTAGTTTCATGCTGTCGCATCTGCTTTGAATGTTATATAGTGTTTTTAGAGTGGCTAGTTCAGAAATCTAATATGGCTATATAACTAGGATGGCTAAATACAGATACAGTATGGCTGAAATGTATCATCTCATAATTGGTGATCTTTGTAAACAAAACTACACTAAAAGCAGGATACTGCACAAGCAATTCTGCCACTACACATCTCCTGATTTCATTGTATATGAACCTCTTGCTCTGAAATAATGTGGACTTTTAAAATGGGTGTGCAATTTACAGAACAAAACCATGAAGTGTAAGCAAATATTGCCGGAGCACTGCAGCATTTGCATTCACAACAATTTCAAGGACACGTGTGGCACAAAAACTAGTTTCCAGGGGAAATGGAGTCACACGCATGTATGCACACAGCAATATCACCAACATGTGCATGTGCCAACATTATAAACTGAGGTGGAATAAATCAAAGCACATAGTCAATGCCAAGTCAAACCAATCACTACAACATATCCAAATTACGTAATGCTCTTTTAAGCAAATATTATGTCTGTTAAGTATAAGAACATTTAAATAGCAAATTCTGATTCATCACAGAGCTGCTGAGCAGGGCCAGATTCCCATTTTATCAGATATTATTTTGTTCAGATACTAGATATTTTTCTGCTTAGGACAAACCTGGATGGAAGGCAGCAGATGGTCATTTACTTTTGACGCTTCTAACAGAGCCAAAAATTGCCATTCAAGTTTAAACTTGAACTCAGCAGATGGTGGGAACTTAGATGCTCAGGCTCACAGTAATACAAGGAGCAGCAAACGAGTAGGTCATGCCATTACTAAGTTCTATAACTAATTCAACCTGCAGTTGTGAACCTCCTGGCCAGTCCTTAGCTGCCTTTGAACCTATTCAGAACTAAAGAGACAGTTCAAGATCTTACCATTTCCCATTCTGCTTAACACTTTGCTATTGGAAAAAGAAGGTGATTTAATTTTGTCTACTGTTCCTTCTTTTGCACTGCCTCCTCTATTGAGAACTCATAGCCAACAGTTAAAAAGATAAGTGCTTGGAGAAGGGATCTCATGAATAACTTCAGTGTAACTTCCCACATAAAGCTACACCTTTGGAGCAGGGTTGTGACAGCACTGTCAACATCCGTTTACTTCCTTGGATCACCTAAGGCTGAAATCCTATACATGCTTATCTCAGAGTAAGTCCCATTAAAATCAATAGTCTATTTATTGTTTCTTACATAACATTGTCTTGTAGCAGATCTATACAAACATCGATATATTCCAGTACCTGTTGATATTTTTATATCTACTATATATTTTGGAAAGTGGTTTTTCTGTCCGTCCTCTTGTTCTGTGTGGGATTGACTGCCTCTCAATATATTTTCACCATACTCAGCACAAGGGTTCCTGAGGTGAGGGCGGCACTTTTTGTTGAGGTTGGGATCTAGATGCCATATGAATCAACATGACAGACCTAACGTCCCTTTGACATGACTTTGCCTATTTGGGGGCATTGGTCTGTCTGCTTCTGAAGATATCATCTCCGAACCCAGCATGAATAAAAAAAATATATCCCAATGTTTTACAGCAGTCTGTAAGAGTAATTTTAATGACTGTTGCTGTCTTCCACCCACTGCATTTAGGGGTTTGTGGGAAAGTTGGACTCAAGAAGTTAGAACCATTCCAACCTCCCCTACCAGCTGATGTAACAGCATACCATCATGAGAGCACATATATAGTCATTAATATATCTTAGTTGGAGTCAATGAAACATGACAAGATATCAAACTGGACAATGCTTAACTATTCCTATACCATGGCTTCAGGCAGCTTGTCAATGACATTCCTAATAGTTAAGAAGAAATAAGCAAATGCTATAGTTGGCAGCAGTTAGGAATCAATTAAATCACACCTCAATATTGAGGGCACAAGGAGAAGGGGATGACAGAGGATGAGATGGCTGGACAGTGTTCTTGAAGCTACCAGCATGAGTTTGACCAAACTGTGGGGGGCAGTGGAAGACAGAAGTGCCTGGCGTGCTCTGGTCCATGGGGTCATGAAGAGTCAGACGACTAAACAACAACAATCAACATTAAGGGGCAAAAATGTTGGTGTGGCTATTACTTTTTTATATCCATTGGGATATTAGGCTGATTCCTGATATCAGTTTTTGGCTTTTCAGATTTATTCTAATTGGACTTTGCTTGAAAATGCCCATTGAAATTTTCTTGGAACCTGCTGGATAAATTTCTATTACATGTCTTTGTTCACTCTTCTAAACTCCTTTTTTGACCTGTGACAATTTTTCGTTCTTTGTATCTGCTGAGCTAACAAGACTCATGCATACTGAATTGCCAAGTAAAATCAGAAAAGAGCCTTAAATATAAAGGGTACTTCTGAATGCCCTTTCTCTGTCACTGAATTGCACATTCTGGAAAGTAAAAATACTGCACCTGTCACAAAGTTCTACAAACTGAAACTCAAAGTATAAACAAATGCTACCTAAGAAGGATATTAACGTAGCTCCCACATGCAGAGAGTGTATTATTTTAGAGCTCCATTGTTATCTATTGATAAAGAAAGATAATCATGGCTTATCTCCCAGCCACACTGTCTGAGAGCACAGAAGAAACTATTCTGTATTTTAGAGCATTTATTCCAAAGGTGTATGAATGAAATTAAACACATACGGCTTTAACACCTCTAAGGTGATCTACCTCCCCAGTTTTGAAATGTAAAAGCCATATCTCATGATGTTAATTTTTATGGCACAGGCTCACGTTTGGTCCATCAGCAATCCTGTGAGTTACAGGCAGAGAAAATTGGAGGCTTGGATGTAATCTTGCTGCTGTTTTATAGTACATTCCACTAGATCAATGGAGTGTAGAAATATTGATTGAGAAACCTTGCCGAGCTGAAAAGCAGTTCCAGCTGCCAGAAGTGTCATCCAGAAGAAGGGCTTATCAGACTTCCCTCACTTTGTCATTTGCTCTTTCGCCCTTCTGTTGCAAGGACTCTTGCAGCAACCTCCCATTGGTGTTTAATTATCCTGCCTCCCATCTCATCTGAAAACCAAGAACTGACCCAGACCTTTCCTCTTCGAGGTTTAACTGATTTAAAAGACTATGTTTAATAAATGTTGAGAAAGAAGAAAAACTTCTAAAAATGAATGTGCGGACCAGTGCTATCTGTGTTTGCTTAGACAGAAGCTCAAGTGTATTCAATGGCTCTCTAAAGATTCTCTTTTTCTGTCTCACTGGAGAACATGAGTTCATGACCCAAGCAATCACAGCATCCTCCACTTTGTTGCCTCCTTTGCTGTGCTTAACTTCATATCAGCTCCTTAGAAGTGCTCCTGCAAATGCCAACGCTGATATAATCAGCAGCAAATCTCTTTTATAAATATTTCCCTCTCCTTTTCCTTCAAGTCTTTCCCAAAATGTTCGCTTGAAAACAGATTCCAAAGATGTCCCTGAAAGATTTGGCAAAGGTCAGCCCACAAAGGCTTTCAAGATTAGCACCCTTCCAATTTTCGAACAGGTTTGGGATTGCACTTCTCAAGCTGCAAAACTCCGAAGGAACGTGCAAGTCTTCATTTTTGAACTTTGGCACACAGAAATGGGCATCAAGGCAGAGGGTGAACCGATCGGTACCAAGAGGGCAGGCCCAGCAGCTATTTCAAATATTTCTCTGAGCATCTTTCTCCCAGAATCCCTGTTTTGCCTGGGGAGAATATAATTGAGGATTAGACACTTAGGGCAAGAAAGCAGCAAATATACACTGGCTGTTTTCCAACAGAGACACTGTTTCTGCCTCTATTCAGCAGGCCATGGATCTCTGCTAAGTTCCCAAAGTAACACTGGGGCATATCCATTGGTTGGCGCCCTCATTCCTGGATCCCTATCCATCAACACACATGCCACTGTGAAAACCATTGGAAAACACATTAACTGAAGTTAGGAGCCTTCACCCCAAAATGCACACAAAACCTCTTTTGCTCTCAGTTCCTATAGTAGTGGTGGAAAAAATCCCACCATCACTTTGTTTTAGGAAAAACTCCTCCCTCGCATAACCAAACCTATAACAGGAATGCCTAAAATTGGTGGTTTGGTCCTCTTAGCCTTCCACTCATGATGTTTTCCTCCCCCAAACCATTCCCTAGATTTCATTTCCCTCCTCTGATTTTATTTTTTACCTCTCATTTTTGTACTTTGTTTTTCTAAAGCGCCGAAGAAACTCAAAGGTCACGGTCAGGCCAAAGGCCCATCTAGTCTAACATTGTGTTCTCACAGCATCCTACCACAAGAAGTAGTCACAGGCCACCAAGTTGCATGGCTTTAGTAGAGGCTTGGACACATTTGTGGAGTATAAGTCTATGAATGGCTGCTAACCATGATGGCTATGTTTTACCTCCACCATTGGAGGCAGCGTGCATCTGAATGCCAGTTGCTGAGAAACACAGAGTACTGTTGCACTCATGTCCTGCTTGCAGGCTTCCCATGGGCATGTGACTGGCCTCTGTGAGAACATGATGGTGGATTAGATGGGCCATTGGCCTGATGCAGTGGCTCTTCTTATGTACTTATGGTCCTAAGCAGTTGCCTATGGGAAGCCCACAAGGAGCGCCCCAACATTTATGTTCATAATTTCACCTGGGAAAGTTCTGAACCATACTGGACTCAAGAGTCAGCCTACTCTTGATCTCCCACCAAGGATTTTTATACAGTGGTACCTCAGATTACATACGCTTCAGCTTACAGACTCTGCTAACCCAGAAATAGTACCTCAGGTTAAGAACTTTGTTTCAGGAAACAGAAATCAGGCTCCAGCGGCGTGGCGGCAGCGGGAGGCCCCATTAGCTAAAGTGGTGCTTCAGGTTAAGAACGGACCTCCGGAATGAATTAAGTACTTAACCCGAGGTACCACTGTACATAACAACCTTTTCGGGGGAGAAACTTGCGTGAACTAGTCATTGTAACATTTAAAGAACAATATATTCAACCCTGATGTCCTGATACAAGCATGCTCTCCAGATTCACGGAACACCCCTGGTGAAGAGGCCCTTTTCACCCCCTTTGTTTTGAAACAGGTAATAGCTGCACTCTTTAAAAACAAACAAACACACACCATTTGGAGGTTGAAAGCAATACTTCCATTAGGTTTTGGTACTATGGTTTTCAAAAATAAGGTGACGGTGAAATTTTAAAAGGATGTAATAACAATAATTCTTGCAAGTAATTTTATTAGAACCTTTGGGAAACGGCTAGACTGGCTCAGGATTCTGAGCATTGTAATACAACAACATTTGGGAACCTAAGGTTGAAGAACAGTTATATCGCTTTTGCCATTAAGCTACAACACATCTCTCTTGACAAATCTAACTGACTAAAGCTGATGATGGAATGGGAAAACATCCACAGGCACGATCCAGTTCCAGTGCTAATTTGATCATCCTTAAAATAAAAAAGCACTGAGCAAGACTAGTCATCCCTCCCAGCCTTTGCATTCTATGACGAAACTTTGTGGAAGTGAGGCAGGATAATTTTCTTTGGTAGGAATTTGGGGTTATATAGATCTTCCTTCACTAGTCTCTGAACACTATTGGAGGTATATAGCAATGAGAAATTATTTGTCATTGCTAGGTCTTCACCACCACACAATAAATTGAGCAGTATATAAATCCCAGACTATACTTGACACTAATCATGTCATGAGCAGTTACATTAAGGTTGCCACTTAGTATTTAGGCACAGCGACAATTTTAATCTCTGTTACAGTGTTTGAGGAGGGGTGGTTAAACCCTGCTCTCCCCAGCCGCAGTCTTTACAAAAAAGAAAGAGATACCCCCAACACACACACACTATTAGCCTTAGAGGGGAAAGGGTCTCATTGGTGTCAATGGGAGCTTCTGCCACCACCTTCAGGCCAATAGCAGCATAGAGGGCAATCTTTGTGGAATCACACTTGCAGAGAGTTGAACCTCCTGTGTCTGTGTGCTGCAGTTCTGATTAAATTTCCCCTCTGTTTCCCTATTATATTATTATTACTGATCTAGCTGTGAATGGCACATTAAGGGTCCAGTCTAGTTTGACCCTTAGAAGTACAAAGTATCTCAAAAGGAGAGGTTATCTATCTCTGAGGCTACACACTACTAATTTTCATTTGTTAAAATGTGTTTTATTTGCTGGGTATTTAAGAGGCATACCCCTCACATAATTAGTGTCCGCTCCAACTTGGCAGAGCAATGTGGTTACTGGACATAACTAAACAACAATTCCAGACTATCAAATTAGTTTTATTGTTGTATTTCTGGATAGTCAAATATTGCAATAAAGAAATATCCATCTCCATGCTCACAGCAGCAAGAATCTAGGCAGGAAAAAAAAGGAAGTTGGCATCTGGACACAGTATATAGTTAGATCACCCAGGTTTGGTAGATTATACTAGCCAAAAATGAAGCATCATATCTGTTTATGGTAGATGCTTGTTTTAAAAATCCTCATCTGAAGCCACTATGTGCTCTGGATTAGAGGAAAGGAAGGGTATAAAAACATCTAACAACAAAGTAACAGAATTGTTTGATCAGAGGGCTAAGTAAAGAGGGACAATTTCATACATTTTCCCTATTCATTATGTATATGAATGATGTATCAAGTAGCCACCAATTTGACAAACATCTCTCTGGACTGGGAAAGAACAACAATGTATAAACCAGCATATGTAAGAAACATTGGTAATGATTAGAAATAATGGTTAGCAGCATAAGGTTTAGTGTTGTAAATAACATGTTTGGTTATATGTTATGTTTTTGCTGTTTCTTCATACTTGCATGTTTATATATAAACAAGTAATAAAAAAAAGAAGAGCAAGAAAATGGTGGCTTTATAAAATGCATTGAAAATGAGGCATAAAACAAATCCATTACTAAATTATAATGATGCCTTTTCAGTGACAAGTAACAAATCCAGGCTTGCTGTGTTCAGTGATGCTGTGAAAAAAGGCAGTTGCAATTTCCCCACACAATGCCTCATTTCCCTCCCAAAAATTTTTTCCATACAACAAAAAAGGCAATTAGTTGAGGTTTATTGTCTCTTACTTAATGTTTTTATATCTGGCCAGACAGATTTTGGCAGGAATGTTAGCAGATTTTCAAAGGAGACAGAAGCTTTCAAGAAACCAGTGAAAAGGTGAGCAGTTTAGAAGATAATCCACATAGAAAAGTGTAGCTTATCTCAGTAAGATTGAAATTGAAAATTATAATGGAGAACCCATTTGCAGAAAAGGGAGGATTTACAATTTTTTATGTTATTGAAAATTACTGAAATTTTCTCTTGTCGAATGTATTCTTTCTCTCTTGCTGTTTTTATCCATGGACCTAATGGTCAGGGGTCCCTTTACCTTTACCTTTATATTTTAAGAGTTCTGATGGAGATCCATCAAGATCTCAACCCCACATGGGGCCACTGATATAAAACTTCTCCTATCTCAGATCTTTAATGGAAATGTGGCAACAGACGCTCTAAAAGAATGGTAGAATATTGTGTGAAATTCTCCCTGCTGCCATTATTCTGTCTTCCACATACCACCATTAGCACGTTTTGTGTGAAAGCAAGGACTGTTCGACAGTTGAGCACACACCTGGCATGCAAAAATGCCTGGGGTTTAGCCCCTTGCTTCTATGATTTAAAAAAGCATATAGCAGGTGATATGGAAAGTCTCTACCTAAGTTCTAGCGAGTTGCTGCCCATCAAAACAGGCAGTTCTGGGCCAGATAGACAAAAAGTCTGGCCTGGTTTAAGGCAGCTTCCTTGGGTCCTATTTTTTGGACTGTAGACCACGCTGAATGGGCTAATGTGTATCAGCCATACTGAAGGAGAATAGCTGAGACACCATTCCCAGTGCCCTGTGCAAGTATCACTGCAAATCAAGGGACATGGCTAATAAGCTTCTACTGCTGTTGTTTTTGTAAAATAAAGATGACAATGTGAACTTCCAGGGCTTATTGAAGGTTTTCATTTTTATCATTCCAGCAGCTTTTTAAATCTGATTTTATAGTTTTAACTCATTCTTATTTTCAATGTAAGGGACGCGGGTGGCACTGTGGGTTAAACCACAGAGCCTAGGACTTGCCGATCTGAAGGTCGGCAGTTCGAATCCCCGCGACGGGGTGAGCTCCTGTTGCTCGGTCCCTGCTCCTGCCAACCTAGCAGTTCGAAAGCACATCAAAGTGCAAGTAGATAAATAGGTACCACTCCAGCAGGAAGGTAAAGGGCGTTTCCGTGCATTGCTCTGGTTCGCCAGAAGCAGCTTGGTCATGCTGGCCACATGACTTGGAAGCTGTCTGCAGACAAACGCCAGCTCCCTCAGCCAATAAAGCGAGATGAGCACCGCAACCCCAGAGTCGGTCACGACTGGACCTAATGGTCAGGGGTCCCTTTACCTTTACCTATTTTCAATGTATTGGGTTTTCTGTGGACTGCTTAGAAATGACTGTACTTAACTGGTATGTAAAAGGTTGGAATACAAGAATAATATTTGGGTGAGTGGAATACTTGTATGTTTGTGGCTTGGCACACAAAGTCTCCGAAGACTGAGAACTGTTGCATGGAAGCTTTACAAGCACTGGTTCTCTCCCCCCCCCTTTTATTCCACCAATGAATGGTAAAAATATGTAAGGTAACTGTTTTCATGGGTTAGTAGCCTTTGTGGATAGAACTTTTGGTTGGCTGATGGAGACTGGGATAATATGTCAAAAGGGTAACATGAGTGTGATAGGATAGTGCAGGCCTAACCTTGGTTCATTACTATTGGTGGTGCCACCACTGCATGTTGTCTTGCAGGTACAGACCTGCAACCAGTCCCTTCTCAAAGAATGTCCTCCCTGGTGAGATGCATCAGTCCTCCTGATTATTAGCCTTTAGGCAGAATTAAAAAATATTCCTGTTCACAGAGGTATTTGGTAACTGAAAGACATTGTTTTTGGAATTATTAGCTGGCAGGATATTTAGTTTGCTGTAAAATCTTTCGTTTAAATGGCAATATTATTTTTATTAGCTGTTGTTTGCCACCCTGGCCTCCTTTCAGAGAAAGGGAAGAATAAAAATCTTACATTATTATGAATTTCATTCATGAATTGCTTCCCGTGAAGCATCCCAAAGTGATTAGAAATAAAATGATTTCAAGTTCACTACAGATGCAGACTAAGATGAAAATCTCAACTTAAAAGTTTTGGTTGAAAAATGAGTATCTTAAGTAGGCACCCCAAAAAAAATTAGAGCTCATGCCTGATATATAACAGGAGGACATTCTGAGATGTAGGTGGTACATCATATAGAGGTTCTAACATCATTTGGAGGGGATCTCCTGGTGATATTTTTATCTGTAAAAGGCCCTCCTGCAGAGCACAGTGATTGGTTGGGTATAAAATAAATCATCATCAACAGCTGTTCAAACAGTATGGTAGAATATTCTGACGACAGAGGGGCTTGCAAGAGTCAACGATCCTATTGCAGATTACATATTGCATATGACAAACAGTACAATCCTCTACATGTTTATTCAGAAGTTTAGTCTGCTTTTTGCAATGATTTGACTAAATACAACACTTTGAAACTTGCTTGCTGATGGGAACACAATTCCATTCAGATTACACAGTCCTCCAGATTTTGCACTGCTTTTCCAGTGCACAAAAAGTGTGCACAAACATTTGTAGCTCACCTTTAAAAGTGCATGGAGACATGTGTATATTAAAGGTGCATTCATTGAAAAGTGTATATTTTACATAAAGGTGTGTAATATTGATATATATAAAGAGAGAGGCAAAATATGTACAAAATGCTTTTGATGAGATTGAATGGGGTGCATAGGCATACAATGGGGTGGAATAGACCTATGAGACAGACAAAAAAAATGAACAGAATTAGCTGCCCAGCCCTACTCAGAAGAAAGTTCAATGAAGTTTTACTTCCAGGTAGATAGATACAGGGCTGCAGCCTAAGGCCACCAGAAAACTCTGAATCTGACCAGCATTTTATTATTTATTTACCATTTTATAACAAAATGTCCCCAGAGAGGCATGAAACAGCATTCCAGGCAGCAGCTGTGTCAACTATATTTGTGTAAGGTATCTCTGCTTGAAGGTCTAGAATGCTCATAACATTTCACACCACCCAACATTCAGTTGTATTAAACAGAAATATAAAACTGTTGGAAAGAGGGATTGATGAAGCTGGCCTATGTATTTGACACTGTTTGCTGCAGTCTCCATTATTAAGCTACCAGGTTTTTATATCCAAAGCAGAACAAACTACAGTTCAATTCATGCATGAATTTAGAGTTACAATATGAGTTATAAGTTATGATCCACTTTCTTGAATTTCAACCATGCTGAATATTTACTTTTGTGTGACAGAATTATAAGAATTATAAAAGTGTGTTATTAGTCTCTCTAGTACAGTTTATGAAGCTTTTGTATCATAATCCAAATAAGAGTAGAGTAGAGTCTGAATTTGGAGAGAAAATGACTGCAATCACATCCAGAACAACAAGATGAGACACATGT
Organism: Podarcis muralis; assembly: GCF_964188315.1. NCBI lineage: Eukaryota > Metazoa > Chordata > Lepidosauria > Squamata > Lacertidae > Podarcis > Podarcis muralis. The sequence continues at coordinate 46,970,504 of NC_135660.1, forward strand.
CATTAATTAGTTCGGGTATCTTTATTTTAACCCAACAGCATTGACAACAATCCTAACACCAATGTGAGATATTACTAATGTGGGAGCTCCCTAGCAGCCACCTCTGCTTCAAATTAAGGTGAGTGCATATATGCCCCTGTATAGAAGGCACAAGTAGGTTGCATGGCCATCTGTCATTGATGCTTCACTTGAGATTCCTGCATTGCAGGAGGTTGGATTAGTTGACTCACGGGGGTCCCTCCCAACCCTATAATCCTTTGATTTTATGATTGCTACCCCAATCCTCAACTGACCAGACCTCCTCAGGTGTTGAAGGAGTCATGCTTGGCACCCCACTTAAGTCCCACAACTCCAGGTGAGTGAGATACCTTGGCCCCAGTGCCCACCCAGATGCCTGGGAAACCTGCAAGCAGGATACAAGCATAAAGAGCACTCTCCCCTCCTAAGGTTTGCAGCTACTGATATTACTGACTCCTACTGTGGAGACAGAACATAGGTGTTTCATGCCATCTGCATTGAGCAGTGAAGTAAGTGGGTTGGCTTTACCACCCTGCTAAAGCTAAGCAGGCTTGGGGCTAGTCAGTGCCTAGATGGTGTCTACCATGGATTCCATAAATGTACCCCTGCCCGTACGGGCCAGTCTTGACAGACTCCGGGGTTGTGCGCCCAGCTCACTCAAGAGGCCAGGGGCCAGCGCTGTCCGGAGACACTTCCGGGTCACGTGGCCAGCGTGACATCGCTGCTCTGGCGAGCCAGAGCCGCACACGGAAACGCCGTTTACCTTCCCGCTAGAAAGCGGTCCCTATTTATCTACTCGCACCCGGAGCTGCTTTCAAACTGCTAGGTTGGCAGGCGCTGGGACCGAGCAAAGGGAGCGCACCCCGCCGCGGGGATTTGAACCGCCGGCGTTTCGATCGGCAAGCCCTAGGCGCTGAGGCTTTTACCCACAGCGCCACCCGCGTCGCCACCCACATACCTATTCCTAAATGTTTACTAGGAAGTAAGTTCTGCTAGGTTGCCCAGATCATGCTTGTCACTGGCTCTACTTCATACCCTCCTGATGCCTTGAGGGACAGAGGTGTAGGCATAGAAACCTCAGTCTTTGCTTGGCTGGAATGTACATAGCCTACTGTACACCTCCTTTGCTCCATCCCCATTTGCTTCTGCCCCTGCCCACCAAGTTGCAGCTCACAGAAAATTGCCCATGAGGGAATGTGGCCCTCAGGCTGAAAAAAAGATTCCCTGCCCTTCATATGGTATGTATAACATAACACAACACATAACACCGGTCTTGAAACACCTACATTTGCTCCCAGTACGTTTCTGAGCACAATTCAAAGTGTTGCTGCTGACCTTTAAAGCCCTAAATGACCTCGGCTCAGTATACCTGAAGGAGCGTCTCCACCCCTCACCTCGTTCTGCCCGGACACTGAGGTCCAGCGCCGAGGGCCTTCTGGCGATTCCCTCACTGCAAGAAGCAGTTATAGGGAACCAGGTAGAGGGCCTCCCTAGTAGTGGCACACGCCCTGTGGAATGCCCACCCATCAGATGTCAAGGATATAAATAACTATGTGACGTTTAGAAGACATATGAAGGCAGCCCTCTTTGTTGTTTAGTCGTTTAGTCGTGTCCGACTCTTCATGACCCCATGGACCAGAGCACACCAGGCACTCCTGTCTTCCACTGCCTCCCGTAGTTTGGTCAAACTCATGCTGGAAGCTTCGAGAACACTGTCCAACCATCTCGTCCTCTGTTGTCCCCTTCTTGTGCCCTCAATCTTTCCCCAGCAGCCCTCTTTAGGGAAGTTTTAATGACTGATGTTTTAATGTGTTTAAATTTATTGTTGGAAGCCGCCCAGAGTGGCTGGGGAAACCCAGTCAGATGGGCAGGGTATAAGTTGTAGTTGTAGTTGCAGTTTGGGAAGAGTAGGTCCTCTTGGTGTGTTCAGCGTTCACAGGTTGAATGATATGCCTACATTCTGGTCTCCATTCACATACTCCAGTGCACATAGGTAAGAATAACACAATCTGTTCTCCCTTAAAATTGCCTCTACCGCATGGAGCAGAAGCAGGGAACCCATGTTGCTAGACTGCAACTCTGGATGGCTGGGGCTGCATAGAGATTGGGCACAATCAGGCTCAGAGCTCATGAGTTCCTCTTTACAGGTTCATACCCAATGCACCTTCAGTCCCTTCATCCACCCTGCACCTCTTGCCTGCTGTGGGGGAAAAAATAATTTCTACTTTCTGGACCTGGTGGGAAAAAGGGACTGAGCAGGGGCAGACAGGGAAATACATGGTTGCATCATTTTGCTGTGCCTTTTAAAAAGACAAAAGTACATATGAGGGTGCAAGCTCTACAACTCAATTTATTTAAAAGTGTTTGCTTCTGATAATGCATTCAGGAGTGAGGCAGCCAGCTCCAATCCTAAATGTATTTATATTTGCAAGTATGGCTAAAGTTTAACAGGAATGAACAGAACATTCTAATTAAGATATGGGGACTTAAGGAATCTAATAATCAATTCCACAAACCAATTAAGGAAGACAGTTGATAAAGTAATAGTTGAACTGGTTTGGCCCACTCATTCCTGTGCTCCGTTATGTTCAGAGGGGCTTGCCTGAAAGTAAATTGAACTTAGGAATGCAGCCTGAATCAGTTTGCATCCTCACACTGACTAATGTATTTGTAGAATAGGATTTAAGACCTATTTTCAGAAGTCATCCAGGCCCTAAATTTATCAGTAAGATTACTTTGGAATAGGCCATTAGAAGCCAAAAAGCACCAATCTTATTCTAGATGAGTCCTATTGATTTTGAAAGGATCTTCAAATGAAACTATTCTGAAATAAAGTTAATAGGAATAAGCCCTTTCTTGGGGCGGGAGGTGGAAGTAGACCAGGGAGCATGTTCTGTGGATCACAGTCTAAGCCAGAAATCCCATATCCACTTACCTGAAAATAAGTTCCATTGAACCCAGTGGCATTTACTTCTGATTAGGCATGCCTAAGATAGTGGGACATAGCTGTAAAAAGGTGCTTTTTCTTTCTAATTTGGGGAGAATTCTTCAGCCCCATAGCGCCTACATTGTGGGGTTTTCAGGGATGAGTTTTATCCCCTATGCTGTTTAACATCTGCATGAAACCGCTGAGTGATATTATCCGGAAGTTTGGAGTATGTTGTCTGCAATATGCTGATGACACACAGCTCTTCTTCTCCTTTAGATCTGCAGGTGAGGCAGTGGATGTGCTGGACAATTGTCTTGCCTCAGTAATAGACTGGATGAGAAGCAGCAACCTGAAGTTCAATCCAGATAAGACTGAGGCACTGTTAGTGGGTGGTTTCCTAGATCAGATGCCTGGGAGATTGCCTAGTAACACTCCCTCTGAAGTAGTGGGGGTACTTCTGTATCCATTGCTGTCTCTTGAGGGTCAGTGGCCTTCCATCAGGTTCAGGTGGTGGCCTAGTTGCACCCCTATCTGGACAGGAACAGCCAAGCTACTGTTGTCTATGCCTGGTAACCTCTAGGTTAGATTACTTTAATGAATTATATGTAGGAGTGCCTCTAGAGACAGTTCAGAAACTTCAGCTGGTGCAAAATTCAGTGGCAGGTTGTTCATTGGGGCAAGAAGGTTTGAGCATATTACACCAATCCTTGCCCAACAGCATTGGCTGCCCATTAGCTTCCCAACTCAAGTCAAACTGCTGGTTTTAACCTACAAAGCCTTAAATGGTTCAGGAGTGCAATACCTCAAGGACCGCATCTCTCCATATGAAGATCATCCTCTGAGGCTCTTCTTCATGTACAAGAGGTCCAGAGGGTGTTAACATGAGAACAGGCCTTTTTATATGTGGTTTTTATATTGTAATTTGATGTTCGAACTGCCCTGAGATCTACGTATGAAGGACGACATACTACTACTACTACTACTACTACTACTACTACTATTACAGTGATACCTTGGTACTCAAATGGCTTGGCTCCTGAACAAATCAGCTCCTGAACGCTGCAAACCCACAAGTGTTCCAGTTTGCAAATGTTTTTTGGAAGCCGAACATTCAACATGGCTTCTGCTTGAGGGCAGGAAGCTCCTGCAGCCAATTGGAAGCCGTGCCTTGGTTTTTGAATGGTTTTGGGAGTCGAACAGACTCCCAGAATGGATTAAGTTTGACAACCAAGGTACCACTGTACAAATAATAATAATGTTTTTGATGTATCCCAGTTGCATTTTGAATTGAGTGCAGCATATATAAGCAGAATTGGTTCATCAAAAACACTAATGAGTTAAATCCAAAAGTTGAGCCATCTTTCTTCCTCCCTACACCTCCTGTAGTCCCCTTGCCAGAGTGTCAGAACCTCTTCTAAACTGTGAAACAGGAAAATGCTGAGGGACAATAGATACACCCATTATCAGGTGTAGAGAGACCTTCCACGATATCACCATGAAGGTCCCATTGACTTCAAAACTGATCTATTATCCTGCATGGGGGGCTTTTCCTGGATTTTGGCATTAGTGCCATTCCACACTGCTGTATTTTCTGTTAAGTAATGAGTTACCTCAGTTGGCGGCAGAAATGGGTAAGTATTAGGTAAGTGCTCTTATACCATGAGTTATTATTCCATCCCTGGGTCCAAAAGGATTTCCCCCAAATCCACCTAAGTTATCTTCTCCATCATTAGATATAAATGAGAAGCCTGTCTGGGCTGATTTTATTGAGGGGTAAGAGGAAGATAACGAAGGATCACTTAAAAATGTTATGCGCTAACTCTGAGCACCCCTACCGTTTGCCAGCTTCTTTTGCAGCTGTGAAATGGACCTAGCGGGGCTCCCCTACCTGCCTCATATGTGGGAACAAGGGAATGAATTATTTACTGCATGCAACACTTTGAAGATAAAATTGTTACATAGATGCCAAGAAGATTTATCATCATGGGGTTGCAGGGAGGGAAATCTTGTCTTTGAACGCTAGTGTAGCTGATCAGAGTAGACTTTAAAAGAAAACGGAAAAGGGGAGAGGGGGCAGAGAGGGAGGGGGAGAGAGAGAGAGAGAGAGAGAGAGAGAGAGAGAGAGAGAGAGATGGAGTATGAAAAGAGGAAAAGGGAAGTTTGAATAATTAAAGTGGACTGCAGTGCACATACTTTAAGAACATTTCCCCCTCTTTGTTTTCCTTTCTACATATATAGTTCTGCAACAACAAAAATATCAAGAATGGTGTCAAACAATGGAACAGGTCTAAAACTTAGGTTCAGTTCAACATGCCCATCATTACCTTTGTTTCCGACATCAAACAAAGTGGCATGACTCAGTTCTACAGGTTTCAGTTTGTACTTGGAATTTAAGCATATTTATAATCTGATAACTCAGAAATCCTACTAGGGCAGCCACATGCATCACCAGGACATGGATTTTCATAAAATGTGCATATACCAGTTTATATATATAGCTAGCAAATTTAGAAATGATTCCAATAATTTAAGCAGAAATACACCTGACCATAATGGAGAAGACTGTGGCCAGATGGCATTTGTGACAGCTCATCTTGCTGTACAAGGGAACTAGCTGCAGATGGGCAACTTCCTTCCCTGCTTATGGTTCTGTACCTTTGAACTGGATTCATACTGGACACATTTTCATACAGGAGGACTCATGTAAAATAGGACTCATGGTCACCCTATATCCCACTGTGCTAAATGGGGGTTATCCCCAAGTCATTATGTATAGCATTGGGGTGGGTAGAGGCAAAAGTTGGATTCAGGTGGGGCCAGAGGCAAAAATTAGTGGAGCAATGGATGTAATTTTTGCCTTTGTATAGTATGCTAGTTTCTACATGCACACACCTCTCTATCCAGCATTCAGGCAAGCAAGAGGCTTTATCAAAGTCAAAAAACACATTTCTACCTGAAATAACATTCATGGAGCGTTTGAAGCAGAGCTGGTTAGAGGTGTGGCCTGGAGCGAGGGAGTCTCGAGGGCCAGACAGAGATTGGGGTGGGGGCATATTCAGGCCCTAGGCTTGAGGTTCCCTATCCTTATTCATGACATCTATTACAGAAGCTTGCAAGTGGAAAAATAAACCTCATATAAATTGCACCACTCTGTCCCCCTCTGTACTATCACAGGCCTTGCTGAGTACATACACACATTTTATCCATAATGCACATTATATTTGCACTTGCGAAAATAATCGACACAAGATCCAGCACTGGAAATGGCCATGTCAAACAATGCAACTGGAGTCATTAATAAGAATAATTTCGCAGGGCATATTGTCTTGTTTGTTTCAATGGGCACTGAAGATGCACAGTATCAGATGTCCAATACCATATTTCCATGCAGAAACATAGCAGTTGGGCTCTTCTGCATGTGGGCTCTCCCAGACCAAATTATTAGAACGATGTACTAAGTATGTTAACATTGGTAGAAGGTCATCAGAGATATCCTGTGACATTTAGGTGGTTCTTATGAAAACAGCACTTTTCTGAACAGTGAAGTCCTGTTTCAGCCCATTGGATTCAAACATGTTAGGGAATTAAGAGTAATTTTCTACTGATCTCACAATGATAACAAGTCTTAGGTGGCTGGTGCATGGGTTTTTGGTGTGGTATCTAAAATAAGGCAAGGGGGGGGGCCTCATAAAATCAGTAGTGTAAAAAGCTTGTTGAATCCACTTGGGTTCTCATTCATGGCTACTAGTACTACCAGTTAAAACTGCATGCCTGTGAAACATTCAAGGTGCACTGGTTATCGTAATGATCAATAACTATAAATCTGTAGACTCCTAATAGATATTCAGTTCTCCAAACCTCCCATCATATCCTATTAAGTTGTGTCATTCTCCACTAGCTGGGGGGAAAAAAATGCTATAAATTTAATGGCAGAGAGGAGAATGACAGTGTTCAAATATTAATGAAGAGATGAGTTTCTTTTAGTTGCACCATCAGTCTTGCTGCATATCAGTACAAATCCACCGTGGCTGTTTCTCATGCAAGATATTGCACCCGCTAAAGTAATTTCTCTGGGGAACAATTACTGAAGAAGGGCTATCACCTATATTTAATTAAAGTTACAGAGCCAGCTGTAATTAAAGCTAATTGAGACCTCGCTGCCGAAGAGAACTACTTGTACACCAGTGCTAAGGTAAAGAAAAAGGGAACCCAGTAGTGATCCATCAAATATGACCTTGGATAATGTGCCAATGTGGGTGGATCTCTCCAAGTGCTGTCATAGAATAGCATACAGCTGCTTGCCCTTTATTGAGAAACTGATACTGCTGATCTCTTCTAACTGGCTGTCACTGGACCCAGTTTCCAAACCTGCCCATCCTGCACATGTTTAAACATATGGTGACTGAGGGAATGAGCAATCCTTAATGACCTAAGAAGTTAATTCTTATCCTCTCACCATTGAGGATTGTCTTGTAGATTTGCCTTTAACATGTGCCTGATCTGCAGCAATTGTAGGTGATCATGGTTATTTTCATGCCCTGAAAACTTTCATCTGCTAATTCTTCAGGTTCAAACTGCTGTTGTAATGAATGCTTCAAAACTGGCTACCCTACTAGCAACCTATGCATTTGCAAGCATGTATCTATGTAATTACTTCGGGCTATGGGTGGCGCTGTGGGTTAAACCACAGAGCCTAGGGCTTGCTGATCAGAAGGTCGGCAGTTCGAATCCCCGCAATGGGGTGAGCTCCCATTGCTAGGTCCCTGCTCCTGCCAACTTAGCACGTCAAAGTACAAGTAGATAAATAGGTACCGCTGTGGTGGGAAGGTAAACGGCGTTTCCATGCGCTGCTCTGGTTCACCAGAAGCAGCTTAGTCATGCTGGCCACATGACTTGGAAGCTGTACACCGGCTCCCTCGGCCAATAAAGCGAGATGAGCACTGCAACCCCAGAGTCGGTCATGACTGGACCTAATGGTCAGGTGTCCCTTTACCTTTTATGTAATTACTTCAGTTATGTCTATGCCTATACAGGCTGCTAGATGCCTCTGGAAAAACACAAGGTTTCATGGGGGGGGGGAACTACTAGGCTCTTTGGGGTCAGCAGCAGCTCCCCCCATTCCATCCTCTTACTTCAGCAATGTTCTATAGCAGGGGTGTCCAACAGGTTGATCACAATCTACGTGTTGATCATGGGATGTACCTGGTTGATCCTGGGCCCTGATGCCCCCCCAAGCAAACAAGAAACAAAAAACCACCACCACAACAACTTTGCCACATTCATTCTCCCCTAAAAGCAGCTCAACAACTTTGGCTGATTCTCCCCACAAAAAAGCCCAGCAACTCCGGTCAATCCAATGGGTAGATCACTGCCAGTTTATTTATAGTGGGAGTAGTTTGCAGTCTCTTGGAAGTTGGACACCCCTGTTCTATAGGTTCATGAGATGGATTATTATGCATCTCCACAACACCTGTGGATCTGAGGTCCCTCTATTGCAGCCTAACAACCCCGGGGTTGAATTACTCAGTTTTGAAAAGAACTGAAGGTCTTATCCTTTCCTACATTAAATCTCCAGGGAAAGGTATTTGTGCAGCCAAAACTGCTGCACATGAGAAGTATCAACAGTCTTGGGGAAACAAAAGTTGGAAGAAAAACAGAACATGTTTTTTTTATAAAACAAAACAAATAACAAACCACACAGTCAATTATAATTGAACATAATTGCAGCAGGGGATGCTGACTGTTGGGTTGGGGGGAGGGGAGGAAAACTGAGTGGGAGAGATACTGGACTGGAGAACTTAAAAGAGTTATGTCTGGAACCCTGAACTGGAACATTCCACCAGTGTGTTAGAGCAGTGGCGTAGCGTGGGGGGTGCAGGGGGTGCCGGCCGCACCGGCCGCAACATCTGGGGTTAGGGCAAATCCACAGGTTAGGGGGCGCAAATCCACGGGTTAGGGGGTGCAAATCCATGGGTTAGGGGGCGCAAATTACTTGCCTTGCCCCGGGTGCTGACAACCCACGCTACGCCACTGTGTTAGAGTCTCACTTGCACACAGTATTCTAAAAGTAACTGTAACACTGTTAGGTCACCACCTTTCCTCTGAGCAGCCCTCCCTTCAGATGTCAAACAGATCAAGAATAATATGACTTTTAGAAGACATCTGAAGGTATTGTCTTTTTATATTTTGCTGGAAGCCACCCAGTCAGATAGGTGGAATAATAATAATAATAATTTTTAAAGCTGCATTATAATAGCACTCTAAACATACACTATCACTGGTCTTTGTGACATTAAATAAAAAGCTTCACCTGTTATAGTTTTGCCTGCTATGCAGTTGGTAAAGGCAAAACAAAAGAAAAAGTGTTAACCCATTCCACAAGCTTGTTATGAAACTTGCTACCTTTGTTTTCTAATGAAGAGCATGCAGGATGTGACACGTGATCTGCACTATGTCATTGTTGGTTCACTTTCTCGACCCATTCCAATATTCTGTTAACTCACAATGGGCTTCCTGTTCATTGATGTGAGTTAGTGTGATTCTTTTCTCCTCTCATTGTTATGTTATTGGCTCTGAAGAAAGAATGAAAGAAAGGCTAACACTCTTTAACCACAGACAGCGAGTGATCGAACACCCAGAGGGAGGCTGGTTGGACATTTTCTTTTTCCTTAAACAAGCTTTTTTAATTATTCACCGCAGAGCGAAGAGAAGATAGACAGCTGGGCTCTTGAAAAACACCAGGACGGGACTTTCAAAGCTAAACACCTAAATTGAGATACAGGAGGCCTCAGCTACTCTTCACTGGCCTGCTAGGGGAATCTGGAGAACGTCTGAGTGCCTGTCTATCCCTGCCTCACTGCTCCCCAGCCCATTCTTCACATGTGTCGTTTGCTAGCACGCTGGGATGGGAACTGTTCCTGACAATATGTCAGCACAGCAGGTTACAAATCAGGGTCTCAATGGTAGTTATTGCCCTCAATTTCTAAATGCTGCTATAATATTAATTAGCCAATCTGTAGCAGTAAGGAGAAGTCGAGTGGGGGAAGAACACAATGAGATTAATCACCTGAAACTCTGCTCAGATGTTCAATCTGTACCAGCTTTTTATCTTGCAATAGCCCACTAACTCCGTATCCTCAGCTGCGATTAACAAGCCTACTCCCAGGTCTCCCAGAATAACAGTACTATGCTTTTTTCCCTCCCCAGTTGATAACAGCTTAATGTCAGCTTATATAGGAATTTCCCTGTTGGGCGTTCTCAGTAACGTGTTTTATTATTAGCATACCATTAACATCCTGATATGCTGACCTTTAAGAAATACAGAAAATATATATTATTTTTTTAAAGGAGCCTGCTTTGATCACTTGCAATTATTGATAATTGTAGCTTTGTTATTTCCTTTGACCATGCTATTTTAAATATATTAGACTTGAATCAAGAGGTGTTTTGAAACTGTGTGCATTTCTTTTAAAAGAAATTCATTGAGAGAAATGGCAGCCTTCAGGTTAAAATTGAGTCTCTTTCACAGTTAAATGTAGTTATGTAGTCACTGTTGCTGAACAAGGGAACAGCTGTTTGAACATTGGAGTCAGCTCACAGCACTGTCTATGCAGCTTTCTGTTTCCTTCTGTTCTTTGATCTGAGCTACACAGTCCTGTGTCAAAAAAATCTCCTATTTTCCCTCCCCCTCCACCAGAATTATTCTTCATTAATTCATGAGAAAATAAATTGCATGTGAAAATTATGAAAGAGAATAGAAATTTGATAAAAACATCTGCCATTCAATCGATAGTTAAAATACATAAAAGAATATGTCTAAAAGATAAGAAGTCAGCCTATTTCCACAATACAGTATAACAGGCATAGTAATTGTTGGGCTTTAAGTTCTCTTCCTTCCACCAACGCTTGGGTGAACAATGTGTCAAATGGCATCTCAATACTAACACTTAAAGGGACAAGTGGAATTCCAAAAGGAGTGAAATCCCTTGTCAAGACCATGATCCTGGTCTTCCTCACATATCTCAAGGCCCAGGTTGGCAGGTATGGGAAGAGCACTTTTGGGCCTTTGTTGTTTAGGTCTTTGTATACTAAGCGCAGTGCTTTTAAGATGGGTGATACAGTTCCATTTAGCTTCCTTTCACAACATGTAGCTGTGTTGTGTACCAGCTTCTGGACAGTTTTGAAGAGTAGCCCCACAGAGAGCACATTGTGATCATCCAATTGTGATGTTACTAGGACACGAATGACTAGGACATAGGCCCAGGAAGAGCCATAGCTGACAAACTATCCAGAGTTCAGCAACATCTGAAGGGCCAAAGGTTCCCCACACCTGGTCTAAAAAGAGGACAGTGCATTCCATGTACCTGGAAATGCTGGTGGTGTGGGCTGCTTTCCCTGCACTGCATGTCATACCCGTTCCCACAAATGTTTCAGCCAATTCTAAGACACTTACAAGCATCAGACTTTCCACACGCAGCATCCCATCCCATTTTTGTCACATTTAATATGGGATATGGTAAGCCTAATTTCCAGTGTAGCTGTTCCACTGGTTTTATGTTTTATGAAGCAGGTCATACTTGCTGGAGGGAAATAAAAAGTTGTTTTGAATGCAAAGCCTGCACATTTGTCATTTTTGCCAACCTAAAAGAAACACTGTGTAGGTGTATTATCTGTGCTTTATCTCTGCCAGCCACAGTTTATATGTATATGTGTATATATATGAATAAATTGTTTTGCTTTCCTGAATTATACATCAGGAACAACTTCTTTCCAGCACCTGAAAGTACAACTTTCCCATTAATTTTGTTACTCTTACTAATTGAATTTGTATAATCCCTCTAGAACCCATCTGGGGTTTAAAATACTTGTGTTGACTGGAGTTAGTGGTGGAAGTCATGGGGCCCCCAAGCCTTTCTGTGTGTGTGGTGTGGGTGCATATGAGAGAGGGAGGGTGGGCCAAATTGAATGTAATATTAAATGTGTCTTTGCATTTAATGTACTTTTTTTAAAAAAAAGAATATCTTTAGTGGCTGGAAAAGGAGAATGAGTTTATCAGAATTGCCACAGCCATAATAGTAATAAATAATAATAATAATTTATTTATACCCCATAGACTAGGGATTTAACATTGTCCTTCCTTCCTTACTGCAGTCCTGAGGAACCTGCACTGGGAGAAATTCCCCCATTACCTTGGTAGCACATGCCCTGTATACAAAAGATCCCAGATCCAATCCCTGGCAACTCTGGTCTTTTAAAATAAAAGAGGGATGGTGATATTCAACTAACTTTTACTTGAAGTGGACCCACTGTAATTAATGAACAAAATTAAGTTGGTTCCATCAATTTCAGGGGGTCTTCCCTTAACTGAATACCATCCAGGATCAGGCAGCATTTAGGAAGATCTCTGTTGGAATGCTTCTAGCATTAGAGTATTATTATTAAAATGTCTACCCCACTCTTATTCCTAAAGGAGCCCAGGGAAGACATTACTAAGCTTAATGGATGAATATTTTGGCCCACTATAAGGCAGCTTCCCATGGTCCTCTAGGTTTTAGCAAGTTCCTAGGGAAGTGGGTGGGTAGCTTGGGTGAGGTTGTCATATGCTCTGTATGCATGAGCATACAACAGGTATGTCAATAGGCTTTGGATAAGAGTGGCAGCGTCCAAGATTTTCACAGCCACAAATTAAATCATGCAGGAATCTGGCCTCTTTAGTTTAAACCAGACTCTAATTGAACAGTTGAACTGCTTCTCTGTTATTAGAGCTTTAATGAATAATCAACATGCCTTTTTATTTTTTAATCTAACTGACTGGCTTGGTTTTTAATTAGTCTGCTCCATGAGTCGAAGAACGCCCCTTCCATTTCCAAGCATTGTTTTCCCCTCATTCTGTCAGCAAGACTTATCATTTCAATAATGCAATCCAACACTTAGCATTGCCATCTCCCCAATGAGAATGAAATGGGCAACATTTTCCTTTTGCTGTTGCTGGAAGAACAACAAAGGCAAGAAATTAAAGGGAAATTAAGACGGGGGTTTCTCCCCCCCCCCCACTCCTATTATGTTGGATAAGCACAATCCAGAATCACTGAAATCAACAAACATTGCCTACTTCATTCTTTTCCAGCTGTCTTCCCTGGGAGTAGAATAAAGTTTATTCAGCACATCTGTGATAACTGAATGATTAGGTGTCCTATACAATAGAATCTTCTTTCTCCCTAATATATGGGCACTCTGCTGTTGAAATTCACTCAGCTGCTTGAATTATGAGCTTTTCAGTTGTCTTGGAAATGTCAAGAAGGATGCTAGTTACTACTCATAAGAGGAAAAATTGGAGTTGCCTCTTGCTTTGCTGCCTAGTAGTGAGTGACTAATCATTCTGAAAGTCATGAAGGCCATAATCAAAGAGAAATGATGAATAAGGACGTGTCCACCTACTCTTCATACACCTTCTTTTCTCTTTTTCCCTAAAAAATGAGAAAAATCTGCTGGATCAGGCCATATAGTCCAGGGTGCTGTTCTCACAGTGACCAACTAGCCCTCAAGTAAGAAGTAGAAGAGAAGAGTTTGGATTTGATATCCCGCCTTTCACTCCCTTTAAGGAGTCTCAAAGCGGCTAACATTCTCCTTTCCCTTCCTCCCCCACAACAAATACTCTGTGAGGTGAGTGGGGCTGAGAGACTTCAAAGAAGTGTGACTGGCCCAAGGTCACCCAGCAGCTGCATGTGGAGGAGCAGAGACGCGAACCCGGTTCCCCAGATTACGAGACTACCGCTCCTAACCACTACACCACACTGGCTCTCACAAGTAAGACAAGAGTCTGGCTTGAATCTATTCATCAAAGTCTGCCTTGGCCATTTAGCTGACCTAGGTCTTCCTGCATTAACATTTGGAGGCTGATGGGGAAAAAGAAGTTTCTGAGAATTTTGTTTTTAAATATTGACTGTGAAACATTTTTATGCCAACATAAGTTGTGTACAAAACCAGAACCGTTTCAGTACAAAACAGGCATCAGATACGGCTAACTGAAAAAGAAATGAAAATAGGCATAAGACAACCAGATTACAATAAAAATGCCAATAATCATAAAAGTAAATACATCAGCAGAAGAGAGTCAAAAATAAACCATCAGACAAACATACGAAAGCAAACCCATCCCTGAATGGAACCAAGAAAAATGTACAGTATGCTGGAAGGCTAGGAGTGAGAGGACTCGGTAAACATCCCATTGGAGAAGAGGACACAAGCCTGCATAGAATTCGCCTTTGTTAATTTATCTGTATGGATGGAAATTTAGATATAGCAGACTTAAACACATCTCGCCACAGCAGGGTAGACTGTCTGTGCTTGCTCTGCCTGCTATCCAGGGGTGGTATGCAACTAAACAGATCTGCTCATGCAGGAGCGATTGAGTGAGCAAAGGAAATCCCCCTTCCTCTTCTCACACCCCCTAAACCTGCTCTGGGGTTTTTCCCACCCTCTGGAACAGATTTTGGGAGGACACAGGGAGAGGCAAAAGAAGGGAGGCTCCCTTGCACTAGTAGAAACTATTTAGTTTCGGGTTCTTCATCTTTAAATAATCTCTGAACCAATAGAAGGTTCCTATAAATAGAGAACTGCCCTCTGTAACATAAGTTGGGTTTGTGGTACCATCAGTACCCTATTATATCAGCATAGAGCATATGTGGCTGGCACATAGAGTTGTTGTCATGCTAAAATGAGGAGGGCAACAAACATATTAGGTAGGTTAGGCTGAGAGACTTTGGCTGGTCCAAGATCACTAAGTGAAATTCATGGCTAGGTAGCAATTTGAACCCTGCCCTTCCCCCAGTCTTTGTTCAATGCTCTAACTGCTACACAACCCGGCCTTTATGATTTCAAGAAGTATATTGATGGGACTTTAAATACAATGTTCTACAGCTGGTATATGTACCTCTTTTATTTTCATATACAGCTTCCATTTATACTCAACTTTCAAAGAGTGTGTTTATCAGAAATACCATCATCAAACTTTTGAAGAGTTATCATGCTTTCTTCTATTACCAAGGGAAGACAATTTCCTCTTCTCTCCATAAAAGCCTTTTCTGCTTCCTTTCCTTGCTTTGAGAAAAGGCAGTTTCTTTTCAATGAGACTATTTATATTTATAAGCAAGCACATGCTATTGCAAGACCCACACATGCCAAGAATTTAGGGAAAGGATCCATTCGAGGTAAGATAACTTATCATGGTTGTCATCCTACTACCTAATGCCAGACAGCCAGTGATGTTGATTCTTTGTTAAGAATGATCTTGATACTACTATTTTCTTTTACAGAGTAATTCTCCTGTACAACAGCAAAAGCATTGCCCAAGAAATGTAGAAGTCAGGTGCATTATGCACTGAAAAACCAAAATTACACATTTACTTATTATGTTTTGATCCTATACAGCAAACCTCAACTAACTCATCCTCATGCATAAGACTGCAGTGTTCTTATATTTGTTGGCACTAAAATATATACATGCACATTTTTTTTAATTTGATTTCGACATGTGTCTTTTGAAATGCATCTCAATTGAAAAGAAGCATTGGCCCTCAAAAATAAGAGTCTAAAAAGACTTCTCTGTGGTGGCATCTCAATTATGGAACTCATTTTCATAAGAGATATGACTGTCACCTTCCTTTCTTGGTTTCTATCTGATGGCAGTTAAAGACATAACCTTTCATCCAGGCCTTGAAACAGGTTAATCTCGATGACATCAGATGTGAATTGATGAGTGAATTGAGAATTGTAACTAATATTGGTTTCACATTTCTAAAATTGTTCTGTTGTATTGATGCTTGGGTTGTAAACTGCCCTGGAATCATAACTGACAAAGGGCAATTCAGAAATTGAACCCATCCGCTAACTACGTGTCAAAGCCCAGATCCAAAGGAGCAATAGCAGCTCAGACAATGAAGAAGCAAATAGAGGAGAGTCTTATGGTCATCCTAAAAGCCACCAGCAGCTCCCACCTTTGTGTTCCTCTTTCAGGTGATATCTCCCCTTCCAAACCATGCAATTTCCACAGAAACTAAACAGCTGGTTACTAAAGATGTTCAACTCTGGAGGCAGTTCTAAATGCCAGTGGTTAAAACATTACATCTGCTTCTGTGGCCATTGCTTATTCAATCTTGAGCCAGTTCAAATTATGGCAAGACATAATCATTGATATATTCCATTATTGTATTTGTTTGCCTCCTTCTAAGCAGAGCCAGTGCCCAAACACTGGCATCATTTACCTGATGGGCATTAAAAGGGAATGGCTGTTCATTGACTTTGATGCAAAGTTGTGGTCCTTGCCAGTGTGAGACCACTGTAGCAGATGGAGTGGCTGCCATTCTTAGAGTCACAAAGAATAAATGTAAAAGCGCCATCTTGTGACTAATGGCCAAATTACTAGAAAGCTTAAGAATGGCTGCCCTCCCCAAGTCACAAACACCCATTTTCTATTTAACCCAGGAAAGAGTTAGGTGAGCCAACTTCTTATATTCGCCTATGTAACTCAAATACTTTATTGTCATGGTTAATAAATGGTACTTTAAACCTGATCCTGTACTCCACCAGGAGCCAGTGCAGTTGGTAAAGCACTGGATAAATGTGATCCCGCAGCAAGGACCCCGTAAGGAACCTCACCACAGCATTCTGCACCTATTGGAGTTTTTGGGTCAGCTTCAAGGGCAGCCCCACATAGAGTGAGTTACAATAATCAAGCCTAGAGGTGACCGTCGCATGGATCACTGTGGCCACATCAGGGCGAGAAAGGTAAGGGACCAACTGCTCAGTACACCGGAGATGGGAAAATGCCATCTTTGCTGTGGCTGCAACCTGCACCTCCATGGAAAGGGACTAAAATTAATGGATTATGTAAAAGTGTTTGCAAGATAAGAGAGACCCTTTATAGCCTAGCCATTCTGCACATTTCATTCCTTTAATGCATAGCTTTAAAATGGAATGTCATTGACCAAACAACAAGAACAAAAAAGACTAATATAGCAAGTGTAGGAAATAAATAGATCCTGTCCAGGTCAATTTTACACAACGAGATGGCAACAAAAGGTTTGATGCTTGGCTTATTCAAATGCAGGTATTCCTCTGTGGAAAGTAATGTAGCTGATGGAAGGCTACAAACAGGGTGTCCTGATCACTGTATTTCTTCTAGAGCTTAAACAAATTTATTCTTCCCAAATCCTTAAAAATGTCCTTTGTAAAATATGTCAGATAGTCACTTGATATTCTCAGTATAGTCAAATATGTGCTGAATATTCACTGAATGCTTGATATTTCAAAATTCAACTATATGAGAATTAATATGTATTGGCATTTATAATTGGATGGTGGTTGATAGTTAACTATCAAGGGAATGTTTAGTTGCTGCTTCCCAAGCAAGTATCAACTGGGGTATTATATGCACTCGGTCATCTCCCCTTTTTGTATAAAATTACATTAACAATTTGTAACACTTCTAAAATGTTACTGTGTGTGCACATATTAAATAAAAAGATATACCAGAATATATTTCATATTCTGAAAATAAAATTTCTCATATAATGGTGTACTGCTTTCTGCCCTTTCCCAGATATTTCTCTTAAAACATTCTCTTGGCTAAAAATGACCTGCCAAAGTCATAATTTCTCTCTAAAACTAAAAAGAAACCTCACAGACAGCAAGTATTGATCATCTCTAAGGAATTAAACCTTATTGACCTGTCCATATTACAGTATTTACATTAATGATCAAGACCCCTAATCTGCTCACCTTAGTGGAAAAAAACTCCCCATTCGTTCTTTAGGCATTAAGCATTATTGGTCTCATAAGTTATTTTAAGTAACAGGTGTAAGCTAACATTGGCACAGGAATCCTTGATTTGCAAATAAGGGTAGGGGCTGCAGAGGTTAAGCAAAGCCATGGTGATGGGCTCCTGGCCCCAATGTCACTGCAGTTTACATGGATGGGGCTGGGGTGCAACAGGGCAGTGCAAAGCTTGGGGATTCAACTTTGGGCTTGTTGGATTGGTTCTGTCAGGGCATCCACACAGCCCTGGCCTCACTTCCACCATGTCCCACCCCAGCCCCACCCATGTAAGCTGCAGCAACGATGGTGATGGGAGCAGCCTTGCAGCCTGCCTGCCTGCCTTCTTAGGTGGGGAAACAGAATTTCTAGCTGGGACATTTTGGGGGTGGGGTGTTAATAGCACCAGCCATTCCCTCTCCCCTTGCCACTGATGGGAGGAATGTGAGTGCCAGTCTGGGGGGAAAGCAAGGCAGTGACTTCTCCCCTCACTCCTACGCCATGCACAGAGTGTATTGACTTGCATAATGGGCTATGTAAAGGTCAAGTGAAAATTTTGTATATGAACACCAGGATTTAAATGGCTGGCATTTAAAAAAAGAAAAAAGAAAAAAAGGATATTAAGGATACAGTGGAGAATGGGGACACCAAAAGGTGTAAAAACAAAATGGGTTGTCGTGCTATAACTAAGAAGGAACTTGTTTCCTCCAAACATCAGTTTTAATCATGTATCACAACACCACCAATACACAAGATCCCCAATAATTCTCAAAAGCTTGACTTTGCCTACAGTTGCAGTCCTCTTTCAACCTGTGCTCTGATTCTTCATAAACTGAACTACCCTAGTACTTACAGTGAGCTCCTGAGCTTAGCTTTGATGCTGGACTAGGTATCTTCAGTTTTAGCTTCCACCCAAAAAAACACTTGTGCATACTTCAAGTTTAATGAAGGGCAGAGAGAAAATAAATACTTTGTGCTTGTTAACTCCTCCTTGAGGATCCCTCCTACCTGACCTTTAGATTTTCCTTCCTGTTGGACATTTAAGGGAAAACTTTTTAACTTCAGTGGTACCTTGGGTTACATATGCTTCAGGTTACAGACTCCGCTAACCCAGATATAATACCTCAGGTTAAGAACTTTGCTTCAGGATGAGAACAGAAATTGTGCTCCGGTGGCACCGCAGCAGCGGGAGGCCCCATTAGCTAAAGTGGTGCTTCAGGTTAAGAACAGTTTCAGGTTAAGAACGGACCTCCAGAACGAATTAAGTACTTAACCTGAGGTACCACTGTAGTTGCTATATAAAAGACTAATTAAGCCATTGGAAACTAATTGTGGAAAGCTATTATATTTTTATTTTTATTTTTGCTGGCTATCAAAAGCCCTCATGCTGAGATGCACACCCTGGGAAAATCAGAAATTGGGCTGAATTACAGTCTAAAGTGGCAGCAGGCCAGCTAACTGCAGTGCACACAACAGTGTTTTTATTCCCCTGGGGATGTTTTCATCCTTTGCCATCTATTACTCAAGAAAAAGAAGAAATAGCCTTTATGATTGAGTTTACTCAGTACTTTAAAAGAGTAAAGGGTGGTTTAGGGGTAGACTTTTTCAGATCTCTTTAAGTTATCTCTTTATTTCACCCTTTAGTAATCAGCACCCATTGCTGCTCTACTCATCATCATAACTGCAGAATAAACAAGCTCTTACATCTTACTACAGGCAAACATACTTCTATCTGGGTAGAGAGTACAACTTAAGCTGAAACTAAAAATCAGAGCAGAGGAAAGTCCAAGGGGTGGAACCTAAATCCACCCATTATACAAAGTTGTACATTTAACTCTTCAATACAGACTGGTGTTCTCTGTCTCTCTGTCTCTCTCAAATAATTTTAGGGTTATTGTGTTCATGAAAAATCCACCCTCAATCAGGGAGAGCAAGCAGATTTTGGAGGGTTCTTCCAAATGATTTCATCATCATCATCATCATCAATTTTTATTTATATCCCGCCCTCCCCAGCCAAAGCTGGGCTTAGAGAAGCTAACATCATACAAGCAAGACAATGCATAAAAACAAGTGATCAATAAATTAAGATACATCCCACAATTAATTCAAACAAATTAAAATTAAAACTGGACAAGTGGCAATCTTCAGGTTAAAACTGAAGGCAGTTACCAACTGTTTCCACTGATACTATAAGCACCTGTGAGCAGGCTGGAAAGCTCCTTGGTGCTTGTTCTTATACAAGGAGAAAATGAGTCAGACTGAACCCTGACCAAAGATGGGCACTCATCTTTCTTCAATTAATTTTTCAGAGGGTGCTATTCCTAAACTGCTCCTGTTGCTAATACATTGTGTCATTCTAACCTGCTATGGAGGTTAAAAAGAGAGATGGGATTGATACGGAAATGAGGGGACTCTGGAATGGTATTTGTGTGTTTGCAAAGCTGGCTTCAGATTTGTGAACTGTGATTTGCAGGGGCCCAATGATGAATTCTACTTTTTTAGACAGCATCTTAAAAAGTAGAGACATCACCTTGCCAACAAAGGTCCGTATAGTAAAAGCTATGGTTTTCCCAGTAGTGATGTATGGAAGTGAGAGCTGGACCATAAAGAAGGCTGATCGCCGAAGAATTGATGCTTTTGAATTATGGTGCTGGAGGAGACTCTTGAGAGTCCCATGGACTGCAAGAAGATCAAACCTATCCATTCTTAAGGAAATCAGCCCTGAGTGCTCACTGGAAGGACAGATCGTGAAGCTGAGGCTCCAATACTTTGGCCACCTCATGAGAAGAGAAGACTCCCTGGAAAAGACCCTGATGTTGGGAAAGATGGAGGGCACAAGGAGAAGGGGACGACAGAGGACGAGATGGTTGGATAGTGTCTTCGAAGCTACTAGCATGAGTTTGACCAAACTGCGGGAGGCAGTGCAAGACAGAAGTGCCTGGCGTGCTCTGGTCCATGGGGTCACGAAGAGTCGGACACGACTAAACGGCTAAACAACATCAACAACAACAAAGGATGAATTGCACTGGACCGATGTCACAATTTTCTATTCTTTTCTATTTTCTATTATTAATTAAATTTGTTAGTCGCTTTATCTTGCCCAGGACAACCCAAAGCAACTTTGGGACATTAAGTAAGCAATATTCCACTCCAGGTCCCTTGTTTTCTCAAGAGCAGAGATAATCTGGAGTCAAATTTGTTCACTTACCTCTTTTCCTGTCCATTTTAATGAGTCTTTGTAATGAAAATGCTGGTTTACAATACACTATAATGAGACTCATTTATTGCTTGTGAGCAGTTTTCCTTTAGTTTTCATCACCTCTTTTCCTCCCCAAGCTTGTAAAGCCAAGATGTACCTAGAGCTGGAGTGTCATTTTCCAGCTGTTAGAAGTTGGTGTACAAGGTCCAGGAGACCTCCAACAAAGGAATACGCTGAGCAAAAATAAAATGAATCCTTCTTACTGCACACTTGCAGCTCGTGAACAATGAAAATTTATGTTCTTATGAAAAGGTACTCACGATCCGTTGTTCCTTGAACACACGTAATTGTGAGAGATAGCAAACCTATTCTGTGTGGGGATATTTCATTCAAGAGTAGCTATAAAATTATAAACCTTAGTCTCAATGAATGATCCATCATAACATCCATATGGCATTTAATATATCAATGGCTTTAGTGTTTAAGGGTTATGTTTAAAACTTTGTTTCAAACATGAATGCAATCTTGTGTACTTAAAAAGTATTGTTTATTTAAATAGATTCTGAGGTCTGCTTCACACTTGACATTTTCTGCAGATATATGTGCAAAAAAATACAGTGTATACGTAAGACACTATTTTGTGTTAAATTGATATCAATCTGTATTTGCTACTAATGTATGTATTGGGGACCTGTTCTAGGGTACAGCTTGTATAATTTCTCCTGTGTGCACTGGAAGCACTCCAATAGTCAAGCTTTCAATTAAGCAGAACACCTCAGATTCCTTCCTTCAGATCCTGCTGAATGACTTATGGGCTTTTTCCTGACCACAGAGACCTAGATCACAATCTCAGACACATTGTTTTATACAGATACTTTGTTGCACCTATGCACACCCTATTAAAATGAACTTTAAAAGCATGCAATGCGCAACCTCTACCACTGTATGCTGACTTAGAAATAAATTCCATTGTGTTTCAGGGTGAGGGGATTAGAATTGTACACAGTATTCCAAGTGTGATCACACCTTAAATTTGCATAATGACATGGTACGGGCAGTTTTATTTTCAATGCATTTCCTAATTATCTGTGAGATGGAATTTTCAGAGCTGCCACACACTGGGTCAAATCTTCGTCAAGCTATCCACTTTGATCCCCTGTTAGTTCACACCCCATTACATTAAATATATATGAAATTAGGATTTTTTTGCACCAATGTACCTTATTTTACACTAGCTTACATTGAGTTGTATTTGTTATTTTACTTCCTATTCACCTGGTTTGTAAAGATCCTTTGGAGCTCGTTGCAATTCCTTTTTTATTCCCACACTGAACAACTGGTATCATAAGCAAATTTGGCTTCCTCATGCCTCACCCCTATCTACAGATCATATATGATAAATGTGAAATAAAAAGTGTGGGTTCTCTACATCAGTCCTTGGAAGTCTAACTTTGCATACCTCCAATGGGAGAACTGTCCATTTATTCCTAGTCTCTGCTCTTTGTTTTTTAACCAGTTACTGATCCATAAAAATACCTGCCCTCTTGTCCCATGACTACTAAGATTAGTCAGGAGTCTTTAATGAGAGACTTTACCAAAATATTCTTGAAAGTTTAAGTACATAATGTGTTTGTGGGCATTCTTCAAAGAACTATGGTTGTGAGACAGGACTTACCCTGGCAGAAGCTCTGCTTCAGCAAGACTTGTTCTTTTATTTGCTTGACAATCTGATTTTTAATAATGCTTTCCACAAGTTTAAAACAATGACCTGTTTGAAATATTTCAATGACCCATTTACAATACTAAGTCTCTTAGCATCATAGTTTCATTGCTGAGCAGCAACGTGCAGAGCTCAGTGAAGTGGGAGGCCAGCCAACCAGAAGAGTCTCTGAAGTGTACTTGCCTGGAGGAAGACTCAGCATCCGAAGTCAGGTCTAGACATGGGCTGGGTGAACAGCAGTCCATGTGGTCAGGCAGTCCAGGGGGTTGGGGAAACTGATGATCATGGGGTCAAGACAAGCAGGAAGCAGTACAGCATGGCCATGAACTAAAAGTATTGTTACCAGCATTTGACTGCTGCTGGAATCTCTGCTTAAAAAGGCTGAAGCCAGCTGGTTTTCATCAGCACATCTCTGTGTCCTTGGAGGCTTATAAGCTGCAGGTGGAGTCACTTCGCCTTCTCCCCCTTCAGAATGCTGTTCATCAGGTGAAGCTGATTCCTGGCCCATGACACCTAGTGGATAAAGTGAACCATTGTTTCCCCTTTCTTTCTTGAGATCCGGTTGTAACCGATCCTTGTTTTTCAGTATTGTTACTGGCTAAGCCAGTTTGCCTCCATACTAGTGCCAAACATTACCAATGTTTGCTTGTTCTCATTTATTCTTCTTGTGTTTCTGTTGTCTCCAATATGGCCAGCTTTTAAAGTGAGAACTGGAACAATTCTTGTCAGCTCACTGTGAGTCCTGACCTTGAGGATGAGTAATGTCAGCTGAGGTATCAAATTTCTTACTGCCTTCTTCTTTGCCAAAGAAGGAAAATACAGGACAAGAAGCCAGGCATGCAAGAAGCCTGTTGGAAATCAAGGAGCAAATGTGTTTTATTTTACTACCCTGTGAAAGGGTAATTGTAAGGGCCCAGCCTAGTTTGCTGAATAGTCTGTGATCTGGACCAAATCAGTATTGGCAGGTACCAGACCAATAGGAATATTATGTCCAAATAATGTTGGAAAAATACCTGTGGGGGCAGAAATGGTTGTCTAAATCCATTCTTAATTATGCCTAATGGTCTGCATATTTCTTTATTATTTCAACTAATAATTATATTTTGTGGATGGAGAAGACCAGTGTCAGCATTAAGCTTGCCTGTACTCCATAAGAGCTGTTCACTAATGCCCTTGTGAAGGAACAGCTATAACTGGCTGTGTCATCAAATCTCTATCAGGCCTTACAGCTGAGGGTTCTTTTTATTAAAATTTAATAAAATATTAATTATGAAAAATAAAACCTTAATTGGACATTGCAACAACAAAGCCATAATGTTTCTAGGGTGTAATTGCACAGCGCAGAGTTCCCATTAAAGCTAAGGAAACAGTTTTTCTGTAGCTAGCACTTAACCTGTTCAATTAATTTCCAAAATGGGAGACGGGGCAAGAGAAATTAATAATCAATCATTAGTTTAAGTGGTTTCAGGCATTCAAACTTTTAGGGGACACAGGAAGTGTGAGTGAATCACACAGCTTGCTTTGCTGCTTCCTAGCAGCATAACAATTGGGGCTCACACACCTTACCTGTTACGATATGGATGCAATGCTGCTGCAAAGTGTTAGCTTGAAAACAAAACATGATGGGAATGTTGGGACTGTCCGTGGGAAACAGAGGGACAGTCAATTCACAGGGCATTGCACCGGAATTAGCTCAGAGTGTAATATGAGCTTTTCCTCTTGTTCCTGTACAGGAAGTGCAGGAAGTGTTTCTCTCTCGACTGCTGGAATTTGAAGAGAGCAGTCATGTTTTTTGTAACGCTGCAAAGACAGAAATAAAGGCATGTAAATACGTTTTCTGTCTATCTCTTTCCCCTGCCGGGGGGGGGGGCAGGAAAGAGGGGGTGTGTTCTTCTCATGCTGAGAAGGATCGCCTATCGCGACCTCTGCCTGGATCTTGCCGGGAAAGCAGACAAGGAGGTCAACAGGAGACCAAGCCGGGTGCCTGGGAGAGTTGCCAGTTTCTCCTGATAAAGGCTTGATTTCCGACATTACTGTGTCTTCCACTTCTCCCTCATTTCAAGTTCAAATGCAGTCGCAGCCTGCTGGGTAGCTCAGCATCACTACCTGCTTTCCCCATTTGGAGACTCCTGCCATATGGGAGCAACCTCTGAGAGGAGGGTAGGCTAGTATCTGCTAGAATTCCTGCTCCATGATTGCAGTCATGGGATTTTTGTCTATCACATGACGTGGTATGTTTTGACTCCACAGAGTGGGAAGTGATGGAGACAGAATGTTTGTGTTACTGTGTTCCGTGAAGTGGGACTATTGTCCTTTGTTTTTTCTCTTTGCTGTCTGATGCTAGAGAGAGACGGAGTCATGTTGCAGTGCTCCATGTGTGTTTATATGTAAATAAAGTAGATTAGCCAAAATGCTGAGTTGCTGGGGTTCTGTTACGCAAGCCACAAAGACACTATGGATCCCTAAGTGTGCCAGTGTCTGTTGGCATCGGTTGCTGTGATGTTCAGGCAGAAGAAAGCTTTTGAAGCTCCTGAATGATCGACCAGGAGGGAGGGAACATGCCAGTCAGGCATGTGTCTCTGCTAGGGTCCTACTCGATTGTAGGACGAGCTCCTGACAGTATCTGCTAGTCTTAAAGCTATGTATATTAGTTATTCCTTTGCTCTGGCAAGGAAATATTGTTAATGCCACCAATGTATCTAGGTCCAAATGCCAGATGTGATTTATGTAAACTAGATAGTACATAAGTCCTGAAAACTCATCTGCTTGTCAGAACCTCAATGCAGGGTAGGTCCAGAAAGAGCTGCATACCAGCCAATGCTCCAGACCCAGGAGTTGCATTTCTTGCTGAATACACTCCCAGCAACCAAAGGAAGGGATATAAGATAATTGCAGTGTTCTGCAGCTTTTGTTTAACTATTAAATAAAAAAAATTAACCTTCACCCCCTCTGAGAGTTTGTTGCGTTCTGAATCCAAAAGGAACTTCTGTCCTTTTGGATTCAGAACACAACAAAGCAGTGTGGTGCAGGTACAGCAGTGGAGTCATTCTGACTGTTTCAGCACTGCACCTGCACCCGCACCTAACGCTTCCTCTTTACTGGTTAGCAGAAATGACTTGCACTTTGGGAAGCCAGATAAGCAGTGCTGCAGATAAAGAGATGTTTCCCTTGAATTAGGTTTATTGGTGTTTGATCTGGGAGGATGAGTGAATTTAAGGAAGGCTTGCTTAAACTCTTGGGGTATTATTGAGTTAAGGACACAGCAGGGGGTGCCAACTTTAATAAAATATTTGGAAGGCCCCGGTAAGCCCCACCCCACATAATCAATCACATGACACATTGGTGTACACCAGTTGAAAGGGAATGCCCGTCAACTTTCTGGGGGCCCATAATATTTTATTATGGGGGCCAAAGCCCCCACAGCCCCTAGGAGTTGGCTCCTATGGGACACATTCTTACCACCTTCCATTGCCTTTTGGCATTGGGGTCTTTGGGGATGCCCCTCCCCCTGTGAGCTTGGCATGTGCAGCAGGGTGAATGCTGGCCACCAAGGCCATTGTGTACAGGTCAGATTTATATCCCTAAGGTGCACATAGTCCTCTAGCTTGTTTATTTCTAACTCTTATATTTTAAGAAATATAACCTGTTTCACCATGCTATATGTTCTCGTGCCTTCTTTATGGATGCAATGGCAAATACTTTTTGAAGAACATCCATTTCATAAAATAATGACTGGTTGCTCAGTTCTGAGTTGATACAGTAGTGGTTCATGTACAAATGTTCTCAGATAAATTGAGATAATTTTAAAAATCAGTGGCACTTCAGTACCATCTTTGCTGTGATCATCTTAGACAACACATTGCGTCATTAGCCTTGCCACGGTATGAACGCTGTGCTTTAAATATTTTTAAATGCTGTACAAATTTTAATGTCTTCCCTGGTCCCCTGCAAGGAAAATACTAAGTTCATTATTCACGCATGCATGCATGCATTCATTAATCCCTCATTTCACAGGTGCTGAAGAGAGGAAGTTATGCAATTATGAATTAAACATAATGGGTTTATGGCAATGGGGCTAGCACACTGTTGCCGTTATCATCCTCAGTATTATTATTATTACCATCAACAACATCATGATTGCTTTCTTCACAAAAGCCAACGTACAAAAACAATAAAGCACTAAAACTAAGCATAACCAAACAATAAATAACACACCTATAAAGATGAAACACAGGCCTTACACATCCCATCCCATCCCATTAAAATGGGGCACAAATACCTGAATTCTTTCAAATTATGGTCCAAATGTTCTGGTGAAAATGAAAGATCCTGGAACTTGTATGAAACAGCTTTTATGCAATTTTTTAAATAGCAGAAGGTCCAAGCAAGAATGTGTTGTAAATATTCCACCCCTCAGTTAATGATGATGAATGCTTCAGTTTGAACCATGGTACCATTTTTAACCCAGGGACAGGTTGTCTTTTATGTCTGCCTAAAGGATGAAACAATCAGTAGTCAAGAGTGTTGATGGAATGAGAAAAGAGAAACCCAGATGTTTATCTTCATCTTTATTCCAGCTCTTAGTATACAATTCATCATTCATCTCCGCACTACAGGAGCTACAGACGGAATATAAGATTTATGCAATGTGTATGAGTTGACCCAACATGGCACATAAATAAGTTTGCAAAAGGTATGCCCCATCCACAATAGCTGTATGTCAATAGCTTCAGAAACAACTGATGTTTATGTAGGATGCTTCAATTAGGGGGCATTCATGCTGGTGTTCCGTTAGTATGATATCCCCCTGATATAAAAGAAGGGTCTGCTAAAAGTAAAACTCATGGGTGAAATCAGTGCAAGGATTTCTGCTTGTGCAATGGAATGCTTCCCCCCTGTTTCCCCCCTGCCCCTCTCTAAAACTGTTCCAGAGATTCTGCCAACCCTCTGGAGCAGATTTGGGATGTAGGGTGCACATGGTGGAAAAGAGAGGAAGAGTCTCATAGTGCAAGTGGATGAGACTTCTTGGCAGAATGGGACTTGTAAGTGGAATACTTCTCAATATCTCTAAGCTTATATAAGGAAACATGAGGGTGGGAGAGTGGCAGATCAATGGAACATGGAGAAATGGAAGAGAGCTCCAATGTTCAAGCTTGTAATCAAAGGTGATTACTTCACCCAGACTGTCATATCCCAGTGCTTAGGGTGGTGGGAGTGGGGCAGATACCTTTTAGTTATTTCCCCCAAGAAATCTTCTTCTTCTTCTTCTTCTTCTTCTTCTTCTTCTTCTTCTTCTTCTTCTTCTTCTTCTTCTTCCTCTTCTTCTTCTTCTTCTTCTTCTTCTTCCTCTTCTTCTTCTTCTTCTTCTTCTTCTTCTTCTTCTTCTTCTTCAAACCAAAGGTGCCGGGGACAAAACAGCTGGGACCTACTTGCATAGATCACTGCTAGTTTTTAACTCTGTGAGTAGATCGCAGTCTCTTGGGAGTTGGCCACCCCTGCACTAGATCATACAACAAGTTCTTTGCTAGTGGGTAAATGAGTTTACAAGAGGCTTCGAGAGGGAGGTTGAGAGATGAAGAATACAGAAGATGTTGTGAACTAGAAATAGTGCCCCCACGTTGGTGGAATTCGATTCCATGTCAGATCAGGCATCCCAAACAAGTGAGCTTTGAAGACTCCACTGTTTTTAGAATTTGCCTAAGCTGCAGAATTAGCCTTGATATTTTACTTTACTTTTGAAATGTTTAGTTTTATGCTGGACTGTTGGTTGTCTATGTGCTATTATTATTATCTTGTGGAATTTTGGATTTATCACAAGTTTTTTTAGGTTTGTTTTTTATTGCTTTTGGTGGCTTCTTCCACTTTAACATTGTGAGAAGTTTTCTCTTAAAAAGCAGGGTAAATAAGATAAATAGGAATATCCAATGGAGGCCAGTTTTTTCAATATCACCATTCCATTCCATTTCATACCTTCAGTCAGGTATGTATTGAATGCATACATTTACTTGAAGGAACTTGGGCAAATAAGGAATTGGGGTTTTTTAAAGTGAAGGGGTGTTTTTGTTTGAAATTTTTTAAAAAACACATACAGTGTTACCTCGGGTTACAGACGCTTCAGGTTACAGACTCCCCTAACCCAGAAATAGTACCTCGGGTTAAGAACTTTACTTCAGGTTGAGAACAGAAATCACACAGCATGGCGGCGGCGCGGCGGCAGCAGGAGGCCCCATTAGCTAAAGTAGTTAAGAATAGTTAAGAATAGTTTCAGGTTAAGAACGGACCTCCAGAACGAATTAAGTTCTTAACCCAAGGTACCACTGTATAGGCATTTTGCATGTGTTCAGGGTGAGAAAGAGGGGTGATGCACAACAAAACCACTATGAGCACCTTGACATGCAGCTGAAATACCCCATTTCGTAAAAGAATTATTGGGCAACAGTGTTGTGTGAATGGATCCAATGGAAGTGCAATTCAAGAAACAGCCAGGAACCAGATAATAAGGAACTTGAAGCAGTCAGGCAGCATGACAGTCCATCTTCTGGGTATGTGGCTGATCAAAGGACTTAGCCCGTGACAACGAAATAAAATAAAAAAATCTATGTGGGAAATATATGGCCTTTTCTGATTCTTCTACTTCAGTAAATGAAGATTCAAACACTGCCTCAATATTTACCCGTCAGTGCTATCTCTAATGCAGCATGCTGTAACGTTTAAGCTGTCAGCTCTCACACCCACACACAAATTCATCCACACTTGTACAAGCACCTACACACACACACAAATCAACTGACAAGAAAATGGTGATTGTGCTTTGTTTGTTGTATGTGTTTTCCTGAGTATGACAGCTCTTCGGTCATTTTACCAAGACATGGGGGGGTTTGCTTTGGCAGCAAAAAACAAAGATCTTGCAAAGCATGCGCTTGCTAAAAATAAACCATTGACCGAGATAAGCTGAAAAGTTCCAGAGTTTACCAGACTCATCCAAGATCCCCCTTAAAACAATCTTTGGCCCAAAGGAATAGAATGAATGAGAGCAATCAGTTTGATGCATTGAACAGCCTTTCTGTAGCATGGTAACCTATGATATCTTTGTAATGGTAAGCTTGTTGACATGGGGAAATATACAAATCACTACAGTTTAGCTGTACTAATGTTCATTATCAATCTTCCTGCATTGTCAAAAAGTGCTGCAAGAGTCTTTTACACCAAATTAATTCTCCACCCACTAATTTCTCTCTCTCTCTCTTTCCCTCTCCTTCTCTGTCTGGGCTTTAGTCCAAAGTCATGACAAACAGAGGAGAAAGTGTTCAAAAGCATTTTTGGGGTGTGTGGGTGTGTGTGTAATCATTGCATTTTAACACAGTTTAGTAATAGAGGCCATGGCATTCTGATATAGCAAGATTAGGAAAAGAAGCAAAAAAGTCAGTTATGTGCTATTAAGAATTCCCTCATATATGGGAAGCCTTCTCCATGCTGTTTTATGGCACCCCAATCTCCAGGCAGTGTGAGATTCCAGGAGCTTACCAAGGTTTGTGTTTCCTTTTGAAACTGAGGCACAGCAGAGACTGTGGTGTCTTGCTGATATATGGTTTATTTACACAAATGCACAACCTGAGCCTACACTGGAGGAGTTTACAGCATTAAGTGTCTTGTTTCTTTCATAGCCGAAGCCTTAGATTTAAACAGATGTCATACTTCTCCATATTTCTTCAATAGGCAATATTATGCATATGTGTTTGCTTAATTGCTTTTGTCATCTGAATCCATCTGCCCCCATGCTCTTTTGGTTTCTCCTTACAGGACATTTAATTCTGGGTTCTGCTGGCCCCGTCGTTGTCCACTAGGCAGTGCTGCCGGGCTGCCAGATTTTGCTCCTAGTCAAGCAATCATTATATTTGTGTGCCTCCTTTCCTAAGTTAGAACCATGCTCAAGGCTGCTTACAACAGAGAAAAATTGTGTTAAGTATAAACATAACAAAAATAGTCATAAACAATAAATCAAACATCAACAAGTGCATAAACAAATAAAACAATTTACGCATAAATCACAAGATCCAAAATAAATATACTAAAAACAATCAGCAACAACCACTCTCCAACAAACCTCCCTAAACAATACCCCAGCCAGTCATGTACAGCCGTGTCCTTATTTATATCTGTGAAATAATGTTGGAGGGTTAGGCCTGGATTTAGCCATCTGTTCGTTCTGCGCTTGCCGTGGCCTTGCAGTTGGATCCTGGGGAAACTATGCAACTTCCCTAACGGCTCAATGTACTCATCAGTCAAATGCATATAATAATATCAAACCGCCTCACACTGAGATTTAATTGAGAAATGATTGCTCTGTGTTGGCAGAGCCCTGCTATATGAAAGTCCTCTCATAAAGTCCTTTCTTCAGCATTTTCCTGTTAGCCTCCAAGCAACATATATAAACAAAATTGCAGTGTGACTGTTTTCATTAATAAAGGAAAAAAATCAATGCAGCAGTTTCCCCCCTTAGGTAAAAAGGTAAAGGGAGACAGAAAAAGCTATCTCTGTTTTGCTAGAACAGCAGCCTCTCCCACAGCACATTATTTTTCCCAATGAGTCTATTGAGCCAACTGCACACAAGTTGTAGCTCTTAAGCCTTAGGCAGTACATGGTATTTAAAAGCAAAGGGATCTGACTCTATATTTTAGGATATACAAACCCTGCTACCTACGCAAGGGAAGTGGTGGCCTAAAGGAGCAGCAGCTGAGCATCAAATGTTGCAAATGGGTTTGCAAGAAATTTAGTGTGGTGATACCTAGCAGCCTTTCTTTTCTAGTCAACTCAGTTATAATTCAGTCAACACTGTGGTAATTCTCACGGCAAATTATTTAAAAGGATGACCTCCAAACCATCCTAATATCTTTGCAGAAGCTTATGAAAAGCTTGGCCTTTCACTCAACATCCAAAAAACCAAAGAGCTGCACCAACAAGTACAAATTAACCCCTCTGCAGCGCCACAAATCCAACTCAATGGTGTAACGTTGGAAAATGTCGATCACTTCTCCTACCTAGGCAGTTATCTTTCTACAAGGCCAACATTGATACCAAAATCCAGCATCGCCTGAGCTCTGCGAGTACGCCTTTATCCCGATTGAAGTGAAGAGTGTTTGAGGACTGGGACACTCAGAGGGAAACCAAAATGCTTGTTTACAAAGCTATTGTACTACTAACCTTACTATATGCTTGTGAAACATGGACCACTTATAAACGCCATCTCCAACTCCTTGAAAGATTCCATCAATGGTGTCTCCGAAAAATTTTACACATCACTTGGGAAGACAGGCGAACTAATACCAGTGTACTGGAAGAAGCAAAGCTCACCAGTGTTGAAGCAATGATTCTTCAACATCAACTTCGTTGAACTGGTCATGTTGTGCAGATACCTGATGATTGTCTTCCAAAGCAACTACTCTATTCCGAATTTAAAAATGGAAAACTTAATGCTGGTGGTCAGCAATAGAGGTTTAAAGACTGTCTCAAGGCAATTTTTTAAAAAATGTAGTATAAAAACCAACAATTGGGAAACACTTGCCTGCGAGTGCTCGAATTGGAGAACAGCCTTTACCAAAGGTGTCATGGAAGCATGCTTTGAAGACACTCAAACTCAGGACACAAGGGAGAAACGTGCTAAGAGGAAGGCATGCTTGGCAAATCCACACCGTGATCAACTCCCGCCAGGAAACCAACCAATGTCCGCACTGTGGAAGGACGTGTGAATCCAGAATCGGCCTCCACAGTCACTTACAGACTCATTGTTAAAACCGTGTTTATGGAAGACAATCTTACTCAGCTACGAGTGATTGCCAAAGAAGAAGAAAGAAGAAGAATAGAATCAAGTGAGATCAGACTGGCTGTACATATCCATAATGATGATAACAGTGCTTTTCAAAATATTGAGCAAACCAACATTTGTCTTTTTTGCTTCTTCAACTTTCCTATCTTTTACTTGGACAATGAATTGCCAAATAATTGAATTTAATCTCTGCTTATATAATGATGAGGCACATGCATGGGGGCTGATAGACTAGATAGGCAATGGAGAAAGAGAAAAGAAACAAAAGAGGTATACCCTTCCTAAGCTTCTAGCTCCAGCATTTTCCAAAAAAAGTTGAATTTGTTTCCAACATCAAGGCTATCTAAGTCTTCCATCTTTTCATTTCATTCTTCCACACGCCTTATCTATTTGATTAATAGAGTTAAAGAACAAAAATCCGCACTCTCCCAAAATCAACAATTCACAGCATATTAAAAATGAAATCTGTGTAGGCACAGTTTAATTAGGAATGATAGTAATTGTGCTTTTCCAAATTGCAGAGATGACAACATTTTGCATATGACAAAATAATGTGTTTCTCTTCAATGCACAACCATTTTTCTTCCACCTGTCACAAGACCAGCTGAACTTACTGCAGTAAAGATCTACTTCAGTAAAGATCTACAGTCTTATGAAGTCCAAAAGCCTTTCTCTCTCTCTTGAATAACATGGAAAGCCTACTACCTTGGCTCAATCAGGTGTTGTTTGGGGTCTTTTTGTATAGCTAGTATAAGATTGTAGACTTCTTCCCACCCAACTCAAAGCAACCATGAGAACCGTGCAGAGGCATAGCAAGCTCAGGTGGTACCTGGTGCAAATAATTTTTTGTCGCCTCCCCACATTGCAATTTTTGGGAACGTTGCCCACAGTTGTTGAGGTTTTTTTAAAGGAGGGTACCCCAAAGGTATGGGACGTGGGTGGTGCTGTGGGTTAAACCACAGAGCCGAGGGCTTGCCAATCACAAGGTCGGCGGTTTGAATCCCCGCGACAGGGTGAGCTCCCGTTGCGCAGTCCCTGCTCCTGCCAACCTAACACTTCGAAAGCAAGTCAAAGTGCAAGTAGATAAATAGGTACTGCTCTGGCGGGAAGGTAAACGGCATTTCCGTGTGCTGCTCTGTTTCACCAGAAGCAGCTTAGTCATGCTGGCCACATGACCCGGAAGCTGTACGCCGGCTCCCTCGGCCAGTAAAGCGAGATGAGCGCCACAACCCCAGAGTCGGCCACTACTGGACCTAATGGTCAGGGGTCCCTTTACCTTTACCTTACCCCAAAGTTGACCTTTTTTAGGGAAGGTTGGCTGCGAAACAGATACGCCCCACAGGTTGCACAAATCCAACTGACAGTCACATAAAACCATGTGATCCCCGCCAGCCGTGGGTGCAAGCGCCGCACGCTGAGGGGAGGGTGCCAAGCTGATCGCCAGGCATATTTGTGCGGTCAGCGGGCGGGTTTTCACGACGCCAATCACACCAATTGCGACTATCTGCCCACCAGGGGTGCGAGCACTGCCACGCAGATCCACCAGGAGGGATTTTTGTCACACACACCCCAGACATGACACACAGGGTGAACTGCACCCCCTGCACCCCTCTTGCGATGTCCCTGCAACCGTGACAAGAAACCATAATTCTGACTGCCACAGTTCAAGGCACACTTAGGAGTTTTGCAGCGCTTAACTGAATAGTAGTTCCTGGTCGTTACAAATCACCATGAAAGGAATCTCTCCTAGCAGAATGATAATGTCTGTTGCAAGTCAGGCTATGAGGCATGCTGACAGAAGCCTTGCCTTTTTTAATTGGAATCTGTAAAGAGGGTGGGGTGGAGACTAGGAAGGAAAGAGAGATACTGTGACTGGAAGGGGAAAAAACGACCTGCACCTATCCAGGATAAAGAATTACCCAGAATATGCCCCAGAAAGGTGAAGAACAAAACATTTGATATGAAGCAACCCTTTGCAACAACCTTATATGTTAGATCTGGGAAGGAGAAGGAAACAGTAGCTGTAGGGATCTATTAAAAACACAACAAAGGGAAACTGACAATTAAAAAATAAAGTGAAAGTGACCTGGTTTGATTTCATTTCCAAAGTGAAAGGAAGTAATGTTTACTAGCAGCTTGAGGCACAGGGAAATTTAGCTACATTAAAAGAAAAAGAAAAAAGCATTTCCATCCTGCTAATAAACTGCCTTGCTGTGGGGGAATCTGCTTCTAATCCTGAAAGTGTCCAATTAATTTTTAGCACTTCAGGACTCATATTCCTATTTGCATTAACCCAACAAACTGCCTCCCAGTTCTAATTCAAACTACCATCCAGCAACTGCACGATTAAACGCCCTATCATCCACTCCCAAAGGGCTGCTTTAATTTCCTGTTAGTCCCTCGGTGTGGTTTCTAGGCAATAAAGGAGCATGCAGCCATTTCAGACACTGAAAGCCCTAACCTAGCAAACATGTGAAAGAGCGTTTTTCAAAAGAATGACAGGGTCAACTTAGATTTAACTACTGCACAGTTTTTAGGCTGCTGCTGTGGTTTCTGCATGAAGGCTGGGAAAGCAATGGAGAAGCAAGGCTGACGGCTGCAGACAGACCTCAAAAGACTAGAAAGGCTCATTCCTGGAAACGTAATGTTTTACCTAGAACAGGCGATAGCATAAAAAAGAGCATTGCTCCTGAGAAGAATCTAGCAAATGGAAGAAACATGAGCAAGGCTTAATATCATAAAGGTTCCAACTCTTGCTCTTGTAGCACTGTCCAAAAAACAAATATGTCTGGGAACTTGCTGTGGTAGATGTGAGGTCATTTTGTACTAGATCTGGGTTGTACCCAGAGAAAGGATCCAATAGCAATGGATTTTTTGGGTGTATGAATTTCTTATATAACCCAAACAAAAAAAATGACAAGCATGATCTGGGCAACCTA